>NC_086382.1:21250582-21573677 GCF_036588685.1 Mytilus trossulus | reverse complement strand
TTCAATTAAAATAGGTTGAATGATTAAAATAATTTAAAAAAATAGATTCATGTTTTGAGGGGAGACAACACTGTAAACAGTCTGTTTTTTGGCAGTGAAAATTCAAAACTAACAATAAAATCATCATTTTTCCTATAGTAGTAAAGTTTTCTTGTGTTAACATCGAAGATTAATGAGTCATGTTTATCTAACTTTTTAAAGTTCTGACAAGTGCTAGAAATTAATATGCTGAAAGAGTTCATCCCTGAAATTATTATGAAGGAAGCATTCGATTGAAAAATGACGCTCATCCTCAACTTTATCAGCTGTACCATACGTTTTTTTGAGTATCTGGCATTTTCAATTCCTTATGTAATGAGTTCTTAATTAACATATGAACTACCTTTCTTAAATCAATGATATCTAAATAATTTTCTCCTTGAAACGGTCTTTAAATGAAAAATAAGTGTCAAGTATTCCACAAAACACAAAATGTACTAAGTTTTTACAATTAGATAATTTGACAAAGACACAAGCGTGACAAGAATGTCACACATTGTCTTAGAATTTTTACTAGTTGTAATTGGCTTTTATACTGCACTCGTTCTATTTAAGCATTTAAATTGCGTTGACTGTATGCTTTGTCATATACAGTCACTAACCCGATATTACTTTTCCTCATGAATATTTGTTTTTCGTAATAAGTTTTGTTGTAAATCATAAGTCCTGCACCTCCCCCCAACCATTATAAATGGGGCATATTTTTCTAGATTTATACAAGTTTGTAAGAATAACAACATGTATATAATGAATGGTCGGATAGGAAATGAGGAAGTAGGTAAACCTACGAGCAAGTATACAAGTGTCGTAGATTATGCAATAAGTACTGCAGATGTATTGTATTTAGTAGAAAGTTTTGATGTTCTACCATTTAGCAGTTTATATTCTGATATCCATTGTCCACTCGAATTAGTACTCAATTGTAGTTAAACTTAGCATTTAAATGTAAATATAAATGTAGAATCTGGTGAAAATAATCCATATATTGGAAAATGGAATCATGATCAAGTTAGTGAATATAAAGAAAATATTGACAAAGAAAGTATATCTCAATTGTTATCTTTTATAATGATAAAAACTGAGAATGTTCAAAATGTTGATAAAATTACTGTTGATGAAATTGTAAAAATGAAATAAGAGATGTTTTACTCAATTCTGCTAGTAATACATTTGGGGAGTTCGTACAGAAAACTTATGGATTTGATTATACGGAAGGGAAACAAAATCACCGTGATTGGTTTAACACAGAATGCCGCCGGGAAGGAAGGGCGTTTAGAAAATCAAAAAGGTTATATAAAAAAACTCATCATAGATACCAGGACTAAATTTTGTATATACGCCGGACGCGCGTTTCGTCTACAAAAGAGTCATCAGTGACGCTCGAATCCAAAAAAGTTAAAAAGGCCAAATAAAGTACGAAGATGAAGAGCAATGAGTACCAAAATTCCTTAAAGTTTTGCCAAATCCAGCTAAGGTAATCTATGCCTGAGATAGAAAAGCCTTAGTATTTCAAAAATTCGAAATTTTGTAAACAGTTGATTAACGATATGGTTCACGCATATTCAAGGAACGTTTGAGACGTAGTGAGACTTTATATAAAAAAAACTATGGATACAAATATTAGATCTTTTAACGTTGATTTACGTTCAAAAATGAAAAAGATGCGATAAAAAAAATTTTAAATCGAGGTAGACGAAGGAAAAAAATTGATATTAATATTGAAGATTTGTTTTCTTTTTTTTAGGATCTGAATCAAAATAACGAAACAGAAGATCGGTACATTTTATAAAATGATGTAAACGAAAATTCATCAAATGTATTTCTTAATGCTTGTATCACTAAAGATGAAATATTGAAGGCCATAAAAAGCCTGAAAAATAATAAGACACCTGGGGCCTGTTTATCGAAAATATCCTAAGTTCCGTCGTAAGAATTTCTTTGGACAGGATTTAGGATAAAGTTAGGCCCGACTTAGGACACGTCTCAGCATGCACATCGAAGCTATCTTATGAATATTTAGCTAGGACGTCCTAACCGATGTCCTAAGTATTGGCGGAAAAGAAAATACAAATGAAAAACGAAAAAATAAGATATGATTTCATATTTAATCAATATTTTTTGTTTGTTTAAATATGTTTAATTAGAAACTTATTATTAGTTTTAAATTAAAGGTAATAAATATTTTTTGTATAATAATTGTACATTTAAACTGTATAAAACAAAACATAAGACACAAATAATAACTACGTATTACTCAATTTATTTCACTTGACTGGGCGGAGTTTAACCGGTTCGCTCACAATACACCAGTCCATCTATATATAGGTGTTTTAGGATAAACTCATCAATGAAGTGTACAGTAATTCTTTTGTAAACTCCTTTCATGACACTGATAGGTGATTAGAAATCTGTAATAATTATAACGGCAATCATCCTTATCACACACATCTTCAAATAGACTGTCCTTATGCAAATTAAAACCTAGCTCCGCCCGATCAGTTGAAATAACATTGGTAATTTTTTTTTAATATTATATAAAAATTTAACAAACTAGTAATTGTTATCTAGATATATATAGTCGGTAAAAATCATTCCATATTTTTGAGTGAGTTGAATTCGAAGTGTCACGGATTCATTTTTTCGAAGGCAAATCTCGTGCATTTTTCATATAAATACGGATAATTTAAACTATATTACTACTGCTTAAAAAAGTGTGAAAATGAATAAAATACGAAATTCGAATATATCCTAAAGTTAGGACCATCCTAAGACCATCTTAAGACACCTAATTTGATATCCTAAAGTTAGGACAATTCCTAGGATTTTCCTAAATTGTGACATGTTTGAGAAACCCACTTAGGACTAAGATGTATCATAAGTTGGTCGTAGGACATGTCCTAATCCTAAGAGAGCTTCGAGAAACAGGCCCCTAGTGATGATCTTATTGTAAATGAGTATATATGCTCGTCTATTGAATATTTTATTGATGTTTATGTGAGTTTCTTTAATCTTATTTTTGACACAGGATTGTTGCCTGAGGCATGGTTAATAGGAAATGTAATTCCATTGTTTAAAAACAAAGGCTCTGAAAATGATCCACAAAACTATAGGCCTATAACGTTATTGTCTACCCTGGGTAAACTTTTTACCTCAATATTGAACACAAGATTATGTAGTTATCTTAATGAAGTATGTATACTAAATGAAAACCAAACAGGTTTCAGAAGGGATTATTCTACGACTGAACATATTTTTACTATACATATTTTATTTGAATTATTAAAATTGGGAAAGAAAAAGCTACATTGTGCTTTAATCGATTTTGAAAAAGCTTTTGACTCTTTACAGCGAAATTTACTACGTTTTCAAATTATTGCAGAATGAAGTAAATGGGAAATGTTTTCGTGTTATTCAGAGTATGTATGATTCTGCCAAATCTCGTATTATACATCAGGGTAAAACATCTGGGGTGGTGTTCTCGAAGGTATCCTAAGATTCGTCCTAAGACACATCTCTCAGACGAATCTTATGTTAGGACATCCTAAACATATCCTAAGTCGAAATTTTAAATCGTTAAAGTAATTTTTTGATAAAATATTTATTAATGACGAAATTATTTAATAAAATTGTTCACGAATTTTATAATAACATGTACAGAATTAAATGCATAATTACCAATGTAATTATATCAAAAAGGATTGTTATTTAAACTTGAAAACAATTTGTTTTGAAATGAGAATTAAATTTGTAGTGTAATCGTATCGTGAAACACGAAGTTCAAAGTTTAAAATCATGCACAATTTCTTTATATACGAGTCAATAACCGATGGTGCGTTTCATTTCATGTTCATTTTCACGTAAAATAATGAGCAAAAAGCGAAATTCAAACATTATTACACTAGGATGAAGATAGGATGCTCTTAAGACACCTTTTTGGGTGTCCTAAAGTTAGGACGAAAAATGAGATATATCATAAGTTAAGAGAGCTTCGAGAACACGACTTAGGACAAAGACTTGTCATAAGATAGACTTAGGACACGTCCTAATCCTAAGATAGCTTCGAGAACACCACCCCAGATTTCTTCCCTTGTGAGATGGGGGTGCGGCAAGGGGAAACCCTTTCACCTGCTTTGTTTTCTATATTTTTAAATGATCTTCAAACTTTTAAAATCTATATCACAAGAGAGCTGACAGTATTTTTGAAATTATTTTTACTTTTATATGCAGATGATACTGTTTTATTAACAGAAAATAGCACTGATCTACAATACATGTTGAATACATTTTACGAATATTGTGAAGAATGGAAAATGAAAATAAATACAAATAAAACTAAAGTTTTGATCTTTTCGAGTGGCAAAATGCCAGCAAATCTCAAGTTCACAGTTAATTGTAACGGCATTGAAATTGTAAAAGAATACAAATATTTAGGTATTTTATTTTCTAGAAGTGGATCCTTTTCATCAAATAAATAAGAATGTGTCCAAAGTACACGGATGCCCCACTGGCACTATCATTGTCCATGTTCCATGGACCGTGAAATTGGGGTCAAAAGTCTAATTTGGCTTTAAAATTAGAAATATCATATCATAAGCATCAAGTGTACCAAGTTTCAATTTGATTGGACTTCAGCTTCATCAAAAACTAACTTGACCAAAACCTGATAATCCCACTTTCATTTTATATGTTCAGTTGACCGTGAAATTGGGGTCTAAAGTCTAATTTGGCTTTAAAATTAGAAAGATCATATCATAAGCAACAAGTGTACTAAGTTTCAAGCTGATTGGACTTCATCTTCATCAAAAACTACCTTGACCAAAAACTTTAACCTGCGGACGAATGAACGAACGAACGGACGGACGAACGAACGGACGGACGGACGGACGAACGAACGAACGATGCCACAGACCAGAAAAAAATAATGCCCCTCTACTATCGTAGGTGGGGTATAAAAATATTTAAAAGAAAAAGCCACAAAAGCTATGTATAGTGTTTTAAAAAAAGGTAGACAAAACAATTTGTCTATAGAATGTCAACTAGATTTATTTGACAAAATGGTTTTACCAATATTGATATATGGATCAGAAATATGGGGTTTTGAAAATATAGATATACTTGAACGTGTACATTTACAATTTTGTAAAATGATTTTACATTTAAAACAGTCTACTCCAAATTTCATAGTGTATGCAGAACTTGGCAGATATCCTATTACTGTTTCTATAAAACTGCGAATGATTAATTTCTGGAGTAGACTTCTTAATGGAAAAGACAGTAAAATGTGTGCTGTATCATATAAACTTGTATTTTTATATTATAATGATTACGGAATAGACACTAAGTGGATATCATATATTAAAAATATTTTTGATAATTGTGGTATGTCCAATAAATGGAATGCACAGTTTGCTGATAAATGGGTGTCAAAATGTATTGAGCAAAAACTCAAAGATCAGTTTCAACAAGAATGCTTTGCATTTGTTGCAGAATCACCTAAAACTATATGCTATCGTATTTTTAAAAATAATTTTCAATTTGAAAAATATTTATGTATTTTACCTTACAAATTCATTTATGGTTTATCGGTAATTATGACGTCACACAATGTATTGCCTAATATTTTCAGTGATACAGCCAGTACGTTGATACTCGAAAATATTAGGCAGTAAGATCAAAGGGAAAATATACGAATTACCGATAAATTGAAGATATAAGATCAGAACCTTTTCTTAATTAAAAAAATAAAATAAAATATTTATCTTATATAATTATATTCAAATATTTATAATTTACCAGGTAAATTTCCGGAAAAGTAATAAATACAAATTGCGGAAACGTATATACTTTAAATTTGCGGAAACGTAGTATTGGGACTTACGTTTCCGCTAATTGCCATTACTTTTCCGGAAAAAAAGATGACCTTTCCGAGAAAAAAAATAGTTTACGTTTCCGCAAATAAATATCTTACTTTTTCGGATAAAAAGTAACTATTCCGCAAAAAATAATTATTACTTTTCCGCAAATAATTAAGGAATACCTGTTGATCGAAAGCAAAGCTATAATAAAAAAATCAATATTTATCAATTTTATGGTCATCAAAACATGCAATTAAAATTCATCATTAAAATGGATGAAAACGCATGTTCAAAAGTTAGCACTAATCCGATACATCTTGATATGAATTCATAAGTCAGTTCTGGCAGATTATTTGAGCCAACGCGTCGTAAAAAGTCCACAGTAGTACATTCACCGTTTACAAGTTTTGTATTTTGTTCAAGAAGGAAATTCACGTCCATCTTCTCCTTTTCATATTTCCGAACGGGTGCTTTTACAGTTAAGAGTTCTCATCTTTATGTAAGATGCTGTTTGCAGTTTCAATAACACATCGACACAGACAAAAATGTTAGGATGGCTAGCGTCACGTCACTCTGCTCGTTCAGGTGGGCATGAAAAGACTCGGCACCATTCGTTGTTCTCTTTTGGTCGGGGTCAGGAGGTGATGCCCAAATGGTTGGTGGAAATCTCGAATTGCTATCTATATAAAATTCCAATATATAATCGGCAAACTTCATGCATTTATCGTCAGATGGAGAATCGGCTATTAATTCAACAAAGCATGCTTTAATCATTTCAGTTGGCAAGTAAGCCAAACTGAAGAAATGTGTTAGCCATTTACCAAAATCCTTACCAGAGTCAACTGCTTAATTCATGTTATATTGTAATATTAGAAAAACTATGTAAATTTATCAAAGTTATAAATGTGAAAGTCAGTCCTCCAAGTTAATTTCATTGTATTGTTCACACATACTTGTAAAATTGTACCTTATATTTACAATTATGTATGTTCTCTATAACTACGAAATTCACTGGTATTAAAGAGATAATGGTAACTGCAATTACGATTATCCCAATATGGCGACGGTAGATATAGGTAAAATCTTTACACTCATTTTTCTTACATGTAGCATGCTTTTGTCAATAGTTACTCAGCTGCAAGGTTTATCTATACCATTACATCATATTTGAATCGTAACGGTGCACTGGAATTGTCTAAGCGCTGTGAAAATAGCCGTTGAAAAATTCGGGATGATAATCGTAACTCTATGGTATTTTTCTTCTTTGATAATCGTAATTTTCTTAGTCGGATAATAGTAACTGAAACATAATAAATGTGTCTTTCAGCATTTCAATGGTATTTTGTGTGTTAAAAATGTAATTTAATAGAAAAGTATAAAAAAACACAAATCCATGTTTGTCAATGAACTCCACGTTACTTAATTTCATAATACACAAAGAATCCCATGTATGGCCAATCTTTCTCTAATCTTATTTAAGAATTGAATGCTTCTTTTTGTAAATTTATTGGGATGTAAAAGCGTTGACCGAAGTACATTTTGTATGAAGCGCGGAAGCGCTTCATTCTAAATATGTACGCACGGTCAACGCTTTTACAACCCTATAAAGTTACAAAAAGAAGCATTCAATACTTATAATTACATTTTTTAGCTAGGATTATAAAAACACGATTTTCATGAAGTTAAATTTTTAAATTCACCTGTGAACTTTATTGTGGGACCTCGTGTCATCATGAATGAAATGTTATTGTCTCATGCAACTGCTTACGGAATAACATGTGATGTGCAATTAGCCAATCAGAATAACGTATTATAATGAAACATACATCTAATGTAATTATATAGCATTAAATGTTTTAAGGATGTCATATTATCATAATTCAAAATTAAATTTGATTTTTTTATAGTTTATATCTGAGATACTGAAATTTCAGTGACAGTCATGAAGTAGCCAATATAAATAAGAAGATGTGGTATGTTTGCCAATGAGACAACTTTCCACAAGAGACCGACAGGACTCATCATTAACAAATATAGGTCACCGTACGGTCTTCAACAATGAACAAAGCCCATACCGCATAGTCAGCTATAAAAGACTCCGAAATGACACTGTAAAACACAATTTCAAAGTTTTCCCTTGTTCATCATAGCTTTTAAGTTATGATATCATCCATGAAAAATGATCGAAGTGACATGAAAACTGTAGCCACTAATTTCTCGTCAAACGGTTTTTGACGAATACTAAATGTCTTTCCTACTTCGTTATGGCATAATAGGGTATGTTCTAGAATTAAATCACCGGGGGCAGAAATAGCACATATAACCAACCACCTGCAATAAATGAATTTAAACAATATTAACTATATTTACTATTTACTTCAGAAATTAATTTTTGTTTACTGTCTTAATCAGAAATCTGATATAAGGTGACACATGCGTGTTGCCTGACAATTATTATCATGTATCATAATTTCCATCGCTCATTCACATATTTTGTGGCTTACCTAGTGTTTGGAAATTTCTGTAAATTAACAAAGTTTGTGTTTTCCCATTTCCAAATTTCTTGAAGCTTGTTCACCCTTCCAATTGTATGATATACTAGTATGTAGCTGTTTTCATAAGAACTATTATTTATATATGCATAAAAAGAAATGTCATAAGATGTTGGTACGTTTCGTAAATAATTCATCGCCATAATTTCATAAAATGCTATCAGATTTACGTTTTTAGTGTCAATATTAATAAAACAGTTTCCAGTTACGATTATCTTTTTTATTTTTAGATACATGATTACGATTATCTTTTTTTCCGAGTTACGATTATCATCCCGAATTTTTCAACGGCTATTTTCACAGCGCTTAGACAATTCCAGTGCACCGTTACGATTCAAATATGATGTAATGGTATAGATAAACCTTGCAGCTGAGTAACTATTGACAAATACATGCTACATTTAAGAAAAACGAGTGTAAAGATTTTACCTATATCTACCGTCGCCATATTGGGATAATCGTAATTGCAGTTACTATTATCTCTTTAATACCAGTGGAAATTGTAGTTTTATGAGAAATAAAGTATTCGTATATATTCGACCGTAGTCATTTTAATTAAAGTCGCATTTGTTACAAAATTTTTCATGATGCAAGCTGTGTTAGTAATATTGATTTTACAACTAATTATTTATCAAACAATTAACTTTCATCCATAGTCATTTTTTTTTTTTTTTTTTTTTTTTTACAATTCAATATTTTATTACCATATAAACTTTACAGTTTGTGACATATAACTAAAACAAAAACAAATGAAGACAATATATCTAAGTAACTCAATATATATATACAGGTTCATGTAAATATTATATTATATTTTTTGAATACTGAAATTAAAAGAAAGTCTTTCTTGCTCTTTAATAAAATTTGACGTCTAGGATAGGAATAAAACAAAAGAGGATTCTTAAAAACAACTTGTTAATCTAAATCATCTAAAAACGTTAAAATCAATTATGAATTTAAAGTACATTTTAGGTTTTTCTTAAATTCAAATTTCAAAATGAAATAGTTAATATTATTTTTTGTTTGTTTATATTTTGTAACATTATTTCCATTTTGTTAAAATTAAAAATAAGATTGTTATAGGTATCTCTGGATCCATTTTCGAAATTAAAATGTGAAAAAAGTAGAAATAAAAAACCAAAAATCTAAAATATTAAAAAAAATTACATTTGATCATGCAGATGTTAGATATGCAAATATGTTAAGCAAGAAATTACAAATTAGAATGATTAACTGAATATGCCGCGAAGATTACAATCGATAATATCAAAGTTAATTATGTAGAATAATTAATTCTGGGCCGATTTTCATTTTTTATGCATCAGTCGATTTGTTTAAATAAGTTGTTCACGAATAAAGGTCTACCGACGCGATTGAAATAAGTAAAGGTGTTTTCCGACAGGTAATATAGCATATTTACCTGACGATATCAAGAATTTGGTATTTAGTCAAATCTTAACCGGAAATTGTGATTCTAAAATTTATTAAATGTAAACAACTTGTCGAAATATTTAGGCTTGAAATAAATATATTTTTGGATTGTTAATGCAAGCACACGAGGTGTATAGTGTCTTATACGATTACAGGTTTGTAATGTTTAACAACCATATTATATCAGTGTGCAAACACGTTAATTATGAGCTTTGAAAGTCAAGTAGTTCGAGCATTTTTCTGAGTAAGTGTTAAAAAATTTCAAACAAATATTCTTTACTGTGGTTAGCATTCATTAGTCGTCAGTATCTATAGATTAACAACTTGTGCATGGTTATATTGATAATTTAGAATCTTACTTGAAGGTGGCATAGAATTCGCAGCTAAATAACTCGATTGATGTGTCATTTGTATACAAAAGTTATATTCCTTTGAACTATGAGTCTATGTTTAATTTCATAAAGTCAATATGTTGATTGTCTACCTTGAACAGGGTTATAATTATATCATATAAATATAGTTTTTTTATTGAATTTAAAATCGTTACAAAATCTGTAATGTACTAGATACTCGTATTTTTCATTAGTTTATCAAAGACATTTATGTATATCTATAATTTCTTTTATTTCTTTTGATATGTTTAAAATTAATATATACCAATATAAAGAATTATTTTGTTATCTTATAAATATTTTTTTGTTATGATATCTGTAAGTATTCATACCGTGTTGATACGTAAAAAAGAAGCAAAGTCAAATCTGCCTTCATCATCACTAACTTTCTTAGAGCGATGAGACAAACTGCTCTAAATCACAGATCACAGGCACTCGTTACAGAATAAAACTTTCCATTGTTAGGGGGAAATATTCTGAAACAAGTGACTATTTCACAGAAAAGGCATCTTCCCAGTATTCATGAGATTGCTCTCTATTAAAGCCATATCCTGGAAATCATTAAAAAAACCCACTTTTTTCCTACTTTTAATTTGAGGTACAATATGCCGGTGAAAAACATCAATTGTGCTGTCAAGAATACACTGTTTCAAGTTGTGATATGCATCAAAAACTGTCCAACAGCATTCGTCATTCTACTCGTAATGGCATTTGTTTCTAAGATCGGTATGGTGTATACCAATATGCCAGAACTCAAATGAAGCAGAAAGCTGATGTTACTTATCTGCTTTACTCGATCCCTTAAGACACATACATTAAAGAAGTGTATTAACGCCTAACACAAACACAAAACAGTACACCATAGCCACCATTTTATTCCAGAAGCTTCTAACTGATGCCGAATGCTAGAGTGTAAAATTGTAATTGGGACCTACCCAAAACAGTTAGAACTTTTCTGAAAAAGACTATAAATGAAAACAGAACTATATCATCTTCCTATAATGATTGAATGTCAGGAAAATTTACCAGAGTTATCTTACTTTTATCACAGAGAGGGGAAAGCAAACAATTTTTAATTTAAGCCTAATTAACATTAAAACAATTTTTGTCGAGCCTTCGACTTTAGTCGAAAAAGCGAGACTAAGCGATCCTACATTCGGTCGTCGTCGGCGTCGTCGTCGGCGGCGTCCACAAATATTCACCCTGTGGTTAAAGTTTTTGAAATTTTAATAACTTTCTTAAACTATACTGGATTTCTACCAAACTTAGACAGAAGCTTGATTATGATCATTAGATAGTATCCAGAAGTAAATTTTGTAAAAATAAAATTCCATTTTTTCCGTATTTTACTTATAAATGGACTTAGTTTTTTCTGCGGGGAAACATAACATTCACTCTGTGGTTAAAGTTTTTAGAATTTTAATAACTTTCTTAAACTATCCTGGGTTTGTACCAAACTTGGACAGAAGCTTGTTTATAATTATAAGATAGTATCCAGAAGTAAATTTTGTAAAATTGAAATTCCATTTTTTCTGTATTTTACTTTTAAATGGACTTAGTTTTTCTGTGGGGAAACATAACATTCACTCTGTGGTCAAAGTTTTTAGAATTTTAATAACTTTCTTAAACTATCCTGGGTTTGTACCAAGCTTGGAAAGAAGCTTCTTACAATCATAAGATAGTATCAAGTGGAATATTTTTATTGATTTTTTTCCTCACTTTTGTTGAGCCTGCGATTTACAGCAAAAGTAGGCGAGACACTGGGTTCCGCGGAACCCTTACAAATTTTTCATTAACAAATAAAGTTACCTTTTTGAAATATAAGGACTTTGTTAGCTAAATCTATTAATTTTATTAGATATTATGAATTTTTATGACAATAGAGAAACATGCTAGGTAATATTGTTAAGCTGTCTCGATTAAAACCACGTGATTGATAAGAAGTATCTCTGGTCAATTTATGACCGCGGCATCGCAGATAGTCACAAAAGAAATTAACGACAGCGTACTAAGGCCACACCAATTTAATTTCTTGTTCTACGGATTTTTGGACTTCAAAAATTGGGGCGAGCGAGCGATTTGAAAATTTTAATAAAAAAATATTTAATTTGCAAATTTTTGAGGCGAAGCTTAAAAAGTAGAGGCGAGCGATTATAATTTTTTTTTGTAAACATAAAATAGTAGGTTTTGACTATATTAAAACTTGATTTATCACTTGTACCTTGACATTTCTTTAATTTATGAAATATTTTTCCCCTGTTCATGCTGTTCAACGAGAAATAATTGAATAATTAAATCTGGTCTATGTATGTGTGACTGACAATGAGACAATTCTTCATCCAAGTCATAATCAGGTTCAGAACAACCCCTTAATGTTATGAATATCCCTTTTATGAGGGGTCATTATGTAAGTTATAATATATTTTTTTTGTAAAAACACTTTAAGTACAAAAGGGCTAATATTTCCCCAAAGAACTATAATATTTGGTATTAAATGGTCAAAACGTGCCCAAGAATTTTGTAATATTCCTGGACTTTAACCATGTTAACACATTTACTTTAACAGTTTAATATTATTCAAAATATGTGGACCCATCCCTCTTTTAGAAAAGTTGTTTAAAATATAATGTATTTCTCCTCTTTTTGAGTAAAACATTCTAAGTTGTCAAAGGTTTTGTATAGTAGCACTATACAAATCCTTAGTATTTCTATTTTCTTTTCTACTTCAGTAAGGGGACGACCATTTGATATTCTGGGGGGGGGCAGGAGGATTTTGAAAATAAATAACTCAGCCTTGATAATCACAAAAATAAATGGTTTGTTCTGTGGTAGTTTGAAAATAAATAACCTGACTTGCAATGTATTGAAAATAAATAACTTAGCAGGTCTATAGCTTCTTGGGCCTTCAGCAGTATCAAAACCCTTCAATTTTTTTTGGCCTCGCTCCGCTCGGCAAAATATGTTTAACAATACTTTTGAAAAAGGCTAGATAAAACCAAACTTAATTAACTTTAATACTATGTATGTATGTTGTATGCAATACATGTATATTGCTTGGGAATATAAATGATTCATTTCGTGAAGAAAATTATAAAATACTTAATCTAATTATACCAATTGTCTTTTATAATATACTTATTACTATGTATTTGTGTTTCACTAGTCCTGTCTCGCTATGTATTATCTTAGTATATTTGTATATATATTGTCCTCTTGTACACAAGTCATGCAAGTATGTGTCTGAGGTTATGAAATAAATCTTGAATCTTAAAATTTCTGCAGGGGATACTGATCTTTTCTGATTAAATGGTACATAATGACTTGACTATACATGTATTAATCATAATTAACAAATATTTTAAAAAATGTATGTTTTCGACTATCATAAATATAGTTGTGAAAATGAATAATCAGTTCCTTGCTTTAATGAAAATGAAAAATCTTGCTTCAATAGTGCAGAAAATGAATAATCTGTCCTCTCAGTTTACAAAAATAAATAACCGATCAAAAACAAATCCTCCTGCCCCCCCCCCCCCCCCCAGAATATCAAATGGTCGTCCCCTAAACATGGTAAAATTACCCCTTCAAGGCCCCTTGTCTGAGGGAAGGTTGTTTCCAACCTGATAATAACAAACATATGTCAAAGTACGGCCTTTTACACAGAGCTTTTATCCCGACCAATCAGCAACCTTTAAGGGACCACAACTTAGTTTTGTACACAATTCGAACAGGAAAACCAACGATCTAATTTATATTTCCAAACGGTAAAATACCAATGAACCACATCAACAAACGATAACGGCTGAACGACAGGTCCTTGAATAAACCTGGACAGGTGCACAAACCTGCAGCGGGTATGATCGTCACCATACATTATAATTGCAGTTGAAGGCAAATCCTTCAGAAGTTCTTTGTACTTTATTTTAACAACGAACATTTTTTTATAGGGAATACAAGTTAGGGGGAAAGAAACTAACGTTTTGTTCTGTACTGGTATTTCCGGTTATATCGGAGCACTCCAGGTGAAATAAATTGGTTTCATGCTGAAACAAATATTCTCGCAGATATTTACAGTGTTGTGGGGGTACTGATAGGTTTTAAATCGTTATATAAAGGCTAGACTGAGATTTTATAAACAAATGTTGCGATCTTTTTATAATATTTACAAAAAAACGGTGCGGGAAATGGACATGATTTCATTTCCGGATGCGGGAAGCGGGAATATATTAAAAATAAAAAAATTCTGTTTTGAAAAAAATAGGTGCGGGCGGGTCCGTCGAACAAGGAATCAAATTGGTGTGGCCTAATTAGACAGTTTCCATATCTTTTCTACAGGGCTACCTGGGTTATAAATCAATGCTAATTTATCGTTGTAGTTCCTGTCAATATAATACTTCCATGATCCAACCAATTAGTGACTTGGGTGGCCTATAAACAAAGCACAATAAAAAAGATTTCTTATAGCTGGGTTTAACTTCAAACCACATGGTTTCAATATCACTTATTTCAAAATCATTTTTTCTAGAAAAGGAGGTGCTTTCTGTTAAATAGACAGCCCAGCCACCCCCACCATCGGTCATCATATCTTTCCTTTGTAAAATATATCCAGGTATATCTATTTCTCGATCAGAAGTATTATCACCCAAAAAGTTTCACAATAACCAATTATATCTGGGGGATTTTGAGTGGACATTAGATTGTATCTCATCAAACTTGCATTCCAATCTATTCACATTGTGGGAACATATTTTTAGACCTTTGCATTTGTTAAATCCATATGTTACTAGATCATCATTTTCTGTATCCTTATCAATAAGATAAGTATTGTCAATAACACATAAACATGATACACATATTATATAATAAGTAAATAAAAATATAAAAAAAATCCTCAATACTAAAAGTGTCCTCAGTGACTTGTATTACAAAAGTATTTGTTTTGTACATTATGTCTTGAGAAACTTGAGATGGCAAAGATAGGGATAGGTCTGGTACCTGCTGAGAGGTTGTATCAACTTGATTTAATGCTGATGTCATTTTATCAGAGTTATTAATTACATCCTTATGCTTAGATAATTGGTAAACAGATTTTGAACAGCTGGATTCAAATTTCTGATTAACTAAATCCTTAATACAATAGAGACATGTGCAGGAAATATTACATTCTTGACATATGTGGTTTATAATTTCAAAAGAATTTTTCAAAATTTGATTTTGTAGGGCTTTGTCCTCTTTGCCATCACCCTAATTATAAAATTCACGGAATTTTTCTTTGTGACCAAAATTGTTACAAGAGTGACATAGAACCTTTCTACCATGTCTACATGATTTTGAATTATGATTTGGTTCACCACAGTGAACACAATACCTATCGGATTGATCTGTATGCTTTAATATACTAACATGCATGTTGACTGATCTTAGGAACGCTGATGTCCCTTTTTTTGACAAATGAATCCCATCATGATGAAAAAAAGAATAAAAAAGATTGTAATTCTTATCATAAAACATATTGGTATGATCAATCAATTGTATGTTGAGCTATTCACATAGGTCTTTCAGCATTTCATTCGGGTTATGCATATTAAGTCCTTTTCTTGGTAGAATTCCGGAAACTACAAATTTACAATGTGGGTGACATTTGATATTCAGTAAATATAAAAGAGATTCGTAATTATCTCTTATGCTTTGGAGATTGTCACCATTATCTAAGTCATTTCCACCAATATGGATAATAATTGTTCTGTATGTTGACATATCCTTCTTTTGTAGTACATCTATCAGTCTATCTATGTTGGCTCCTCTGTTGGTACATACCTCAGTGTTTTGTAGTCCACGGGGTTGAATACCCTTTAAAATGGAACTCCCAATTATTAGTGTGGTTTTGTTGTTTTCACCAGTGATACGATTGGAATTGGGAACAGTATTGTCATTTGAGTAATCTGTTTGTACAAATTCTGTTTTACTTGATTCAGGTTTTTGAGGTTTTGGTTTTGGTTGGTAGTCTACTACATTATGTGGAGGAGGGTCAAAACGATTTTCTTCAGATCCAATGGGTTTGTAGATCTGTGTGGAAACAGTTCTATATTCAATGTGCATCGAAGTATGCCGGGTCTTTAGTGTCTTTTCCTGTTCTTCTGTCTGAGTACTAACAGTTTGTGTTGACGAATTAACAGTTTTTGAAAGAGGGAAACTTTGATCCTACTTGTTTGAATGGATTGTATTGATAATGATTTAACCATTTGTTTTAAATCAATTACTTCTTGTTGCAAATCTAGATTGTAATGATCTAGATCTTGTAGATTACGAAAAGTACTATTCACAGACGAGTTTCTATTTGGGATTGATGTTAACAAGGTGTTCGACATATCTGTTACTAATAACTGTTGGTCTGTTACTGAAGTGTCAAAGCTTATCATGGATTATAATAATAGGTTACCAGAAGACATCTGGTCAGTGTTATTTTCTATTAAAGAAGTTTGGAAATATGTTACCTCATTGTGTAATTGTTTTCCTAAAACACGTAATTCTTCCTTAAACCAATTCCCACATCCTTTTCCTTGAATATGAAGTGTTGCAGACGAACTGTAGAGTGTAATCACAACTTTATTCCCTTCATAAATGAAATTATATACAAATTCGTTCTTGTCTTTCTGAATGAATAAATTTCTGTCATAATTTTGAAAAATAATGTTTTCAAAAATAAAGTATATTTTCTCACTGCTAAAGTTTACAACAATTGACAATGTTCTATCTGTACAATCCTCAATTGAATAAAGATTACAGTTGTTTAGGTAACAATTATAGTCATCACTTTCAAATCCAGAAAATTCACCAGACAAAAGATGTAAATAAGTTGTTCACAAATGTAGAATTGAAATCCATTTTGTCTTAATAAC
The DNA here is from genome assembly GCF_036588685.1 of Mytilus trossulus. Taxonomy (NCBI): domain Eukaryota; kingdom Metazoa; phylum Mollusca; class Bivalvia; order Mytilida; family Mytilidae; genus Mytilus; species Mytilus trossulus. The sequence continues at coordinate 21,556,509 of NC_086382.1, read as the reverse complement.
TAATAATTCCAATAAACAATGTTGATATGATTTTGATTCACATATACAACAAGAATTTAGCTCCATTTTATTAACGAGATGGAACTCATGAAAACACATCTGTTCACCTCAGTGTCTTATCAGATTACTCTTATTACTCTTATAGGATTATTGCATGCAGTGCTAGCATTATTTCCTTATAACAAGTTTATTAATGTAGTTATTGGTTAAAACAAATAAAAATATGAAACAAATCAAGTACACCATTTAGGGTGCGCTCGACTTTAGTGACTCAGCACGAGGTATTTTGGAATTTACAGGTTGGTTTGAACTTTTTGTAAAAAATAAACACTAGCACATCATAGAAAAGCAAGTGAGTAATCTATGTTTCAAATTTATAACACAAATCTCTGTATTAAAGGCTGTGGATTTTCTATTAAAATCTTGGTTTATTTCCCACAAAGTTCTCTTTTTCTATTAAATGAAATGAAACAGTAAATAATAATGCTTTGTATCAAGTTTCCCCCTGGTGTATGTACAACATGGCCTATCTCTATTATTCGTTATATCTGTAGTTTTGATACAATTGAAGTTTGAAAAATTCGTACAACTAGAGGCTCTCAAGAGCCTCTGTCGCTCACCTGTTACTGTATTTACTGATGTCGGCCATCTTGGTTGGTAGGCGGGGTCATTAGACACTTTTTTTAAAATAGATACCCTAGTAATGATTGTGGCCAAGTTCGGTTAAATTTGGCCCATAGTTCTAGAAAAGAAGATTTTTGTACAAGTTACAAAAATGACGAAAAGTTGTTCAATAACTCCTTAAGGGGTTCTCTGACAATTTTGGTCATGTTGACTTATTTGTAGATCTTACTTTGCTGAACATTATTGCTGTTTACAGTTTATCTCTATCTATAATAGTATTCAAGATAATAACCAAAAACTGCAAAATTTCCTTAAAATTACCAATTTTAGGGCAGCAACCCAACAACGGGTTGCAGGATTCATCTGAAAATTTGTGAGGGGATAGATCTTATTCTGATGGACATTTAAATCTTGAAAGATTAGCTCTAAATGTCTTAAATTCAAAGATATAAAGCAAGAACTGCATTTTACCACTATGTTCTTATTTTAGCTATGTCGGCCATTTTGTTTGGTAGGTGGGGTCATCGGACACATTTTTTAAACTATATACCACAATTATGATTGTGGACAAGTTAGTTTGAATTTGGACCAGTAGTTTCAGAGAAGAAAATTTTTGTACAAGTTACAAAAAAGGACGAAAAAGTTGTTAAAATTGACTATAAAGGGCAATAACTCCTTAAAGGGGTACTTAGCTACGAGATATATAAAAAATCTAAAGTAAGATTTTTTTTGTTAAATCAATAATGAAAATGAATAGTGAAATAATAATTCGCTTTTAGCAGCCAAAATAGTTCAATTTTGTCAAATTAATTAAGCGAAAAAACATTGATATTTTCTAATTCACTTGCAAGTGATTCAGTCGACCTCATTAAATCCGTATTCATGTGAACGTCACTTTAACCCTTAGCTACAGATTGACAACGTATGCAATGTACGTGTACTGGTTATTTTTAAAGAAAAAGAATGTCAACAATGAAAGTGAAACTACGGTAAACGATTTGATTACTTATTCGATCCATATAAAATCATTCTTATACGGTTAAAAACAATGAGAAACATATATGTTTAATCTATAAAAGCAAATCAGACAGACCTATAAAAATCTAATTGCACGTGTTGGTTTAATCTATTCATATCTTTATTATGTCTACATCGCTTATATGGTCATTTGAGGTCAAATCGATAGTTAATTAGATGGCGTCTGGACTAAAATTCACACGAAACGAACCTACATATTCTCTACCCCATGCTCTGTAAACTGTTTCTTTTGGACTTTTGGTAGTTTGGATAGTTATCAAAGGTACCAGGATTATAATTTAGTACGCCAGACGCGCGTTTCGTCTACATAAGACTCAACAGTGACGCTCCTATCAAAATATTTATAAAGCCAAACAAGTACAAAGTTGAAGAGCATTGAGGATCCAAAATTCCAAAAAGTTGTGCCAAATACGGCTAAGGTAATCTATGCCTGGAATAAGAAAATCCTTAGTTTTTCAAAAATTTCAAAGTTTGGTAAACAGGAAATTTATAAAAATGACCACATTATTGATATTCATGTCAACACCGAAGTGTTGACTACTGGGCTGGTGATACCCTCGGGGACGAAACGTCCACCAGCAGTGGCATCGACCCAGTGGTGTAAATAGTTATCAAAGGTACCAGGATTATAATTTAGTACGCCAGACGCGCGTTTCGTCTACATAAGACTCATCAGTGACGCTCATATCAAAATATTTATAAAGCCAAACAAGTACAAAGTTGAAGAGCATTGAGGATCCAAAATTCTAAAAAGTTGTGCCAAATACGGCTAAGGTAATCTATGCCTGGAATAAGAAAATCCTTAGTTTTTCAAAAATTTCAAAGTTTGGTAAACAGGAAATTTATAAAAATGACCACATTATTGATATTCATGTCAACACCGAAGTGTTGACTACTGGGCTGGTGATACTCTCGGGGACGAAACGTCCACCAGCAGTGGAGGACAAATGTTTTACATTGTTATCAATCAAATATGAGAATTTGAGTCAAATCGGTGACCACGAATTTGACAGCTAGTGCCCCTTCAAGGGTTGACTGACAATTTTGGTCATGTTGACTTATTTGTAGGTCTTATTTTGCTGAACATTATTGCTGTTTACAGTTTATCTCTATCTATAATAGTATTCAAGATAATAACCAAAAACTGCAAAATTTCCTTAAAATTACCAACTCAGGGGCAGCAACCTAACAACAGGTTGTTCGATTCGTCTGAAATTTCAGGGCAGATAGATCTTGACCTGATCAACAATTTTACCCCATGTCAGATTAGCTCTAAATGCTTTGGTCTTAAAGATATAAGCCAAAATATACATTTTCCCCCTTTGTTCTATTTTTAGCCATGGCGGCCATCTTGGTATGATGGCCAGGTCATCGGACACATTTTTTAAATTAGATACCACAAGGATGGTTGTGGCCAAGTTTTGTTAAATTTGGCCCAGTAGTTTCAGAGGAGAAGATTTTTGTAAAAGTTTACGGACGACGGACGACGGACGCCAAAGGATGAGAAAAGCTCACTTGACCTTTCATGTCAGGTGAGCTAAAAATGGCTACAGAAGGGGTTATAAACCTTAAATGAGTAAATTGAATGGAAGCAATATTAAACGATACTGGCATTGGATATATGTTTGCCAATCAAACAGGCTACTGCGATAAAATGTACTTAAAACAAATACTTTTTGATCAATTTGTACAACAGTGGTTTAGTGATACTAAAAACTCATCACGAGGACAATTTTACTCAATATTTAAAAAAGATTTTACTTTAGAAACATAACTTCTAAAACTTCCTGAATATTTCAGGCTTTGGATCACACACTTTAGGTGTTCAAATCTGCGTCTGCCTATCGAAACAGGCAGATGGCAAAATATCCCGAGGCATGATAGAATATGTACTTTGTGTTAGAGTAATATTTGTGATGAATTTCATTTGTTATTTAAATGTACTTGTAATATTGTTGTATTAAGGGCAAAGTTTCTACCAAGCTACTACACAGTGAACTGTAATTATAATTAAATGGAAGGTCTTATTTCAATATGTAATGTACAACTATATAAACGACTTTCTGTATTCATCAAAAACATTGTCAATATGTTCTGAAAATATTGAAAACATAGCTGTATATTATTGTTATAAATCTATATGCTATATCTATGTCATTGATACCACATACTTACTTCGTCATGTTTATATAATGCTATTATGCATGACCTCATGTTACATATGTATCTGTGTCTGAGTGTTCAAATAAAATCTTGAAATCTAGAATCTTGGAAATGTCCATGGTAAACTTTCATGCCTTCATAAACCTTTTATGGCCAAAAAAAGAGAGTTAATTCCGTACAAAATATTTTTCGTCCTTGAATACTATACCAATTAAAAGTTCTTTAAAAGTTGAAATTGAAACACCAAATTATATAAGGATTACAGGTTATCTATATAAATCAAATACAGATTAATGAAAGTGTCTTGCAAAGTTGTCCGTTAACGTTATTTTACGCCGCAACAAGCGTTATATATGACAGGGACAGCGTGAACTGCATTCGCGGGTCACTATCTCTTACTGTTAATTTCCTGAATTCAACAAAATGGTAGCAATATATATCTGACGTTATATTTATACAGGTGTTAAAGAATATAGCTATATGTTTGAGGAATGTAGAAAAAATATTGTAAAAAGCTGTATTGCTCATAATTTATTTAATGATAAGTATTTGTATATTGTAGCTGCCATTTCCATTTGAATATATGTACTGAATTCCTCTTGTAACACTATATAATTATGTGTCTGAGAGTTTAAACTGAAGAATTTGAACTTGAACTTTAAAAAAATGATTGACATTTATGTTTATTTATTCAATTTCATTTTTGATACCGGTATTGTACCCATGTTGGATATGAACATCATTTGAAATTTGATAACTTTTTGTACTACCCATTCTGCAGACCAAAATCTAAAAATAACATATATTTTGGTGGTCTAGGGATTCTCATACGCAAAGAAATTCGTAAAGGTGTAAATTTTTGAATAATGGGACCTCAGAATACCTATGGCTAAAATCGAAGAGAGAATTTTTTAATTTAAACAAAGATATATATCTGTGTTTGACATACTATGCTCCCAAAAGCCAAACAGACCTATTGGAGATAATAGAAAAGGATATAACTGATAGTTATGGGTCTATGGGTACATCATGTTGGTAGGGGATCTTAATGTCAGAACTGGGTCAGAAAAAGACTATATTGATGGTGACAGCACCTCCCATGTTCCTTTATTTGATGAAATTATGATGTAGACTGTTTTACAGAGGAAAGAATCAGTAAAGATTTAATAACTGATTCCAGAGGGAAAAACTTGCTAGAATTTTGTATAGGTAATCAGTTACGTATCTTGAATGGGCGTATGTGTGGTGATAGCACCGGTAAATTTACATGTTTCAAACCTAACGGATGCAGTGTAGTTGATTATGCTTTAGGTTCTCAAAGCCTACTCCAGGAAGTTTTATATTTTAATGTATCAGATTTTAAGGCAAATTTTTCAGATTGCCATTGCAAAATCACTTTTAAGATTTTAGCATCTTTCCAATTGGAGAAAAATAAAAGTCATATAAAAGACTTTCCTTTGAGGTATAAATGGGACACAGAAAGTATTCAAAATTTCCAGGAATCATTTACACATCCTGTCATTCAAAATGAGCTGAAATATTTTTTGTATAACAAAATTATCTTAGACAAAAAGAATGTGAATGATGCCACATACAGTATTCATTCAATATACGAAAACGAATACAAGGTATCACTAAAAATGAAGAAGAAAAGGGTAAAAACATGTAATAATAAAAAATGGTTTGACCAAGATTTAAAAAGTATGAAAAAACAGGTTAATAATAAAGCTGTATTAATGTCAAAATTTCCGAAAGATCCGATATTGCGTGGCTCTTTTTTTAAACTTAATAAACAATTTGCCAAACTTAGGAGGAAAAAAAAGAGAATTTAGAGAAAATATTATTGAAACCTTGTCAATGAACTTCGTCATGAAAATAATTCAGAAACTAAAAACAACATAGATGGTGACATTTGGTACAAAAATTTCTCTGACTTGTCATCAATTCCTGAAAATGAACATATAAAGTCCAAGATAAAAGAGATAAAGAGTAAACTTGAACTATTAGAAAATAAAAACTTTGAATTAAGTAAGATTGACTTTAAAATTACCCCTGGTGAACTCCAAAAAGCCCTGAGGCAATTAAAATCTGGGAAAAGTCCAAGTCTAGACACTATTACAAATGAAATGTTAAAAGTTTCACAGGGTGGACGAAGCAACTGGGGTGTAACGGGTATAACAGAAAATAGACATTTAGGTCATCAAACCAACAAAGACAATGAAAACTGTATTGATACCATACTTGATTTTTGTGAGAATACACTTAATAGTTATCAAAGGTACCAGGATTAAAATTGAACATGCAAAAACAGTAATACAGATTGAAAGTTTAAAAAAGAGGCAGTTAGACCGCGACCAATAGTCGTGAAATGGTACGAAAAATGTCAAACGTTTGAAGGGTTCCGGTTTCGGAATAAGTCAGCAATTTCCACCTTAAATTTTGGAGAAAAGGAAAAACTGCTACCTGTGATGTTTCAGAAAAGACAAGAAAAACTATCAGCTTACTTAGTTGACGATAAATTGTATGTCGATGGTAAATTATGGGTGAAATAGGAATCTGAGGCGGAGGATATTAGTGAAAAATCAGTTTCGAAAAATTTAAAAATATGCTCGTGGAATATTTCAAAGGGCTTACTACGTAAATTAGCAGACGATGAATTTGTAAATATGTTGTGTGAATACGATGTTATATGTTTTAATGAGTGTTGAGTCAAATGCCCTAGGGAATTCGATTCCATTGGATATGAAAAGAAGTATTTATATAGAGAAAAGTGTAACGAGGGTGGCGTAATAGTGTTTTATAAGAAATGGTTAAAGTCTTATTTAGAAATTATCGATTGTTGTATTGATTGTATGATATGGATAAAAATTGATAAAAATATAATGGTCGATAATGAAAATTTCTTTATTTGTGCTATGTACATACCACCCGATAAAAATGTTTATTATAGAAAGTCTGATATTTAAATTAGGGAACATTGCCGTTATTGGTGATTTAAACGGCCGAGTGGGTAATGAACCAGACTATCTTTTACAAATACCTTTGAGTACTATTTACAAGACGGGATAAACAAAGAATTACTGGACAAAGTTGACAATTTAATTGACTTTACTGCAAATAGTTAGTTAATAGATTGACTGAAGATTTAAAAACACCGAACTCTTTTGGTAAACGCATATTAGATTTGTGTAAATCTGCTGGCCTTAGGATATGCAATGGACGTTAACGTTTCGGTGACTCAAGTAAACAGTTTACATTTCAAAATAAAAATGGTTGTAGTGTTAAAGATAACATGTTGTTATCTAGTAACTCATTTTAAATTTTAATAGTATTATTGTAGGAAATTTTACAACTTTTTCATGTCATGCTCCATTATTTGTAGATATTAAATTAAAAGGTTTATGCCAGAAAACTGTATGTAAAAAAATAAAGTATAATACGATACGATGGAATGAAGAGTTTAGGGATGAAGTCAGAGAAGATCTTATACATAATGCACAGAAATTCGAAGAACTGCACAAAAGTATTACAGAAGATGCTGATGCTTTTAATAATGCTGTGAATGAAAGGAATGCTATTTTGACAAATATTTTTGAAAAATATGATAAAGAAGTAGAACGAACAATACGCTGTGATAATTGCACTGGTCATAAACCGAATACAAATTCGAACTAAGCAAGACAAACCATGGATACATTATGTAACAGACGATTGCAAATTACTATATAAGAACTATAAACATGCACTTATAGTACTGCAACTGACATCGAAAAAGACGCTTAGTTAACGAGTTTAATGGTCCGGCTGGAAATTGTTTTAAATGATAGAATAATATCTATATTTTAATTTCCGTCGGGTCGTAAAAAGTTTCTATGGTCAAATTTTTGTATTTTATCTCTTTAATGGGGGTACCCCTCAATTTACGGTTTTGGGTAGTTACCTTAATATCCAAAAATATTTTTTTGGGTTAAATTTCCCTCTATTTTCGTAAATATTTTCTATGCACATATCATCAAGGATCATCGGAATAATGAAGACATAAATATAATACCATCTCCAAGTAAAACTTTCAAACTTAAAGTTGGCTGTTTTTTCGATAGAAATTTAACACGTTTTTCTTTGAAAACGAGAAAACGTATGAATCAAAAACAGTATTTGAAATTTGAGAGGACAAAACATATTAATGCTATAATGCATGCAAATTTTGTTGGGCAAATTCCAAACAATTTGGTAAAAAACTCAAAAATAAAAACATCATTTGTACCTTTTTTAATTACGGAAATTTCCTATCCGTCAATCAACTCCAGCATTTATTTTTTCCTTCGCAATCAATTTGATAGTTTCGATGTGATTATGTAGATTTTGGAGGAGAAGTTAATTTATTCCTGAGTGATTTCATATTTAGTAGTTTTTTCGTGTATTGTCAGTAAATAAGTTATATTTTTGTTAATAAAATTTTGACTTTTTATAAAAGTTCACCAAATCCTTAGGATAAGAGGGTTTTCCGGATAATGACTATAGTTGACATTGTGTGAAAATACATTGTATGTTAATGTTTAACCTCAAAGCAATTAATATGCATGCAAGTGGTCGGGGAAAAGTACTATACGTTTCGCAGAGATTTGGTGTGTGACAAGGTGATGCTAAAACCAGCTTCTCTTGATATTCTGCTTTTCTTTGGCGAATCATCAGTGATGTTATGAGACTTTCACCAAAAGGCACAATTTGTGCGTCTTTTAATTAGATTGATTGTTTGATTGTTGGTTGCTTAACGTCCAGTGGCAAATAGTTCATGCATGTTCAGGACGAAAACAAGTTAACCATTAATATAATAGGTAGGTTTTGTCATAATAGAGGCCATTCGGGATGATGGTCGGGAATATTTAGACTGCCACTGGAAAATGATGGTATATAGGATTGGGACAGTAATTTGCCAATTGCAACAGACCTCCTACGGACCCCTCAAACAGTTGTTACAAGGGTTTTTAACGTGCAAAGAACGTGGCACTTAACATAGACTTCAATTTTCCTGCAGCAGATATGGCATCCCCTATATTGAAGAGGAATCGGATTTAACGTCCTCATTCTGACCGGACGTGACTGCGAACTTGATACATCCCGCACAGCAAAATGGACGCCCCACTCCGTTTTACTGCCGGTCGGGAGAAGACCAAGTGACCATATTTCGTTTCCCCAGTCACCCTTGGAGAAATTTAAATTAGAAACAACAGAAATCCATATATTTGATCAAACTGATCGACATGTACCCTCACAACCTGACACTTTTATACGATCTCACGCTCAGTTTCTTCCTTGTAGTTTGGATATGAAAACAGGGTTTTATGTAAAAGAAAAACCTTTACAAAAAACAGAAAACTACACAAAACTGAGTACTCTAAACGTGTTGACAGTCTTTTAAGTTGTGCTTATTAATGTGAGTAATCATTTATCCCTGCATAACCAAGTACTTATTGAAGTCAACACCTGTGCAATTAAGTAAAATAGTTATTGAAATTAGAATTGAACTTGCTGTCAGTTCATTAATAACGATTGTTAGTGAGGTGATTTGTTCTTCCATAAGAAAAAGCCTTTCTCATGAAGCACATACTCTGCATCTACCGATCACTTTTACCCAAGATTGTCTCTGATGCTTACCAAACTGCCAAACTCCAGAACTAACTAGATATTGTGACACCTTACAATTTAGACACAGGGGGCCAAGGGATATGAATTATAAAGTTTAGCTCTGAATTCAATATAGGAGATGCCATATCTGCTGCAGGAAAATTGAAGTCTATGTTAAGACATTTAAAATGTCTAAACATAGACTTCAATTTTCAATAACATTTAGAATTACACCAAAATGTCTGAAAAAATCAAGGATACATTAAAAGAAGAACAATTACTTCACCCTGTCACCAGTGTTCTTATGAGCTACATATCGAGGGTTTAGTGCCAAAAGGTGCTATTTCGATTTTTTGCAAATTTTGAGTTAAATGTTAAAAAACAATTGAAATATGTTATATTTTATTAACAAAAAAATTTAAAACAATCTTACTGATAATAAAAAAGTTATTATAGAAAACCACAGGGTGTTATCTAAAATATGCATTAAATCGAGTGCAAGAGGGTGCCATCTGGAAACAATAAGTGCTAGATGGTGTTATATTTCAGATAACACCTTATTGCATTACACATGTAAAATTATTTTCAGAGATAACCCCTGTTGAAATCCAAAACATATTATTCTTACAGCTTCAGAAATATGATACATAACTATAGAGAAGATGTAGCTTTCCCACACTAATATTTACCATTATTCACAATAAATGATAGCAGACACAACACTGGAAGTTCATAAAACTATTTTCCTAAGAGTTTTTTTTTTGTGGTTATTTAGAAGAAGATTTAACTGTTTGAGGTAAGTTTTAATTAAAACAAATATACATAATTTTTAAGCATTTTATCTACAATTATTATTTCATTAAATTGATAAAAAAATTATTAATAATAATAAAAGATAAAAACAGTTTACCTTACAACAAAATATATTTTGTAACTTCAATTCATTTTAATTATTTTTTATCACTCATTTTTAAATTAAAATCTGTATTATCTATTTTCTTATATTAATCTAATTATTCCGTAAAACCGTAAAACATAATTCATTTAAAGGTATTTATAACTATCATCAATTAATTGGTTGCAGATGAGTTCGGACGAACAATGGAGCGATTGGTCTGAAGCCAATTATATAGATTGGGAAGATCTACAAAAAGTTTACATCGCAGAAAGGATCCCAGAGTCAGATATGAATGAAGTTACAACAGATCATACAGACCATGACGATTGTTCCTCAACAGAAGAAACCTCAGAGTGGTCATCTGATGATGGTAGATGGGAAATGAACGTACATCAATACCACCAATATTTGCGAAATGAACCCTGTCGTCGTATAGGCAATATTTTAAGGTCAGAGGAATGGAATGACACAGATGTGTTGAACATTCAAAATATTGAGAAGATAGCTAGGGAGCCAATATTTCTACGAACAAGTTCCCCAGAAGTTGAACATGCAGCCTTGTCAATGGAAGACAAAATTGTAGAAGAAAACATCACTGAATGTCCTCATGAGAATGATACAGCTATTGAATATTCTTCTGAAGAAATAATATCCTCTTCTGATGAGTAAGTTCCAACTAAGAGTGACATTAGCAATTCAGATTCGAGTTCCTGCATCAATGTGTCTGAAGAATCATCAGATGGGTTTGAAGTCGTCCAATCTAGAAAACGCAGGAGATTTAAGAAGAAACCAAAATGTCTATTCGAAAGTAAAACTGGTGAACCAATTAAACACTTGAATAACTCAAAATTATCCAGACAAAAAGAAGACATTTCCATAGAGATAAAAAGGGCAGAGCAACAAAGTCTTTCTGAGTATAGAAAACGACATGATTTAAACAGAAATCACTCAAAGAGGTTGGATGTATTGTTGAAAAGCAACGCATTATGTCGCCAGCATGTGCCTGCTGTAGGTAATTGCTTCTTTGAAGCTGTGTCAAGACAAACATCAGAGAAAATGGATGCTATAACACTTAGACAACTACTGTGTAATCATATAGAAGAAAATGCCCATTATTATGGTGAGTTTTTAAATTCCGCCGAAGACAACCTGTGTAATGAGATAGAACTTTTGCGCCAGGAAGATAGTTGGCAAAATAATTTATCAGATACCATGCCATTGGCAATAGCTAACCTTTTGGCAGTTACAGTTAAGATATACAGCAGTAATCCTGATCAACCAGTTGTTGTAATCACTCCTTCTTTAACAGAGACCTACGAGAAACAAGAAATAACTCTTGCATATCTTTGTGTTACGGGACATGAACACTATGACTCAGTAAAGAAACGTGTTATTGGGTTACAATTGGAATCTGAAAATGAACTGGAAGTTTTCGACGATCTTGACTGTCAACCAAGCACCGCCGACATAACTATTGAATATTCACATGAAAATAATGATGCTTCTACTTTTGGTACACCATCAAAAGTACAAAATCCTTTAAGTGATGCTGAAATAATTACACCAAGAAAGCAGGCAAAGTATCAGTCTCCAAATAAGAAGAGACTAACTAGAAAGAAAATAGCTAATCCTGAAAGTTGGAAGAAAAATATTCGAAAGATCAAATGTCAGAGTGGTATGGAGTATGTTAGTAACACAGGAAAAACTGTAAAGGCGAGATCAATGAAAAATCATGCCTGCAGTAAATGTAGATTTAGGTGTGCAGATAAACTGAGTGAAGATGACAGACTCGCATTATTCAAGGACTATTGGAATTTAAAATCCTATGAACGACAGCGAGATTATATTAGTTCGCGTGTATTGGAGCGGAATTCTCTCGGATCACCTAGCAAGAAACGAAAGCAGGTAGCTAGAACATTTACATTTATAGTAGAAGGACAAAGTGTGCGAGTTTGCAAAATGTTTTTTACAGCCACATTAGGAATAAGTAGAAAAACCATTGAAACAGCTTTAAAAAAGAAGCAAAACAATTCCAGTCCTATTTCCGATAAAAGAGGAAAGCACAGGGCGCACAACAAAACCCCAACAGAGGACCTTGACATAATACGTGCACATATCGAGGCCTTTCCTGTGGTGGAATCTCACTATACCAGAAAAGATACCAATCGCAAATACCTTGACTCTAATTTAACGATAAGAAAAATGTATGACCTGTATAAGGATGAATGCCATGATAAACAAAAACGGTGTGTTAAAGAACATGTTTATCGAAACATATTTTGTTCAGAATTTAATATGTCATTCCATAAGCCAAAAAAAGACCAATGCCTGATTTGCCATAATTACAATACAATGATTGACACAGGTAATATCGATGAGGCAGTAAAACGAATTTATACAGAGCATCAACAACGCAAGGTTCGCGGAAGAGATGAGAAGCAGATCGATAAAGAAATTGCCAAAAAAGACAAATCGTACCAAGCAGTTACATTTGATTTAGAAGCTGTGTTGCCTAATCCCTGTTCTTTGGTGAGTCAGGTATACTACAAACGGAAACTAAGCTGCTACAATCTGTCGTTTTATTCATTAGGGGATAACAAAGGGACTTGCTATTTATGGAACGAAACAGAAGGAGAACGTGGTTCCTGTGAAGTGGCTTCATGTCTTCATAAGTACATCACATCCCTGCCACCATATGTTCGTCACATATCCTTTTATTCTGACAACTGTATGGGACAGAACAGAAACAAATTTGTAGCAGCAGCTTTACTATATTCCGTCAAAGTAAACAAACATAATTATAAATATAATTGGCCAGAAATATTTGGAAACTGGCCACACTCACATGGAGTGTGATTCAATGCACGCTGCGATTGAACATGCTAAACGGAAAACAAATATTTATATTCCTAGTCAATGGGATACCGTTATCCATATGGCACGCAGAAATAATCCTTATGTGGTTATTCCTTTAAAATATTGGGACATTCTTGATTTCAAGAGTTTACAAAAGGAACATTTTAAAAATATGGAGCAAAATAAAAAGGGAGAGAAGGTCAGATGGAGAGAAATAAAACAGCTACAGTTCCGGAAAGAAACACCAAATATCATTTATTACAAGTAAAGCTTCCGTGAAGAGTTCAACGAAATCACATGCAAAGTTGTAACAAGGGGTCGGCAAAAATTAGTAGAAAACCTTGCAGTTTCTACTAAGTATAAGGAAAGGCTACCTATTACAGAAGCAAAAAAGGCTGACCTTCTGTCTCTTTGTCAGAGCGGCATTATACCGGCGGACTGTGCCCAATTTTATAAGAGTTTACCAACTAAAAAAGGGAAGAAAGACAGATTACCCGAGCCTGATGTTGATGAACAAGATCAAGACTCGGATTAAGATCAAGACAAAAATACAATTTCATCAATAAAAGTGATGACAGATAGTCTTTTTATTGTTTTATTGTATCTGTATGTTGTGATCAAGGTGCTATATAAAGAAATAGTTTGAATAACTTAGCATTTTTTCCTGCAAAAAGGTGCTATCTCAAGAAAGCACCTTTTTATTTAAATTTTGAAATGAAAAAAATAGTGCCAGATGGTGCTATCTCGAAATTAGGTCAATTACGACTTTAATTAAAACATAAAAAGCATTTGCATTATCTGACACAACAAAGCATTCATTGAACTATATGGATATTCTATTAATCTAAATGTAAAGTCAATGGGTGATTTATGACGAACAGTCAAAACTTTAAACTCAATTTTCTCAAAACTTCAAGTTTGTGAGATAGCTCCTTCTGGCACTTAACCCTCGATATATGTCCTCGTTTTTGGTATTTCTATGAAATGATGCCCGCATAGCTTTTTAATAGATATTAATAATATATATAGGGAGATGTTGTATAAGTGCCAATGATACAACACACCATTCAAGTCACAATTTATAAAAGTAAACCATTCAACTTTTATTTTTGTCCATCTAAGGAGTTAAGCCTTTTCAACCTATTTTTATAGTTCGTTCTTATGTTGTTCTGCTATACCACTGTCCCAGGTAAGGGGGGTTGGCATCCCCTAACATGTTTAACCCAGCCACATTATTTATGTATGTGCCTGTCCCAAGTCAGGAGCCTGTAATTCAGTGGTTGTCGTTTGTTTATTATTGTGTTACATATTTGTTTTCGTTCATTTTTTTTTTAATAAATAAGGTCGTTAGTTTTCTCGTTTGAATTGTTTTACATTGTCTTATCGGGGCCTTTTATAGCTGACTATGCGGTATGGGCTTTGCTCATTGTTGCAGACCGTACGATTACCTATAGTTGTTAATATCTGTGTCATTTTGGTCTTTGAAGGATAGTTGTTTCATTGACAAGCATACCACATCTTCTTTTTATACATTATAGATCAAGGTCCGGTCTTAAACACGGAGCCTAGGCTCAAAAGTTCATTTGTTAGTTATTTATGAAAAAATAACACAAAGGCGCTTCTGGACCGTATACTGTCCCTAAAGATAACAAAAATTCGTAAATGTATGGCTATTACAAAATCAATCGTTTCTGTTGCAACATTCGCCCCATTACATTTGGGATTGGCAGTGCAGATATATCATGCATATGCATATGGGAATATGTGTCACGAACATTGATCAAAACGTTGTATTCACATTGCTTTTGTGTTTCTTATGCAAAGGTAAGACTGTATATGACGAGTTTGACCGAATCAAGACGGTATTTACGCATATGATGACTAAGAGATTGATGCATTTCCCTTTTTAATGAATATTTAAGCTATTGTGTGTCGCTTTTAAAAGTTATATAATGATCATGTGTTATATATCAGTTTCTGTATGTGAGAGAGAGTTGTTCCCCTTTTGTCAGTATTTTGTATTTATGTTTGTGACGTCATCTTTGTCTGATTAACATGTAGAAATGGAAGCTGACGTGATTTTATGTGTCCGTATATAATCGCCTCCATCCATGCTACCAGAGCTGTAATACATGACTGATTTTGAATAACAACATTAGAAAATTGGCATTGCATTGTATAATTTTTCATCCTTCCCTTAAACAATAATGAGTTAACTTTTTTTACCAGGATTATCCCACTAAAAATATGTTCATTCACTAAACTGAATTTGTTTTACACTCATTTTTTTTAAACCTCGGATTCACCTCGGTCGACTCAGAGACATATACGATCATATACATGTAATACTATAAAACATTGTATTATATGTCTCTGGTCGACTATAGTATATTTTGTGTTATAACTGCTCTGTCCTTGCTTTGCAAATACACAATATGTATTTATCTATAACTAGATACTAATTTTCACAAAATACACAACCTTTACGATGCAAAATTAAAAACACTGTTTCAGCGCTTGAATTTTGTTTTTTTTCAAAGATAGAAAAAATATTGAAATAATTTGATAAACTGGTGTTTTATAGTTTAGAAAATAATTCTGTAATATACTATAGTGAAACACTATACACAATATGAACTTTTATGGATTTGAAAAGCTCAAGGCCACTTCTTCTTTTGCTATGTCTTAAAAGGAAAAAAATCAAAAGGTTCCAAATCAATTTTGTAATGGCATCTCTATATAAGTTGTCAATGTTGTCGTTTTCACATCGTTTATAGCATATGCTTATAATTGAATCGTTTTTGTAGCATTCTATTGAATAAATATCAGAATATTTCTCTTTTTTGTCCTTCTGGTTGAAATATTGATATTTTTAGGTCTGACCTTTGACCTCAATTTTACAAAATTGTGACCACTGGATTTTTACGACCCAACTTTTCTTATTGTACACGTTTTCCTCTTTCCATCGATATATAATTTAGGTGTGTGTTCTTCCGGACCATTAAAGTTCTAAAAAATGAACTCTGGTTGCAGTACTATTATGCAGTTTAATCGAAATCATTCCGAAGAAAATAGACTAAAACTGAACTAAGATAAACAAAAATATGAAGTTACGGAGAACAAAGTTAAACGAAATGAGAAAATCGAATCCGAAACGTTTTGACCGAAAATTTAAAAACCGAAAAAAAACTTTTTTAAGTAACATTTAGAACAGGTTTTTTTATCACTTTAAAAATCTGATGTCTAAAGATGACAATGATGCAAGTACTGAGGATCAGATAGAAGGAGATGACGTGTCTATTTTCGAAGAATTAGACAGAAATTTCACGGAAAAGGAACTTGAAGACAATATAAGAAAATTAAACAAGAATAAATCTCCAGGAGTGGACAATGTTGTGAACGAATATATAATTGAAAACAAGCCAGTTTTATTACCTTTATTGTGTAAACTCTTTAATGTAATTGTATGTACTGGATTCTTCCCAGAACTTTGGGTGAAAAGTATAATAGTGCCGTTATTTTAAAAAAGGTGCAGTTAATGACCCTGGAAATTACCGAGGTATATCATTAGTGTCTCATATAGGAAAACTTTTTACATCTACTATCAATACGAGACTGCTGAAATGGAGCGAGGAACACAGTATCATCACAGACACACAGTTCGGATTCAGACCTGGCCACGGAAGTCATGATGCCATATTTGCTCTTCAGTCCATCATATCAAAATCTTTGAGAAACGGAAAAAGGTTATATTGCATTTTTTGTTGTTTTATTGATTATAAAAAAAGCTTTTGACAGTGTTAAGCATTTTAAACTATGGATGAAATTAGCTAATAAAATTAACAGTACCAATTTTCTTGCACCAGATGCGCATTTCGACAATACATGTCTCTTCAGTGATGCTCGTGGCCAAAATACCTGAAATCCAAAGCTTATATAAAAGATGAAGAGCTATAATCCAAAAGGTCCAAAAAGTATAGCCAAATCCGTGAAAGGAATCAGAGCTTTGCACGAGGGAGATACATTCCTTGATTTATAATAATTTATAATACTTTGTAACAGCAAATCTAAATAACACAAAAAATCCGTATTTCCTGCCAGTACCGAAGTACTGGCTACTGGGCTGGTGATACCCTCGGGTACTAATAGTCCACCATTAGAGGCATCGACCCAGTGGAAGTAATTAAATTAACGGTTCCAATTTTCTTGCACCAGATGCGCATTTCGACAATACATGTCTCTTCAGTGATGCTCGTGGCCAAAATACCTGAAATCCAAAGCTTATATAAAAGATGAAGAGCTATAATCCAAAAGGTCCAAAAGGTAAAGCCAAATGTGGTCTAACCGGAAAATTGTTACATTTAATAATATCAATGTATTCTAACTTGAAATCATGTGTTAAACATGAGGGAAATTTGTCTTGAGTTCTTTAACTGTGACATTGGTCTAATGCAAGGAGAATCCTTGTCACCTTTTTTATATGCTATGCATGTCAATGATATTGAAATAGAATTTATCAAACAGGAATGTCAATCATATGACATGAGAATGCTCAATCTCTACTTATTAATGTATGCTGACGATACTGTTATTTTCAGCGAAAAAATATAAACGATCTTAAAAAAATGATAGATGATTTACAAATATACACGTTTGCGTTAATTAAAATCTGTGTATGTCGTTAACAAGTTGAGATGGAAGGCATTTCTGTAAAGGCATAGTTTTATGTTGATGACTTAAATTCAATTCTAAAGTCATGAAAGTCTTCATTTATACACTTCTCCATTGTGACTTGGAGATCGAAAATGTCGACCCGAGCTAAACACACTCGCTGACACATTCATCAAAAGTATGACCAAAAGAGACATTGTCCTAATTAATTTACCTAGTTATTAATACCTTTGAAGTCTTTACCATTGTAATTGATTGTAATGACATGATTAACCTGGGGGCAATCACACAGGTGTCATATATGTAATGAACTTGGAGATCAGAAATCGATAAAACGAAATTTTACCAAAACGGCACAAGAGAATTTTGGAAAAAGACGTCAGGGCAGAAGGGCGCTGATGAAGGCACACAGGGCGCGGCTGAGGGCACCCAGGGCGCGGCGCCCTTCTATTTTGGGCTAGCGAGACCACTGTGTTCTAAAGGGTATAATTTACATATAAATATGTTAAAAACTAAGATTGTTGTATTTAGAAACAGGTGTTATCAAACAAGATGAAAAATGGTTCATTAATGGAGAGAATATTGAGCTATGTGATGAATTTATCTATCTAGGTATGCTGTTAAATTACATGTATAATGGTATTTTTACGAATACTCAGGAAATGTTGTCAAATCAAGGTAAAACAGCTGTTTTTAGTTTATTCAGTAAAATTCTTTTTTAATACAGAAACACTACTGTCTTTATTTGATACATATGTGTCAAGCATAGTGAATTATGGTAGCGAAGTTTGGGCATATCACAAAGCAATTGACATCGAAACTCTTCACTTATATTTTTTAAAGAGGATTTTGAAAGTTACGAAGAGTACTACAAATTACATGGTTTATTTTGAACTAGGTAGAGTCCCTATGTATGTACATAGATACTGTAAAATGATGAAATATTGGTGTAAATTGTTAAAAACTGACAATTGTATTCTGAAAAATTGTTATGCAGAAATGCTGGAGGCTATGTAAAAAGTAAAAATAAATTGAATTGGTCATGTAAAATACGAGATTTATTATGTAATTATGGCTTAAATCATGTCTGGTTGACACAAAATGCTTTAAATGATACAGTAGATCTTTTTATAGCTGATTTCAAATAGCGTGTTACTGGTAGGTTTATATCTGAAGCAATGTCATTTTTTGAAGAGTCTTCTAAATGTCTGTTTTACAGATACATATATGACAGTCATGGTTTGCAGTTTTATCTTAGTAGACCTGTTAATTTTAGATATAAATCATTAATAAGCAAGTATTGTATACATGCACATAATTTGAAAATTGAAACTGGAAGGTTTTTAAATATAAACAGAAACGATAGACTATGTAATGTGTGCACTGTGATTCTGTTGAAGATGCATATCATTTTATTTTTATTTGGAATGTATTGGATACAAAGATATTCGTATGAAGTATATCAAACCTTATTATTGAAGAAATCCATCAGTATTTAAACTTATACAATTGTTATCTGTTCGTAATATAAAAGAACTTACTAATTTTGGAAAGTATTTATGTATTGCCGAAAAAATTCGTAATCGTTGAATGTGTATATCATACTTTAATTAAGATTGTTATATAATGCTAATTAATATCATGCTCCTACATTTGTTTTTAATTGTATTAATTGCAAATTAATGAATTACCTTATTGTAATATTTGTTGCTTACTATATTTAATGTAATATTTATTGTACTTGATACCTATAAGCTGTATTGCTTTTGGAATAAAGAATATATATATATATATGCAAGATTGCTGACTAAAACTTTTTAATGCCATTCTTCTATGTGGCATTTATCCCAGTAAATGGTCTGAGAGCTACATTACTCCTATATTCAAATCTGATAACCCACAGAACCCTGAAAATTACAGAGGTATTGCCATCAATAAAAGTCTTGGCAAACTTTTCAATACTATTCTGTATAACAGACTTGATAATTTTTTATCTGATAATAATATCATAAATAAAACTCAAATTGGTTTTTCTAAGAAAGCTCGCACTTCGGATCACATTTTTGTACTAAAATATCTCATAGAAAAATATGTTAAAAGAGGCAAAGGTAAATTATATGTATGTTTTGTAAATTTTTGCAAGGCCTTTGACAAGGTTATTCATATTGGTATATTATACAAATTATTACAACATACAAATAATGGTATTCTTTATAACATGTTGAAATCTATGTATAGTAATGACAAAGTGTGTGATAAAGTAGAAGATAAAATAACTGATTTTTTTAGATATAATGTTGGTGTACGACAAGGTGACGTTTCGAAGTAGTGGGAGAAGTGGGGGTTCTGGGACACTTTGTCTAATGTTAACCCTATGGGGAAAAGGTAGCCTCCTGAGAGGCTGCCTCCCGATGTGAGGCTTATTTCTATGACGTCATTTTTAGATATTATAACATTAATTAATTAAATTAATTATTTTCTTTGGAGGATAAACTCATTATAAAGTGTTACTAATTACGCCGCCGCCACCACCACCACCACCAACTTTCTGCGGCGGCGGCGGAGGTGGAGGGGGAGGAGGAGGCGGCGGCGGATATGCATCATTGGTCTGCGGATATGGGTGACTGATTCTGTGTTTGTTTCTTCGGTGTCGCAACATGACGTCTTTTCTAAATATTTTTTTTTTATAAAATTCGAGATTAAATACCTTTCAAAATTTCACCCAAGATATAGTTAGATGTAAAATACTATTTTGTTCCATTAATGTAACGATTTACTTATATTAAAAAGACCGACGCTATCATCATGATCATGTTTACAATTATATTTTCAACATGGCGACTAATCTAAATCGGATTATTGACACGTCTAAACATGTTTTAAAGAGAGGCAATGCCAGAGAAAACCAGGCAGAACTTGGAAATTTTGTTCAACAGCCTTTTTGAGATAAATGTGTTTTTGTAATGTATCCACCTTGTTTTGTTGGGAAATGACATTTTAAAAAGTCATATTGGGTTATTATGTATAAAAAATGATTTTGATTTTTCAGTAAATTTGACTGCTTATATAGGGAAATAGGGGTATTAATTTCTCAACAAAAACAGCCTACAATATAACAATTGATATATATTGTAAAAGATGACCATGAATACAGCAGGAAATGATAATTACATCTTTGGTATCTGTTAATATGTAAATGTTCTAATGCAGTAAACTGTCAGGAAACAGCAGTTTATTTTCGTCTTTTTGGTGTTTAGACATACCAAAAGTGATGCTCTTCAATTTAAAAACCGATAAAGGTTGTAACCAGCTGGTAATGTTTTGACAGAAAAATGAACTTCTGTTGTATATTTGTATACATAATTGAACATTTTGATAAGATTTAAGAAAAGTACATAACTTTGTGGTGTTGGGAAACTTATTTCCCTCACCAGGAGATTGTTGCATACATGTACGGGTGGTCACTTCCAGACAGAGGTAGTTACAATATCTGTACGGGAATGAGGATTATTTATAAGACTGAAATTATTGTATTATTTGCTGGAAATGTGGAATATGAGGAATTAAAGCCATTCGTGAGTAGTTTTTTGATGATTCAGCTGGACAAATGCTGGAAATTATACAGTTTTCTCCCACCTTAAAACAGTACATGGTATATCATGGACACCAAAAGCAAACTATAAAGATCTAAATGCCATAATTTTGTGCATCTTGAAAACTGGAAAGGCGGATCACTTTGAAGCAGATGATAGTGATAGTGTTTAAAAGAATTCTTTGCGACAGTTATACCAGTTGGAACAGGTAATAGTTTTAATTATGAAAGTTTAAAATTTCTTTTCGGATAAATCATGTGGCCCGTTCAATAATTTTAATACATCCCCCCTTTCCCTCATATTTTTAGTTACAATGTGAAATTATGGGCCCCGAAATTATTCTCTGCAAATGTATGATCTGTGCTGAAAGCAATTTTATACAATTTTATTCATCATGTTCAAACATTATTTGAGCTAGGATAATAATTTAAAAAAAAAAAAAAAAAAACTACAGACTCAAAAGTTATAAAAAAAAAGAAGATTTGGTTATGATCTGATGATTGCCAATGAGAAAATCACATGTACAACTATCCTCCATATACAAAACAGACCATACATGTCTGTCACCTTATTTATTATGCTTATCATTAATATGTACATGTCAGTAAGGTATGTTCATGTGCCAAAATGAATGTACATGTAGGAAAAATGCGACTACAACTGAATACATTTGCATGTACATGTAGAATAGTTAAATGTATAAAAAGATGTGGCATGAGTGTCAATGATAGATCATGATACAACTCTCCATCCAAGTCACATTTTATAAAAGTAAAGACAATCCTACAGTTATCAGGATAGTCATATGTATGTTTATGTCAGATATACATGTAAACAGTAAGCTTAATTTGTTAAAAATCAGGAACGTCAAATTTAAATTTTCTGTAATTTTGTTTGCTATATATACAGTCATGACAGTGTACATTGTACCTATATTTTATGACATATGAAAGACACACATATATTGAAAAGTGGTTATCATGATTACATATATATTTATTTATAAAAATAAAACTTGTATATCAAATCTTAAGATAATTCATGTAATTAGATTCTTAATCCACTATTTAGATTGGATCTTTTGGGACAGCAATACCTTTGTTTCATAAAATTGTTGTTTATTGTCCTTCCTGTCCTTAGAAACTAAATTAGACATGTGATATATACATGATACAATTGCAAGGATTTCAAACTTACCATTTAGTTCAAAACTTAAAATTAGCACATTTTGAGATCTTGTCATTAGAATTTAGATACATTTGTACATGTACATGTACATGTGTGATCCTGAAGCGCATAACATATAAGGTTAATTTGAATCAAATATATCAAGTAAAGTTGTTTAGTAATAAGTAAATCACAATTTACCTTTCTGCTTTAAAGTGTTCATTTAGATCATTTTATACATTAACCTGTCCATTTAAAAATAGAATTAATCATACAAAAAAGTCTTGTAACTTTGAATGTTTTAATGCAGTAAGATGCTAACAGCTCATTATATATTTTCCACTGGTTCTTAAGATAAGAAAATAACTAATTTGATTTTAAAAACAATTTTCCAAATTCAATTCAAAGAATAATTGATCACCTTATAATCTGTTATTTCTTTAAACAGATAAAAGATACATCAGATGACAGACTTACATATAGAGGAGCCTAGCTATAATTAGAGAAATGGATCAACTTGATTTTGAAGTTAACCTACTGCATTAATATGAAAATTCATAAGTGAGTACCAGTATCTCTTAAAGTACATTTTTTACATGTTTATCTTTATTTTGATAAATTTTAAAGTACACAATGTACCATATGTCAAGATAAAGTATGTGAAATCTTAAATCCTGTAAATAAACTAGACATTACATCAGTACATAATGTAAATCAGAATAAGAATGCATAACAAATGAATTGTTAAAAATTTTAATATGACCAGTGTCAGCTTAATTTAAGAACAAATTAAAACACAGATGACACACACATAAAAATTAATGAGACCAAGTGTGTATTTTCCAGATATGCAAGAAGGGTTTTAATCTCTCACTACAAATGTATTTGAAGTCCTGAATGTGAAATCTTCTAAAAAATTATACTAAACTTCAAATATGTGTACTTGAATATATGTCATTGTATGTATATAATATTAAAATTCATTTTATTTAATATAATTAATTTAAAACATTTTCAAGCAAAAAACTGATGTATAAATGTATAGCTTGACTATTCCTTCATTTGTTTTCAGGTGACTGAGCTTAAAGAAAATCACACATGAAACTGTAACCAGTTTGGGAGACTCATACAACAGAACATTTCAATACCTATTTAAGTTTTTTATGTATATGTTTGACTTTTGGTAATATTTTGGAAGTTACTTTAGTAATTGAGAGACCTCAATGTTGAAAATGACAATTTTGATAGAGGACAATTTTAAGAATATCAACTTAGTTGTTTATGAATCTTTATCTTTTAAAATATTACTGGGTGGCTGAAAGAATATTTCAAAATTTTCTGAAACTATTTAGATATTTATCATTTTTCATGTGTTTATATAGGCAAATATTTATACATGTCATTTATGTAATGCAAGGGTTTATATGAATTTCTAAAAAGATGTATATATATATGTGTTGATAAAATAAGTTCCAAATTATTACAGAGTAACAGAAAATGGGATCAATTTATATTAAAACAAATCTGTTAAAAGGGAATGAAAAGTCAAAAATTGTATTTTTTAAAATAATTGTGTTAACATTTTTGTGCTATTTAGAAATATGTACACAAAAAAAAAAACTTTAATATAAGTATCAATGTAGTATGCCCTTGTTATTTTTTGTTTTGTGCAGTACATGCATTTGAATCTTGATCAAAATTTATGGATTGAATTACTAAACAGAATAAACTAATTGTTATGTTAACACTGTTGCTAAGTACATGTATATGTCACATATAATCAGGCCAAGTTATCCGTCTTATTAACAAAGGAGGTTTGATATGATTGCCAATTTCAAGGCTACATGTACCTATCACAGTTCTCTTTAGGCCATAATCATTGTGATGTATGGGAATAGTTCTCTGTTGTCATATTCTGACTTTTATACAAACCAAGTGATGAAGATAAAGGGTGCTTCTATTTCCAAAGGTTTTGAAGAAACTGCTATGGAACACAATAAAAATCAAAAGATGTAGTATAACAGTGGCGGATCCAGAAATTTTCATAAGAGGGGGCCCACTGACTGACCTAAGGGGGGCCCCTCCAGTCACTCTTCAGTGATTCCCTATATGACCCCACTGCCCCCCCCCCCCCCCCCCCCCATAAATCCGCCTCTGCATAATTGTAATCAGACAACTCTCCATTAAGAGACCATACAATGTAAAAGTTTATAGTAATAGGTACAGCCTTCAATAAAGAATTAAACCACTCTGCATAATCATATTTGATTTTGCAAAAACAAAGAGCATGCTTATTTATAGATTTTGTCACTATCAATTATATACGTGCATGTACTAATGTATTCATGTGGTGTCTGTCCTTGATTTGAAATCCCCCCCCCCCCCAAAAAAAAATAAAAATAAATATAAATGGAAAAGATCCATGGTCATGATGGTCATGCCAGTTGGGAATTCAGAATATATAAGGTTGAGAAATGAGGATCTAATCATTTATTATTCGACCGCAAACAATTTTTGGGAATGTATAATGGTATGATGTCGTCATTGTTGTTGTCTGAAGACACATTGGTTTCCGGACAATACCTTCAGTTTAAATTAATGGATATCTATGAAATTTTGATATAAGGTTCAATTCCCCTAAAGGAAGATTTGGATAAATTTGGGGATGATGGTCCTTGGAACACAACAGATTGTCTTGAGGTGCTGCACACATGTGCCAAATATCAAAAGATTTTGTCAAAGGGCAAACAGATAATGCTCCGGACACAAAATTGTAAACAAAAGTCATCTTTTAACTTTGAGGTCAAAGGTCAAAGTACAGCAAAAAATTGTATTATAGGTATCTGTGGCATTGACTTATGATCTAGATGCCAATTCAGTGAGAATTTTCTTGCATCTTCCAACTAAGTACTTTCATGGTGAAAATTTGTACAAAAAAGGGCTACAGGAAATGAATAGTGTACATTTTATGCTTGCTATGGCAACCAAAGGAACAAAGTGGCGACAAGACTACAACTTTTTTCTTTATTTTTTTTCATCAAAAACTCACTAAAACATGATAAATACAATAAAGATGCAAAAGTGTATGGTATTTTGCAACTTAATCCATGTAATACCATTTTGGTTTGCCAAAGCATAATTTTCTCAATATTACAATTTTCCTTATTTTTTGCATTTTTTTACTGAATTGTTTTAAAAAGAGTAAAAAAGATACCAAAAATTGTACTTTCATTATTTTTATGCCCCACCTACGATAGTGCCTCCGTTCGTCTGTCCTGCTTCAGGTTAAAGTTTTTGGTCAAGGTAGTTTTTGATGAAGATGAAGTCCAATCAACTTGAAACTTAGTTACAGGTGCCCTATGATATGTTTTTTTCTAATTTAAATGCCAAATTAGAGTTTTGACCCCAATTTTACGGTTCACTGAACATAGAAAATGATAGTGCAAATTTCAGGTTAAAGTTTTTGGTCAAGGTAGTTATTGATAAAGTAGAAGTTTAATCAACTTGAAACTTAGTGTACATGTTCCCTTTGATAACATCATTATAATTTTAATGCCGAATTAGAGAATTTATTCCAATTTCACGGTCCACTAAACATAGAAAATGATAAAAAAAAAACAGCTCAAATTAAATTTTCAAAATGATTGGGAGAAAATGCGAGATTTTAATTACAGAATCAAGGCAAATTGGACACTTATTTTTCATTCAAAAGGTCATTTAACTATGAAAATTATTTAGATTTAAAGCACCCACAAAAACATTTGTTAACAAAATACAGACTCAGCAATCACTGTTTAAGAATAGAAACTGGCAGACATGAACTAATTACCAATGTATGTGGTACATATAAAATATTACCTCGACATGAGAGGATATGATTATATTGTAATTCAAATTGTATTGAAAATGAAATGCACTTTCTTCTGGAATGCCCTCTTTACAATAACCTCAGAAGAGATATAATGACTGATTATATAAAAAAATACCCCAGTTTAGATTATATAAACAGAAAAGATATTTTTTCATGGATCATGATTAATGAAGATAGCAGATTTTAATCTATTGTATGTGCATACCTCGATAAAGGCCTGCAACTTAGAAAATCAGACAATTAGTTAACTTAAATACTCAAAAGATATCAAAATTATCTCCCCTTGACCACTGATCCTTTCCTCATGCATTTGTGGCTATTTGGTAATGTTTCACCTATTTTTTAACAATAAAGGGAGTAAAATTTAACCAAAAAATTATAGACCCATAACACTGTTATCTTGCATTTGGAAGGGAAGATATTCACATCTATTTTGAATGAAAGATTAAGTACTTTTTTCGATCATTATATATATAATTTTACACGAGAATCAAGCTGGAACAGATCCGGATATTAAACGACCATATTCTCTGTCACGTATTGTTTCAATTATTATTTTTAAAAAGAAAGAAACTTTATTGTGCGTTTGTAGATTTTGAAAAAGCCTTTGATTTTGTATATAGAAACTCTACTTTTATATTCTCCCTCACTACGTTCGTCCGAAAATAAAGTAATTATATTCTATGGCCTTAACAAAAAACAAACGACATAATGTAGGTGTGCTACTTGCTATAACCTTTAATTCTATATAATGCATATATAATACAAATACAAACATGATAACGATAATATCATAATTAAAATTACAATTTCCATTAAATCATCCGTGAATACACGTGTCTCTTCTTTAGGCTATAGCGCGAGTCGATGGTCAGAAAAATTACCGCACGGGTTTTAAGTACAAACAAATGGTCACATGTCATGAATATTCATGAACGTACGACGAACGAAATTTTATTTATATTCTCCCTCACTACGTTCGTCCGAATATAAAGTAATTATATTCTATGGCCTTAACAAAAAACAAACGATATAATGTAGGTGTGCTACTGGCTATAACCTCGAGACAATGGGAAAATAGTAAATTTATAGCATAATTGAGCTGAATAATATCATCAAAAATTTAAATGTCTATAACCCGTTATATATACCAAAATTTGACGAAACCGTTAGTTGCAGAATCTTTGATATAACCATCTTTAGCAAATTTAACAAAGAAGATGTGGTATGATTGCCAATGAGACAACTATCCACAAAAGACCAAAATGACACAAACATTAACAATTATAGGTCACCAGAGTCGGTACGCCACCTTCCATGCTCAGCAGTGGCACCACCACTGCGCAAACTATGAAGACAAACACATAAATTTACAATCAAGACCAATCGCAGTTAATGTGCCCAAAAGTAATTCCCTAGCTCTAGTAAAAGATAAAGGACGATTAACCTTTGCTAACTTATAAGAATTTTCTGACTTAAAAAATCTAACAGAACGAAAAACATATTGATTAGAATCCAAAGACAATTTAGCTAAATTAATATATGTCAATAACCAAACTACTGGACAAGTAGGCAAATTTGTTTTAGAAATTATAACATTATTACCCCTTCTATATACATCAGTTTTCCCAGATTCAATATTCAAAGAAACACAAGTGTCAAATTTGTTTATGTTACACATCTTTAAATTTGATATCTCACTGTAGCGTAAAAATCCTGCATAACCAACTAACATCATTGCACAAATTCTAACATTCGGCAAATGAGCACGACGCTACCAATTTTGTCCACTATCTTCTGTAAATGATCTGCTGTAATTGGTTCTTTTTTCAAAACTGTTTTACTTAAAATTCTCTTAGCTCCTTCAATCATCATCTAAATAAGCTTGTCTTCACACGGATTGTACACTAAACTGAAATCATGATACCACTTTATGCTATAAAAATGAGCTAATAAAACTGACTCAGATACGGATTGGTGCACAAGGCCACTAATATAAACTGCAACGGATGATACCCTTTTAGGTAACGGAATAACTTTATATGTGATACACCATTCTTTAAATTTTTTGAAATACACATCATACTTTTTATTTGTAGAAATTGCTTTACTGCTTCTCACAATATTGAAAATGCTTTTTTCACATCCGGTAAACTTTTGATTTGAATTCGCAAACTGAGAAATTTCCCTCCATGTTGCACTGTCCTGTAATAATGAAACATAAATAAAACTAAGCACAACTTAGTAAAATAATATATATAAAAATAGTGATATATATAAGAACAAAAAATTTGCGAAAGCAAATTTACAGATCTAACATTGTTGGGTTGATGTTTAGACGAGTTGTATATATATAATTATATTTATAAGTACGTCTGAGCCAGTTAGTAAGAAATCTACAACAGATTTATCCATCGGATCACCAGCAGTGATGGTGATACATGGCTGTGTACATTATGTATATACAATATCGTCTAAACATCAACCCAACAATATAATCGAAGCACAGGTGGTCGTGTGGTCTAGCGGGACGGCTACAGTTCAGGCGATTTGGTGTCACGATATCTCAGTAGCATGGGTTCGAATCCCGACGAGGGAAGAACAAAAAATTTACGAAAGCAAATTTACAGATCTTACATTGTTGGGTTGATGTTTAGACGAGTTATATATATATAATTATATTTATAAGTACGTCTGAGCCAGTGACAACTCTACAGCAGATTTATCCATCGGATCACCAGCAGTGATGGTGATACATGGCTGTGTACATTATGTATATACAACTCGTCTAAACATCACCCCAACAATGTAAGATCTGTAAATTTGCTTTCGAAATTTTTTTGTTCTTCCCTCGCCGGGATTCGAACCCATGCTACTGAGATATCGTGACACCAAATCGCCTGCAGTGTAGCCGTCCCGCTAGACCACACGACCATATTTCCACCTTGTGCTGTTGTTTTTAAAGATGCACTTTATATGCTTGTTATGTTATAGTGATATATATATATATATATGTTTTTAAAGATGCACTTTGCATGATTGTTATGTTATAGTAATATATATATATAATTATATATAAACAAGTCTAAATTGAAAACTACGTTCAAACATATGATTGCGTTGGATAAAAACCGCAATTTTTTATACGTGTGCATGTAAAACAAATTTCGTTGTAGAAGGGTCTAAATACAGCACAAACAACAATTTCCAAAAGACCAAAAAAAGTGAAAAACTATATTTAAACAAAACTATATATATATATATATATAAACGAGTCTAAATTGAAAACTACGTTCAAACCTATGACTGCGTTGGATAAAAACCGCAGTTTTTATACGTGTGCATGTCAAACAAATTTCGTTGTAGAAGGGTCTAAAAACAGCACAAACAACATTTTCCAAAAGACCAAAAAGAGTGAAAAAGTATATTTAAACAAAACGCATTTGACTAACAGGTCGAACAACTGATGTTCTTTAACCCTGCTGACTGCCATTGACGATTGCCAAATAAAATTGATCACAAGATGTTAATATAAATTTAATACGTCACAGAAAAAAAATATTTGTTAACTTGTGGACGGGATGTTGTGCCACAAACATTCGGTGTCAATATTTCTTTAGTACACCATATCCGGATTTCGACCATAAATGTCTCTTCAGTGATGTTAGGGATCGAAACGGTATTTGGAAGGCCATATAAAAAGTACCCTCATTTTTTAGAGAAAGTACCCTCATTTTTAGATTAACTCTTGAATTTTAAGAGTCAATATATAGGATGAACGGATCATATAAAACGGAGGGAAAATATGATACATGCCCAAACAAAAAATATAAACGAGTCTAAATTGAAAACTACGTTCAAACCTATGACTGCGTTGGATAAAAACCGCAATTTTTATACGTGTGCATGTCAAACAAATTTCGTTGTAGAAGGGTCTAAAAACAGCACAAACAACATTTTCCAAAAGACCAAAAGCGTGAAAAAGTATATTTAAACAAAACGCATTTGACTAACAGGTCGAACAACTGATGTTCTTTAACCCTGCTGACTGCCATTGACGATTGCCAAATAAAATTGATCACAAGATGTTAATATAAATTTAATACGTCACAGAAAAAATATTTGTTAACTTGTGGACGGGATGTTGTGCCACAAACATTCGGTGTCAATATTTCTTTAGTACACCATATCCGGATTTCGACAATAAATGTCTCTTCAGTGATGTTAGGGATCGAAACGGTATTTGGAAGGCCATATAAAAAGTACCCTCATTTTTTAGAGAAAGTACCCTCATTTTTAGATTAACTCTTGAATTTTAAGAGTCAATATATAGGATGAACGGATCATATAAACCGGAGGGAAAATATGATACATGCCCAAACAAAAAATATAAACGAGTCTAAATTGAAAACTACGTTCAAACCTATGACTGCGTTGGATAAAAACCGCAATTTTTATACGTGTGCATGTCAAACAAATTTCGTTGTAGAAGGGTCTAAAAACAGCACAAACAACATTTTCCAAAAGACCAAAAGCGTGAAAAAGTATATTTAAACAAAACGCATTTGACTAACAGGTCGAACAACTGATGTTCTTTAACCCTGCTGACTGCCATTGACGATTGCCAAATATATATATAGTGTCTAAAAATAGCAACAATCAACATTCAATCTATCTAGGTGTGGATCAGTTTGTAAATAAACTGATGCAGTTACTAAATTGAATTATATAAGTGTCTAAGAATGTAACTTTAACACACTAATGAGTGTTATAAAATTTGGTGTAATATTTTATATATTATTCACGCAATATTTCGCTAAACAAATTAGCTTCATCGGGCGTGTGCATCTATCTAGGTGAAATCGGATGCATGACAAAAAATATCCTTGTAGCTTGAGCTACACAAAAGTTTAACATATTGTTTAATGATCTGTATAAAACAATTTTTTGCCGTTTATTGTACATAAACATTTTTTCAAAAATTAAAACAAATAGTTGTTTTAATTAAATAGAAGCAAAATTTATGAGTTATTCCTTTGGTTTCGGGTAGAACTGTTTTTCATCCCTCTCATTAAGTCCATCAGGTTCAAGAGTACGTAGCTGATGCATCCAGAACCTTTCTCTCTTTTTTTCTCATTTCTGAGTCCCAATTTTGGTTTACCTCAATTATTTGAAAGGTGATATTTTCAAAAGTATGTCTGTTCTTAAGAGGTGTCTCGTAATTGGACAGTTTCTTCCTTTAGTAAAGAACGACCGATGATTGTTTAGTCTGATGTTGACTGTCGTTCTATACTAAAGGAAGAAACTGTCCAATTACGAGACACCTCTTAAGAACAGGACATACTTTTGAAAATATCACCTTTCAAATAATTGAGGTAAACCAAAATTGGGACTCAGAAATGAGAAAAAAGAGAGAAAGGTTCTGGATGCATCAGCTACGTACTCTTGAACCTGATGGACTTAATGAGAGGGATGAAAAACAGTTCTACCCGAAACCAAAGGAATAACTCATAAATTTTGCTTCTATTTAATTAAAACAACTATTTGTTTTAATTTTTGAAAAAATGTTTATGTACAATAAACGGCAAAAAATTGTTTTATACAGATCAATAAACAATATGTTAAACTTTTGTGTAGCTCAAGCTACAAAGATATTTTTTGTCATGCATCCGATTTCACCTAGATAGATGCACACGCCCGATGAAGCTAATTTGTTTAGCGAAATATTGCGTGAATAATATATAAAATATTACACCAAATTTAATAACACTCATTAGTGTGTTAAAGTTACATTCTTAGACACTTATATATATATATATATATAAAACGTCTGTATAGTAGTCAACGATTTTCCCCACGAGGGCGCTGGATCGTTACGAGTAACGATACATGTACACAATAAATAAATTATATAAACGCCTAAAAAAGTGTACACAACAACTCCAAATACAAAAAAAGGTAACTAAAAATGTAATTATTTATAAATATTTCGGATAACAGATATCCTTCGACAGTCAGATTCTGATGTGAAATGAATCATCTTTGAGTCTCGTTAGATTAAACTTTTACTAAATCTTGAATTTTATACAATAAAAAAAGTCAAACCGAACATCAGTAAAGACGCTTGCACCATTCTAAAAAAATGTTAACATGACATAGGTTAATAATATGGTTTATTACAACAGAGAGCTCATATATATGCTTTAAATACAAATAATAATGTGCGATTTGAACTAGCACAATTCTAAAACTGTATCGGGAACGACAATTAAGTTGGTATAACATGTATACGCATGATAACGTCTGTAAAATTACCAAATAGACAGCACTGAACGATCTAAATATTTGAAATTGAGAGTAAAGTAGTTACAACAGAGTCTGAATATTTAAAAATCGTGAACAAACGGCCGTAAAAATGTAATAATATTTTTTTACTAAGTATAACTAGAAGAACGTGGCTAGGTACTTATACATCCCTCAAAAAAATTAAGCAATTTAAATTGGTATCTTCAACAAATGTATTTAACAAATGAAAAAGGTTAAGAAAAAGAAACAGAGAGTGTAATAATAAGTAATATAACCTGAATGTGAAGCACTACACGGAGTCGAACTACATCTTTTCATTTATCCCATTTGGTGCCAAAGTTGTTAATTTTCGTATCCAAAATCTTTCCCGAGCGAGTCTATCCTCCTTAGACCAAGCAGAGTTGTGGTCAATGATTTTAATGGTCAGTCGATTGAGATCTGCCTTAGTGTGGCCAGGGGATCTCAAATGTCGACTGTGAGGGAGGTCTGGCTTGCATTGGTAGTCGCTACGATGGCCGTTCATTCGTTTGTGAAACGGCTGTTCTGACTCGCCAACATACTGTTTACCACATTTACACTGTAAGAGATACACAACATTTGAAGTCTTGCAATTAACATTGCAAAATATGGTGTATTCTGTGCCAGTGGAGTGACTGTTAAAAGTCTGGGTATCCAGTATTTGTTTGCAAGTCAGACATCGTTTGTTTCCGCAACCCTTGCAAGATCCCATAGATGATAAGCCTGCTTGAGAGGATAAATCAGCTCTCACCAGCAAATATATATATCACTATAACATAACAATCATGCAAAGTGCATCTTTAAAAACAACAGCAGAAGGTGCATATTTCATTTTTAAACCACACAAGGTGCATTTTTATCCTTGAATCGCACAATGTGCATTTTTTGTACTTCTCAATTAAAGTCTACACAAGGTGCATTTTTGGATTTAAACTGCACAAGGTGCTTCTCAATTTTAAACTGCACAAGGTGCCCCTCAATTATATACTGCACAAGGTGCTTCGCTATTACAAAATGCACAAGGTGCATCTCAATTATAATCTGCACAAGGTGCTTCTCAATTTTAAACTGCACAAGGTGCCCCTAAATTTTTATACTGCACAAAGTGCTTCGCAATTACAAACTGCACAAGGTGCATCTCAATTATAATCTGCACAAGGTGCATCTCAATTATAAACTGAACAAGGTGCTTCTCAAATTATAACCGCACAAGGTGCATCTCCATTCTTTAAAGCTAGTATACTTTGAACTAATAATGTAAACTTATGTAAGCGTGTCTGTGGGTACATTCCGTAGTAGTTACCTGTTTCGATACGTGTATTTTACCTTGTAGTAAAAATTTACACCCGATAGTAAAATTGTGCATTGAACCGTACAAAGGAATGTGACCTCCTACGATGAACAATCAAGTTTAAAAACAGGGACGTTACTGGTGAATGGGGATTGAGCGAAAACACTGTCTCTGTCTGAACCAGATAAAAAGAAATGTGGAGGACGATCAAATTCAACAACATTATTCTGTAATAAAATCGTAAAATTTATTTTCTGTGTTGTTCCAAACCATAGGCTAAAATAGAGCAGACTTCCATTAAGGAACTACCAATACACCTTTTGCACGACAAGTTAACATATGATTTAAAACTCGGCAAACTAAGTCGACTGGAGGCACATTCCAGTTATTTTCTCCTGACCAGTCGAAAGAGAAAGAGTCGACTCCTGTAGTTCCTGGAACCCAAAACTTTGAATTAAACCGTGCAATTTTATGATTTTTATCGTCTGCAAATTTGTCAAACGTACATTTCCCCCATCTGTTTTTAAACATAAGAAAAACGCTGTCGTCCACAGCCCAGTCATCAAAATCAAAAATTCTACTTAAGTAATCTGCTTGTACATTTTCAGATCGTGGATCGATCCACTCAACATCAATCGTAATACTATTAACTATGTAAGTTGTATAAGTATCCATAGCAAGTTCATGTAAATCAGGCATCATGCTACCAACTCGACAAATATGCACGACATTTTGATTGTCAATATAAATTTTTACAAGTTTTCCTGCTAACTGTGCGAACATACTTTCTAATATAAACTCGACAGATTGCAACTCTCTCCACGTGGAGCTCTTAAGTCTTTCTTGTTCACTAAACATATAATGAGCAATTTGTAAAACATTACCATCGACAAAACCTGCTCCAGCATACATGTACCTACTGGCGTCGGAAAAAATAATACGTTCTGGAATCTTGTGTATAGGACATACTAATAAATTAAGTATAGATTTACAATTACTTTTCCAAAACTCAAGTTCGGTTTTGACTTGGGTGGATATTTCCAAATATGAGTCCCAAATATTTCTCTGGCAAACAGACATGCATAAATTTCGTGTCATCAATTGGCATATGTGACCAAAAGCTGGGATCAAAGATATAATTTTGCCAAGAACACATGTCAAATTTCTAGCAGTTGAACCATTATTTGAAAGATTTTTTTCGATTTCTTCTACACAAGACTCACCAGTGACGCTCATATTAAAATATTTATAAAGCCAAACAGGTACGAAGTTGAAGAGCATTGAGAATCCAAAAAGTTGTGCAAAATACGGCTAAGATAATCTATGCCTGGGATAAGAAAATCCTTAGTTTTTCGAAAAAATCAAAGTTTTGTAAAACAGGAAATTTATAAAAATGACCACATTATTGATATTCATGTCAACACCGAAATGTTGACTACTGGGCTGGTGATACCCTCGGGGACGAAACTTCCACCAGCAGTGGTATCGACCAAGTGGTGTAAATAGTTATCAAAGGTACCCGGTTTATAAATTTGTACGCCAGTCGCGCATTTCGTCTTCACAAGACTCATCAGTGACGCTCATATCAAAATATTTATTAAGCCAAACAGGTACGAAGTTGAGGAGCATTGAGGATCCAAAATTCCAAAAAGTTGTGCAAAATCTTATATTTGCACTGGTGAAAAAATTGATTTCGCAAACTTTGGTAAAAACCAAGATTTCAATAAAGTTTGTAAAACAGATTTGGACATGCGTACTCACCTTTCCCTGCTGTCACAAGCCCATCCGTCGTCCAAATACACAAATATCGGGAAACTTTGTGATCTCCAAAAATCAACTTATGTACGAACAACTTTAGTAAAAATATGTCCAGCTGAAGATAACCCAAAAGGTAAAACTGAGAAAATAAAATATCTTTCTTGTCCATCAATTACCCAGGAAAAACCTAGAAATTTCTGATGTTCTGGATGTATATTAATATTATGATAAAAAAACCTTTTTTGCGTATTGCTGCAAAAAATTGGCCTCTTATTCGCCTTCAAATATTATTTTCTGTTTTTGTACACATTTGTTAACATGTCTCAGATCTAAAACTAATCTCTCTTTCTTCGATTCATTGATGGCTACAGTTAGAGAATTTATTACATAAGGTTTATTTGAAATTTCAGTAATACAACCATTCAGTTTTAATTCTGTCATAGCTTTCAAAACAAATGAAAAATTATTAAATGCTGATCTGCTATTATTCAAATAAACTGATGGAGGTTCTTGAATAAAAGGAATAACGTAACCAAATTTTACAGTGCTTAAAACTAATTCAGAAGGTTTTAAACTATCTTCCCAAAACTGGACATGATCTTTTAATCGATTTTTTACAGTCTTAATTCCATCAGTATATTCATAACCATCAAAATCTATATCATACTTAACTTTTTCATTAAGACAGGGGTGGAACACTTGTAATAGTTGCTGTTGCTGACTTGGTTCTACTGAAGTTACGTGCTTTCTAGGGACAGAAACGGCAGTGTGTCCTGGTCTTTTGCAGTAAAAGCAAAGTCCGTCGTTGTACTGCTGCTAGGAGTAGTTTTGCTGACTGTAGTTGTCATTTCTGGGTCCAGATTCTTTGCTGAAGCCACGAAAAAAGTCTATAGCATTGAAACATCCTCTGCCACCACCTCTGCTGTAAGGCTTGTTAGCTGTACGTTAACGGTTCGCTCTGAAAACGGCAGTGCGTAACTTTGAAGCATCTTCAACACTGTCAGCAAGGGGATCGTCCAGATATTCGTGGACGGATCCCACCCATGGCGTTCATCGATTTTCAAAATTTTGTTTCGCTGGTTCAAAGTGTCAAGTTCAGTTTTAACAATAGACCGTAGGTCAAGTTTTTGGTCGAGTGACTCGGAAGTTAGCAAATGTTAAGAAGAAATACGGTCGGTGTTAAAATTGAACTGGATTTTAATCCCTTCTTGACTAAATTCAAAAGACGGTGGCTGGGAAGCAATTGTAGAGGCTTGACTACTGGCAAACGTGCGTGTGTTTGCATTGACAGAGCTTACTTGTGCTTGTGTCTTTTTGAACTCCGACAAAATCTCACTTTTCTGTCTTTATAGAGCCTTTTTTAACGAAATATTAAATAAGGAAACTGCATCAGCTGTAGTACGCGGTCACTTTTGGTCGTCTTTTTAGAGTTGACTTTCGTCCTTTGGCCCCACGACAGAAATTTCGGACATAATACACGTGTCTCTTATAAAGGCTATAGCGAGCGTCGATGGTCAGAAAAATGACCGC
Organism: Mytilus trossulus; assembly: GCF_036588685.1. Lineage (NCBI taxonomy): Eukaryota > Metazoa > Mollusca > Bivalvia > Mytilida > Mytilidae > Mytilus > Mytilus trossulus. The sequence continues at coordinate 21,519,100 of NC_086382.1, read as the reverse complement.
ACGGGTTTTAAGTGCAAACAAATGGTCACATATTATGAATATTCATGAACGTACGGCGAACTAAATTATATTTCAAACTTCTATAGAACCACATAAATGGTATCTTTTTTAGATCTGTAAAAAAATATGTATTCAGATACGAAACCCTGTATAGTACATTATAATGAAAAGTCTGACTTCTTTGATTGTGATATAGGAGTAAGACAAGGGAAGAATCTCTCTCTAAATGACTTGCAAGACTTTCTAGAAACTACAAATGCTTAAGGTTTAGAAACTATTAGTAAAGATATAATGGTTTATTTCAAAATATTTATTTCAAAATGTTTATTTTACTGTATGCTGACGATACAATTTTGATGTCAGAATCAAATGAAGGCTTACAATTGATGTTTAACGAATTTTGTGATTTTTGTAAAAATGGAAACTAAAGTAAATGTGCAGAAAACAAAAGTTATGGTATTCTCAAAAGGTCGACTGTCAAAGATATCGAAGATCATGAAATAGAGATAGCGAATGAATATAAATATCTTGGATTTTTTTTTTTTTTAAAGTGGCTCTTCTTTTAAGACAAGAAAATGTGTATTTAGAAAAGCTACTAAAGCAATGTATGGATTGTTACAAAACTGTAGAAAATCTATTTTTATCTATTGAATGTCAATTAGTTTTATCTATTGAATGTCAATTAGATATATTTGACAAAACTATTTTACCGATACTTTTGTATGTATGTGAAATTTGAGGTTTTGAAAACTTTGATTTACTCGAAAAAGTACATTTGCGATTTTACAAACTTGTACTACATTTGAAACAATCTACTAAAAAAAATATTTACGGAAAGCTGGGAAGATATCCCATTTCATTTCATGCAAGAGGACGTATGGTAAAGTTTTGGCGTCGTCTTTTACATGGATATGAATGTAAAGTCTCCTCACTTTTTTTTTTATTTATTCTAATAATTATGGTTTGGAGAGTAAATGGTTATGTTTTTATTAAAAACACATTAGACAATTGTGGAATGTCAAATATTTGGAATCAACAGGGTACTTTTTCTGCTCTGTGGATTTCTAAATGTGTAGAACAAAAACTGAAGGACCAATTTGTACATGCAGGAATTATGTAAATATGAATTCTACCTCTAAAGGTGTATGTTATAGAATATTTAAAAAAGAATTTAAATTTGAAGAATATATATCTATTTTACCATTGGATTGTGTGTATATGTTTTGTAAATTCAGATGTGGTAGCCACCGTCTACCAGTAGAGACAGGGAGATGGCACAATCTGTCAAGAAACCATAGATTGTGTCGTATCTGTGGCTCGGTTGAAATCGGTGACGAATATCATTATATTTTGTCTTGTAAATCTTTCGTTAATAAAAGACAAAAATATTTACCGGAATTTTTTTTTGGAAAAATGCAAACACCTTGAAATTATGTAATCTTGTTTCCTCAAATAATATTACAGTTTTAGAAAAATTATATCGATATATTAAAGGTTTTAATGTGAAAGTCTCTCCTTCTGGTTAATGTATATCATTATTTCACACATGCACTGTATATTATATTGTTGTGATATACTTATTGTCTCTATAACTATGTCATTAGTTGATGAGAATAAAAATTCATTCATTCATTCACGTTATTTAATAAATTACTAGAACACACCCGCGAAATCGCGGGCATATAAAGCGTGTAAACTGTTGTACGATGAATTTTTGTTAAAGGTATTATGACTGGAGAATTTCATATATGGTATCAAAAGCCCTCTCCCTTTTTTCCAAAGTCCTTTCTGTTAAATTCAATTATTTTTCGTGTTTCTGGCCTTATACCACAGTTATTCTTCCCCTTTGCTACAATGCATTTTTTGGTAAAAGTCAAATTAAATTAAAAATTTGCACCGCTTCAAACATGAAATAAATGAAACTGCTTATAGACCATTATTATTCTAATAAAATTTGCTTCTAGGACAATCCATCGGTGCTTTTCCTTTTGAGAGCCCTATTAACATGCCAATGGTAGGATTTGAATCTCGTATAAATGACTAACGCTCATTTGAGGGGTGGTCTGAGGAGCCCTGATCCCGAAATCCCGAGCTTATAAAAACATGAAATACCGAGGTGCGTATTTTAACGAAATTCATATCCCGACATCCCGAAATAAAATAAAAATATTCCCGCATCCCGTAAAAATCAATCCCGAAATCCAGATCTTAAAAACACCCGATCCCGACGTCCCGAATAAGTCCTGCCTTCCTCTAATCTCTACCCTACTTTCATTTTGGCCAAATCACTACTTTCACTTCCAACAATAAATGTTTATGCCCCATTTATGGGAATTATGTTTTCTAGTCTGCTCGTCCGTTCGTTCGTTTGTCCGTCCGTCTGTCCCGCTTCAGGTTAAAGTTTTGTCGAGGTAGTTTTTGATGAAGTTGAAGTCCAACCAACTCGAAACTTAGTAAATATGTTCCCTATGATATGATCTTTTTAATTTTAATGCCAAATTAGAGATTTTACCCCATGTCACGGTCCACTAAACATAGTAAATGATAGTGCCGATGTGGCATCCGTATACTATTGACACATTCTTGTTTCCACATGTTTTACTTATTTCAATAGACCCCTTAGATAGTAAATATTTCAGAAAAAAGTAGACAGAATACAGAGAGTCTCTGTATATCATAGTAGTATAATCGTAGTTAACAGGTGGATAAACGCGAAAACATAATTGTCTCTAATATAAGGAGGTATAATAGTTGAGGTTCTTGCGATCTAAAAACCATGATATGGAGAACGCTCTGATTGGCTTATTTATTTTTCATTTTTGTAATCTATCATACGATTGGTTGTACTTGTGCATGTTTAAAACTGGAAGTCTTATTTATGACTAAAAGTCAGTCTGATAACGGAAACAATATCCGGACACCTATTTTGTCGTTTTTCTCCCAAAATAACTCAATAAAAGTAGACAGAATACATAAATTCTCTGTATTTCATAGTAGTATAATCGTAGTTTACAGGTGGATAAACGAGAAAACATAATTGTCTCTAAGGAGGTATAATAGTTGTGGTTCTTGCGATCTAAAAACCATGACATGGAGAACGCTCTGATTGGCTTATTTATTTTTCATTTTTGTAATCTATCATACGATTGGTTGTATGGCTTATTTATTGTTCATTTTTGTAATCTATCATACGATTGGTTGTACTTGTGCATGTTTAAAACTGGAAGTCTTATCTATGATTAAAAGTCAGTCTGATAACGGAAACAATATCCGGACACCTATTTTGTCGTTATTCTCCCAAAATAACTCAATCTGAATAATCATAAGAATGAATGACAAATGCGACTATGCATGTTACATATAGAAAACAGAGTCATGATGATTAATTTATTGTGGAAGGAAGAGAAGCGACACACAAAATGAGGTCTTCTCGTTTAATAGTATAGATAGTATAGAAGATAAGCTTCTGGTCAACTGTAACTCACAATCAAGACACAATGTGGACACAATGTAGACACAATAAGCATTTATATAGGTTATATTGAGTATTATTTTCAATGCAAGCCTTGGCTTTCACTAATCAGTAGGCTACAAAGTGCCCCCAAATGATTGGTATAAAACGTTTCAAGCAAGAGAAAAAGATGCCGGATAGAATGTTCAATAACAGAGATCCCTCCAAGGCAAACACAATTCAATTTCAGTATTTAGAGTATATTCTAATGGATTTGTCAAATTTTACAGTGAATATCTTTATAAATAAGAAAATGTGGTAGGAATACCAACAAGACGACTCTCCATCAACACCGTGTAGTCAAAATAAAAAGGTTACAATACAGCCTTCATCACAAAGTGTTGGCTCACATCGAACAGCAAGCTATTAAGGGCTATAAAAAGGCCATTGTAAAACAATTCAGACAGGAAAACCCGACTGTCTTTTTTAATTACAAACGAAAAGCAGCTATGACCTACACCAATAAAACTCAACCACTGTACTTCTCTGAATTGCTCATTTTCAAGTACTAGGTGTCAACTGGTTTGCCTTGCAATTTCAATAGCTTGCTATATGAATTGGATTTGGTCATTAAGGTGACGAGGTAAAGTGCAACTTAAATTATATAAATTTCCAATTAATATATTCGCAGGCTATTTTTCATGACACACACATTAAGATGTATGACATCAAACTAAAAAAATGACTAGCGTTTAAAGATTATTTTGGATCATTCAGAAATAAATCAGCGATATCCCCGAAATGTGTTTAAAGATTTGTCATCTTAGACTTTAAGATGACAATGCTTGCTACAATAAGCATCACAAAAATCGAAAGCAGAGCAGGAATCAAACTTTTTACAATCATGATGAATAACAAGCAATTGTTCAGAAAACAATGAACATATCTAAAATTTCAATAAAATTGTTAAAAAAATAAGGTTCACGTATTGAATTTCTCTTTTTAATGAAAGCAGCTTGATTATGTTTATTTATTTACAATAAATAAGTAATAAATGATAACGGGGAACGCCTATTTTCTCAACACACTTGTTGTTAATTTACGTATTTAAATAAAATAATTATTTATAACACATTCTCAAAAATATCTAAATATCTCCACTAGGGGCGGGGGAGGGTCTAGCTTGTATGATTTTTTACCTAATGATATTTATTTCTGGTCGACAATATTCTACCTTTGTTTTTTCACTCAACTATAAAAAGCTGTAAAAAAGTGACTGATTTCTATATATTGTTTGCATATTATTATTTATTTGACTGTCTATTCTTTGACTGATATCATTCCATACCATATACCTGATATAGTGTAACTATATGGATTTCTTCATTGTTGTTGAACATCGGAAGTTCTCTATTATTATCATAACAAAATAACGAAGCTTTGCCTTTCCGACTAAAGATGACGCAATTTTTCACTTAAAGAGGACCAATCAGTGATTGGAATTCACGTGATCTATATTAAGCTAAATTTAAGGTTTTACATCCTTGTCGTCGTCACGACAATTTGATACGACTCGCAACGCTTCTCTACATATTATAAAAAAAAATCTTTTTCTTTTTTATATATATATTTTAATGTCGGTGAAGTAGTCGGTACTTGTCGCTGCTGTAAAAGGTGGACTTCCGCTGTCTATAAATAAAATAAATAAAGACAGAAAGTACTGTCCCCCTTTATCAAAATTAGTGGATTTACCACTGATGGGTGGCTGCTAAACGTCCAGCAGCAAATTAATATGCATATTTAGGACGAGAACATGTTAATGTAATATGTCTTTGTACCTTGATCAGGCGCGGATCCAGAGGGGGGGTTCCGGGGGTTGGAACCCCCCCTTTTTTTGGACAATCAATGCATTTGAATTGGGACGTGTAGTTGGAACCCCCCCACCCCCCTTTGTCCTGGGTTAGGAACGACTGGATCCCCCCCCTGCTGCTTGATACTAGACTGACAAGCTGAGCTGGATTTTTTACGTTATACATAGATAGTTTACAAGGCAAAAGTCCACAGGAAAACGAAATAAAAGAAGAATTCATACTTACTAAAGATGTATACCATTAACCAGTAAACAACAATAAAGGTTCCTGTCCGTAAGTATGGCAAGTTGTGCATTATTACAGTGTATTCAAATAATCTTCAAGGTTTTATAGATAACCTTCACACCTTACTTATTCAAGATTACCTGAACAACCAAATTCCCGGAAGAAATATTATTGGCTCTCCGAACTCTCCCGAAGTCGACAACTTGGAAAATGTTAGCACAGTAGTTGGTATGTACGCACTTTTAGCAGCTAGCCTACTTATATAATATATATAAGTAATTATCGATAACTTAAAATTGAACCGTTGAGTTAATACAGCAGCTCGTTTTATATTGTTCTGCTTAAACAGTTATCTGATCTTATCTCATTTCATCTAAATACAAGTAATATTTACTGTCCAGAACAAGGCATATTTTTCATGATTTTGGTAAACAAAATTACCAAACAAATATTTTCTTTGTAAAATTTTGACTGAATTCTTACATGTTTGCAAACAGCATGTTCCGCAGACAGATATATATATATATATACTAATATAAAAACATTTGTTTTAATAACTGTCAGAATGTAATAAAATTTGGCCTTTATACTACTAAGATATCATGCTAAGTAACAATAAAGTTTATATAAGAACACTTTAAATTGTTTATGTCTTATGTGTAGGGTAGGAATTAACCTTCGTCATTTATTCAAGATTCAAAACTTACTTAATAGAACTCTCAAAATGAAAAAAAACACGGATGGATTGTCCTCGGACAACACTATTTTATTACAATAAAAATGGTCTATAAGCAGATAAATCTATTTTAAGTTTGATAGAGAGCAACTTTTTCCGACGTTGTCGGTATAGTTTCGGTTTGTGCCCTTTGAACTTAAAGACGCTTAACTATGACAACAGAATACGCATGCTCGAAAATCCTTTCTGTGATTGGACAAAATGCTGTCATGGTGGGTGATTTGGTTGTGTATGAAAAAACGTCTCGAAAATTATATCGTGATGAAAAGCAAGTGAAAAACTATAAATATGTGAACTAAATCTTACAAAGATTTATATTTTTATTAAAATAATTGTTTCTCCAATAGAGCCGCCTCTTTGCATCCATGACAGCTGTTTATTCGGGACAATTATATAATTTTTAATGTAAACTTTTAGAACGCAACTACGCATGTGAGATTTCCGCGGGGTTTTGGTGAATGTAAACAGAAAGATACTACTTATACTACCAATAGTTTCTACCTTTGTTAACCATGAATTAAGTTTAATGTAAACAGTAGTAAATGTATATTTGTTTCTTGTTATTTGCACTGGATTTTTTGACAAATAAAATTTTTAGGTGTCATCACAATATTTTTAATAATATATATTATTGCCTAAATATAACCAGACTTAGTAAAGAATTTCTTGTAGTCACATTCAGATGGAGATTTTATTAAAGTCATAAAGAGGTCCTGCATCACTAAGTCATTGTCCTTCTGAATATCGAAATGATAGTTTTAAACATAATATACTCAAATTTAAATACGTCGGATATCTTTTTTAAAGATAGTTCTTGTTTAAATTAAATTCGATGTATGCTTGTGGTTTGAGGCAATCAATGGAAAATTGCATGTGCGCGCGCTGAGAATGTCAAAGTTTTGTGCGGTCTTTAAATCCTTGCACAAAGTTCAAAAATCTATAGTGACTAGTGCACACAAATATTTTTTTATTTTTTTTTAAATTCTATAACCTTTATTAATGTTACTTGAAGTCACCAAGGTTTAGACATCTTTTTATTTACATTTGGGTTCAATAAACTGTGAAAACTGCTTTTCCATTTAATTAAAATAGTTTCTAAATTGTTACATATAGTTCAATCATCCAAATTAACTTCATTCGGAATACGCATCTGTCTCTCGTTACCAATACCAATTTGACCAATTCTACGCCAAATCTGATTCGTATCATTGTCATTAAAATTAATCAGCTCTTCGTGACAGCGGTACCAATATTGACTGTTATATTTTTGTGTAAGTTTGTCAAAGTCTTTTCGTTTATATATATCTTTATTCTCAATAAACCATATATATTGGTACAAAGAAGACAATTATGTCCAATATTTACAACAAGACAGTTGCTAACACAATATATGAAGTGAATTTACATAGTTTATTCAATTCTGATTTATTTTTTGAAGACATAATCTGTTTGTGTTTGACAATATTTGCATTTTTTAAATAATAATGTGACAGACAATGTTTCCTGTTTTCTTCAAAGTATTAACATTCTAATATATAATGCATTTTCATCATCAATTTCATTTTTATTACATAGAAGACATAGTCTATTGTTCTTACTATATAATTGTTCCATCTACCCTGTTCAATAGGGAGCTTGTGATTTTTAGTCTTAAATCTACACAAATCAATATAGTGCAACGGCGAAATCTGAAAAGACGCTTAGTTGAGGAGTTTAATGCATCCAAAGAACACACACCTGGATTTTTTTTAAATGAAAGAATACATGTTAAACTTATATTTTAAACATGCCGTAAGAAAATTGTATGGTCGAATTTCCGTAAAAATGGCTTTTTATAGCGTTATGTAGTGTATAAAACAAAATTAACTGATACACTAAAATGTAAATTATTATTACGAATCAAAATATTACGGCTATTTTTTTTATATGAAAATGTAAGAATATATCACTGACGATAAAATTACACAATAATTGTTTTTCAAATATTTACCATCAACATTTTAAAAACCGTTTTACTTCAGTAGTTGTAGTTAACACGATTTTCACCGGTTGCCTTTACTTTCAGGATAATTATAAAACACTTAATTTGTGTTTATTTGGCATAAATATACACTGCTTTCAACATTTCTTATTCGATTTACAAGATATAGGACACATTAATCCGTTACACAATTTATTTAATTCCTGAATTACGGTCCGGGACGTTTATTTTTATTTAACCCTCACTCCGTTCAGTTCTGTCACTGTACCACAGGGGTATAAAATTCAGTAAAAAATCTCCCATTGACTTTAATGCAAATCTATGTATGGAAATAAATTTAAACCTTATTCACCTTTAGAAATTAGAAACTTTCATATATCATCCATGAAAGTGCAAATGTAGCACAAGGTCATGTTTTTCTCTGGCTGTTTATGACGTCTTTACACTAAATCCATTGGATGTTGGATGTGTACGGATTGATAGTTTAGTCTTAGATGCATGATATTTTATTAGTTGTTAGAGGCTTGAACTAGCAGTCAGATAACTGCGAGTACTCTCAGATCTGTTTCTAGTGTCTTTTTTCGTCGGGATGTACAAGTACCCGGCCGCATCCACTTGTATTTTGTCCATCTGATGAGTTAAGCCTTTTTCAACTGATTTTTATAGTGCGTTTATAGTTCTTAAGTTGTACTGTTATACCACTGTCCCAGGTTAGGGGGAGGGTTGGGATCCCGCTGACATGTTTAACCCCGCCACATTATTTAAGCATGTGCCTGTCCAAAGTCAGAAGCCTGTAATTCAGTGGTTGTCGTTTGTTTATGTGTTACATATTTGTTTTTCGTTCATTTTTTTTATATAAATAAGGCCTTTAGTTTTCTTGTTTCTTGTTTTACATAGTCTTATCGGGGCCTTTTATAGCTGACTAGGCGGTATGGGCTTTGCTCATTGTTGAAGGCCGTACGGTGACCTATAGTAGTTAATGTCTGTGTCATTTTGGTCTCTTGTGGACAGTTGTCTCATTGGCAATCATACCACATCTTCTTTTTATACTATCTTTTGCAACAATAAAAACATAGGGTCATGCGCCATTTTTTAGCATTCACATGGCCTTGTTTACAAACAATGTTATTGTAGATTCGCACTGAATTCCTATACTGACCCCCATTACTTTTCAACCCTGTAGGTAAAAAATAGTACATTCAGCATTTTTTTTTTTTCAACTCTAGTTTTGATCCATCTACCGAAAAACATTTATTACAAACATTATCTACCAATCAGAAGAGCACATTACTTCAGTTTTATACAGAAAGCTCTCCCATAAATGGGCGGTCCCTGGTGATGTATATTTGTAGGACTCTAAAGTGCGATGGACTGCTGCAACCCTTCAGTCCCTAATCAAGGCAAAATTTATACACCAAATTAAAGTTTTTTGATAGAGGAATAAACTGAGTATAAACGATATGTGCCGTAATGACCATTAGAGGGGTTACGGAGGACCTCAATGCCAAAATAAGCGTGAAAATTAAGAAATAGCCAATTTTGAATAATGAAATAGATATTTTGAATAATGGAATGGAATGCTGCGACCCTTTAGCCCCTAATTAAAGATAAACCTTATAAATTTACCCACCCTGACATAGAAAATGAAAAGAAAGAGGTTAAAATTAACATGTTTGCAGACGATACACATTTTTTTAATAGAACAGAGGAATCAATCGAGGAAACATTCAAGGTTTTAGAAATATATGAGAAAGCATCGGGTGATAAGATAAATTATGAAAAGACTGTATGGGTATATTTGGGTCGTTGGAAAAATAAAACACCAAAATATAAAAAAATAGGTGGTCAAGCGAACCAATTAAAGCATTGGGAGTCATGCATGGATACAGTGTTGATATAGAAGCTATATGGTTAGAAAAAATAAAGAAGATTAAGGCGTGTCTTGAGGTTTGGAAATCTCGTGACCTAACATTGAAGGGCAGGGTCTTAATATTAAAATCATTGATTATATCTAAAATAGGGTTCGAAATCGAAATGCGAGGTATACCTGAAAAATATTAAAAAGAAATAAACAATGTCATGTGGAATTTTATATGGGAGGGGAAAGTAAATTTAATTAAAAGGGACGTGTGTTGCTTACCGGTAGAAGAAGGGGGGATTGGTATGATCAATATAGACTCGTTCATTAAATCCAAACAAATCAAAAGTATGCAAAAGATTTTAAGATCAAAAATACAATAGCCAAATGGTGGCTACAGAAGTTTGATATCAAATATAATTGTGATAATTTTTTAGCAAAGTGTTCGGACTTACGAGGATTACAAATGGAATATTTTCCAAAATACTATCTTGAGTTAATTAAAACGTGGTCAAAATTTTTAAGTATACAAAGTCCAATAAATAAAAACGATATCCTAAACCAACAACATTTTGGAAACATAAAAATTCAATACAACAAAAAACCTATTTTTTTCGCTAACTTCGGAAAAAGTGGAATTCATACAATAAAAGATATTTGGGATGAAGAAACGAAAAACATCAAAAGCGACAACTTTATATACAATACTCTTAAAGATAAGAGAAATTGGATCTCGGAATAGACAAGGCTGAAATTAGCTATTCCAAAATTGTTCAAACACAAACTAAAAAACGTCCACGTTGATCCAGAACCCCCCAAAAATGGTTATTACATTAAAAATACATTTGAATTTTACGATAAACAGAATAAAGTAGTAATCCCAAGTGAGATATCTTTGAAATTAATCCAATATTCGTTAAATTTAGATATAGTTCCAAACTGTCAAATAAAATGGAATATTCAGTACAATTCGGAATAACCGTGGAAAAAGATCTTGATACATTTAAATAAAAGTATGTCCTCTAAGAAAGCAAATCAAATAAGCTGGAAAATTGTTCATAACATTATCTATACGGAGCAAACACTATTTAGAATCGGCAAATCAAATAATGGCAAATGCCATTTTTGTAAAACAGAAAACGAAACTCTCACACATCTTTTTCACAGCTGTAACATTATAATGGTTGTTTGGGAACACATTTTTGATGCGCTTAAAACATATAATGTACTTAATAACACTGTATATATTCCATTGAGCGAAGAACTTATCATTCTAGGAATGTACGATTACAACAAAAAGTACAATGTCATAACTAATACGATTATGAATACAGTTAAATGGATTATTTGGAAATGTAGGAATATAATCAAATATCAGTCTAAAAGTTTTACTTCCAGTCAATTGATAGCATATGCAAAACGGGAACTGTGCAGTTTAATTGAATCTATGGACAAATCATTATCATCTAAAAAAGAAAATTTTGCAGCTGAAATAAAACTTATAATAAATCTTATTAATACATTAGTAAGTGATGTAATAATTTGTACTTACTTTCCTTTCCTTTTTAGAACATAATACATCCAACGATAGAAATATACAATACACGCATTTACAAGGTCGAGCATGTGACCTATAAAATCACTGACCGACACATAACAATGTAATCCAGGTGTTAAAAGTACAAAAAATTAAATGTCAATTATATAAGTAAAGGTAAATTATTGTGTAGATTGTAGTGTGTTTTGGAGGACTTTTGATGTATTTTATTTACTGGTAGAATATTGTGAATATTTTATACGCAAACTCAATCTGTGTAATTAATATAAATGTATAACTTATGTATGGAAAAAATATAAAATAGATTTTTTTTTTATAATAGAGTCCACCGTTTATCCCTGGACGTTGGATCATTGTAAACACAGGGCCCCTTGTGTATTCTTCCCTGGGTTATACAAGGAAAATTGTGTTCAGGTGATTTGCAATCGCCAGGTAGTTTCATATTCCGGAAATGGTTTATCGATGTGTGTTTGACATTTAACATTAACTCGCTCTCTTCCTGTTTAAGGGAAAACGGTACTATTTATTCTGCCATAGGCGACAATACTAACATTTTCTAAATTTACCAGTTTTTATAATAAAAACCTGGACAAAACAGTTATGTGTGGTGTTACAACTTTATTATTGTATTCTAAAAATTAAAGCCAAATAGTATCATGACCAATTTCCAACGGAGCTAGTTTATGTTATCCATGCCCACCGTCATTTTGCACCAAATTTTTGAAATTTTGTAAGCCTTTTCGAATAATTCTCTAGAAAATATTTCAATAGGTTTTAAAATTTATTTTATAAATTTACACACTGCAGTTATTCATAGATAAATAAAAAAATATATTGTACCCTACATCCAATCACAGCGCTCCTAATTTGACTTCCTTCACCTGTCTTGGGTACACAAAAGGCCAACCTAATGCTGGGGAAATTAAATACTACCGTTTTCCCATAACGATTATATAACTTGGCATGTTTTACTATGTTAGTCAATAAATAGACAATATCTCAAGTCGTACATTTGTGTAGTGATTTTCCTTATTGGCGTGGTGGCAGTAGCTGGATCTCAGTCAAAAGATACAATATTATGGACCGAAGAGCTTAACTCAGCCTTTACAAGTGCACAAAACGCACTTTCGACCAATCGTTCGATTGCTCTCCCTCGTCCTAACGACCAACTATGGATTGTTACAGACGGAGCTTTGAAAACATGCGGACTTGGAGCTACTTTGTACATTAACAGAAACGACAAACTTCAACTTGCTGGATTCTTCAGTGCAAAACTTAGACAAACTCAACGCCAATGGTTACCATGTGAAATTGAAGCATTATCAATTGCAGCATCTATCAAACATTTTAGTCCGTACATTATTCAATCTTTATCTACAGCATGTGTTCTAACTGATAGTAAACCGTGTGTTCAAGCCTTTGAAAAGTTGTGTAGAGGTGAATTTTCATCAAGTCCTCGGGTTTCTACTTTTCTGTCGACTGCGAGTCGCTTTCAAGTATCTATAAGACATGTTTCTGGATTGGCAATATTACCATCTGACTATTCAAGCCGTAACGCACCCAATTGTGACAATCCTGCCTGTCAAATTTGCAATTTTGTACATCTTCAGGAGGAATGCGTTGTGCGTCATGTAACAACTACAGATATTCTCAACGGAACAGTTAAGCTTCCCTTTACAAGCAGGGCAGCATGGCTTTCAAACCAGACCGAATGTTCTGACCTCCGGCGAACAGTTGCTCACTTACGACAGGGAACCAGACCCTCTAAAAAACTCACAAATATAAAGGACATTAAGCGCTACCTGAATGTAGCCTCGTTAGCTAATGACGGACTATTAGTAGTAAAAAGAAACCTTCCGTTTATACCTTGTCGAGAATTGATCATTGTACCGCGGTAAGTATTAGATGGCTTAATTACTTCAATTCACATTAAACTAGACCATCCGTCATGTCACCAGATGAAGTCTATATTACAACGATACTTTTACGCATTAGACATGGACAAGGCTATCGAATCTGTAACTAGCAGCTGTCATCAGTGTGTTTCATTGTTGAAGACCCCAAAGGTCCGCGAAGAGCAGAATTCAGCAGACCCACCTGAAACTATTGGTTCTTCATTTGCCGCAGATGTCTGAAAACGTGAGCGTCAGTTAGTTTTTGTTTTACGAGAATGTGTAACTTCTTATACCTTTACAAAACTATTAGATACCGAGCGCCATCATGATTTACGAGACGCAATTATTCGTAAATTTATTGGATCTCAATTAAGACAAAACTCTTATCGTGTAAAATGTTCAGATTGCTACAAAGTTGCCTATGAAGTTTCAGAACTTGAAAATGTTCAACGTCTACTACCGTATTCCGACGATGACGACGATGAAAGAGTGACTGACATCTCCTCACCTCCACCTGTGCCGATCATTCCTAAAGCGATATCCGACCTTCCAACATTGCCGTCAGTAATACCGCATCAAAATACTCAATTAGAAAATGTGGAACGTTCTCTTAGTATTAACAGTCCGGACATAAATTTAAGTAATGATAACTGTGCAATGGACATACCAGAAGAAACATGTATTGACTCTCAAGAAAATGAACTAAATTTCTCATCATCCGATTTAATACGTCGAACGGATCGCAAGCGCTCACTTCCAAAGAAATTCAATGACTATGTTATGGACTGAGTGAGTGTAATGGAGAGATTCCTAATTGTATATAGAACAGTTCATTTTTATTTTTGTTTTAATTATTGCATGAAAGGGGCAGAATAATCCCCAACACCAGAGGGCAGTCTACCCTGTGAAGGTGTTTATAATTATATAAAAAAAGAAAGAAAGAAAAAAAAGCGATAGCGCCAGGTAGTTTCATATTCCGGAAATGGTTTTCCGATGTGTGTTTGACATTTAACATTAACTCGCTCTCTTCCTGTTTAACGATTATATAACTTGGCATGTTTTACTATGTTAGTCAATAAATAGACAATATCTCAAGTCGTACATTTGTGTAGTGATTTTCCTTATTGGCGAATAAATGTATTTCAAATCTTAAAAAAAAAGAAAAGATAAACCTTATACCTCATTCGAAAGCTTATTACGAGAGGAACATAAGGTATATAGTCAACATGTTCCGCAACGCATATTAGAGGAGAAACGAAGGACCTAAATATCGAAATACGCTTGAACATGAAGAAATAGCTTATTTTGAATAATGGAATGGACTGTTACAACCCTTCAGTCCCTAATTAAGGCAAAATTTATACATCAAATTAAAGCTTATTGATAGAAGAATAAACTAAGAATAAACGATATGTGCCGCAATGACCATTAGAGGGATTACACAGGACCTAAATGCTAAAATACGCGTAAAATTAAGAAATAGCCAATTTTGAATAATGAAATGGATATTTTGAATAATGGAATGGACTGCTGCGACCCTTTAGCCCCTAATTATAGATATACCTTATACCTCATTCGAAAGCTTATTACGAGAGGAACAAAATATATAGAGTCAATATGTTCCGCAACGAATATTAGAGGAGTAACGAAGGATTTAAATATCGAAATACGCGTGAACATTGAGAAATAGCTTATTTTGAATAACGGAATGGACTGCTGCAACCCTTCAGTCCCTAATCAAGGCAAAATTTATACACCAAATTAAAGTTTTTTGATAGAGAAATAAACTAAGCATAAACGATATGTGCCGTAATGACCATGAGAGGGGTTACGGAGGACCATAATGCTTAAATACGCTTAAAAATTAAGAAATAGCCAATTTTGAATAATGAAATAGATATTTTGAATAATGGAATGGAATGCTGCGACCCTTTAGCCCCTAATTATAGATTAATCTTATACCTCATTCGTAAGCTTTTTACGAGAGGAACAAAAGGTATATAGTTTACATGTCCCGCAACGCATATTAGAGGAGTATCGAAGGAACTTTATATCGAAATACGCGTGAACATTAAGAAATAGCTTATTTTAAATAACGGAATTGACTTGACTGCTGCAACCTGTTAGCCCCTTATTACAGAAAAAATATATACCATCCGAGACTTCCTACAGTGCGAAAGCAAGTCACCCTACTCGTTGATCGATGTTGTCAATACCTTACCACCACATCGACACCCAAGTGGTATCGACATTTTTTTCTTCGAGCAAGCGAGCGATGTACCAGACCCTCGGGAACTTGCCACCAGCCACATAAACCCCAAGGTTTTCGACGACTTGATGTTGAGTAAACAAAACACGTGTGAAGAATACTACGCGCGCGGTCGCAACAACAACGTCGATTGTTTCTACCTTTGCCAGAACTACTTCAAACTGCCACGCCAGTCGATCCGGGAGAATGCCAACTTCCCCTGCCTCTTCCCGCAGGACGCTAATAATCTCGACCACATTCGACGCGATCACTGCAACGATCTCACAAAGGAACAGTTTAAAGATCTGTGTAAGCATTGCTGGTCCAAGCGCTATGGATTTAATTGTAACCATCGATCTTACAAGCACCAAGGCAAATGAAAATTATCGATGCAAATTAGAAGAGTTTTATAAGGTATAGTATAGATAATGAATTGTTACAAATATTTCCCCTCGAAGTATGAGAATTCAAAGTTCCTAGAGTATGCATTTTCAGAGAATGAGAAGGAACTGGAGCTAGAGTTCGGACCCCATCCTAAGAAATACGAATGGCGCTGCAAATGTCAATTTGAGTGAGCCCCGGGCGAGGAAGGAAGAATGTGTTATAAGTGTGGCCGCATTGTGTTTCATTACATAGGTCCCAATATGGATGAAAGTCTGTGGGATACCGGCTATAGACAAAGTTGAAGGTCCCAACGCCCACAACAATCAAATGCGCCGCCAAGACAATTCGCGGCCATCAGTGCAGTCACCGATGGAAACAGCGGAAAGACCTATATCTCAGACACTTCAATCTTCAGAAAAAAGGACGTTCGACCAACGCTTGAGCCATTGCATATAACCAATCGACCGGGTTCGACTAGGTATTCACACCAACGCTATGGAGGCGTTCGAAGGCAATCGAAAGCGTTCACACCAACGCTTATGGGCGTTCACACCAACGCTTAGGGGCGTTCCCACCAACGCTTAGGTGCGTTCCCACCAACATTTAAGGGGGTTCAAAGGCGTTTACACCAACGCGTAGGGGCGTTCCCCCCAACCCCAATACGCTTAAAAATTAAGAAATAGCCAATTTTGAATAATGAAATAGATATTTTGAATAATGGAATGGAATGCTGCGACCCTTTAGCCCCTAATTATAGATTAACCTTATACCTCATTCGTAAGCTTTTTACGAGAGGAACAAAAGGTATATAGTTAACATGTCCCGCAACGCATATTAGAGGAGTATCGAAGGAACTTTATATCGAAATACGTGTGAACATTAAGAAATAGCTTATTTTAAATAACGGAATTGACTTGACTGCTGCAACCTGTTAGCCCCTTATTACGGAAAAAATATATACCATCCGAGACTTCCTACAGTGCGAGAGCAAGTCACCCTACTCGTTGATCGATGTTGTCAATACCTTACCACCACATCGACACCCAAGTGGTATCGACATTTTTTTCTTCGAGCAAGCGAGCGATGTACCAGACCCTCGGGAACTTGCCACCAGCCACATAAACCCCAAGGTTTTCGACGACTTGATGTTGAGTAAACAAAACACGTGTGAAGAATACTACGCGCGCGGTCGCAACAACAACGTCGATTGTTTCTACCTTTGCCATGCAGAACTACTTCAAACTGCCACGCCAGTCGATCCGGGAGAATGCCAACTTCCCCTGCCTCTTCCCGCAGGACGCTAATAATCTCGACCACATTCGACGCGATCACTGCAACGATCTCACAAAGGAACAGTTTAAAGATCTGTGTAAGTATTGCTGGTCCAAGCGCTATGGATTTAATTGTAACCATCGATCTTACAAGCACCAAGGCAAATGAAAATTATCGATGCAAATTAGAAGAGTTTTATAAGGTATAGTATAGATAATGAATTGTTACAAATATTTCCCCTCGAAGTATGAGAATTCAAAGTTCCTAGAGTATGCATTTTCAGAGAATGAGAAGGAACTGGAGCTAGAGTTCGGACCCCATCCTAAGAAATACGAATGGCGCTGCAAATGTCAATTTGAGTGAGCCCCGGGCGAGGAAGGAAGAATGTGTTATAAGTGTGGCCGCATTGTGTTTCATTACATAGGTCCCAATATGGATGAAAGTCTGTGGGATACCGGCTATAGACAAAGTTGAAGGTCCCAACGCCCACAACAATCAAATGCGCCGCCAAGACAATTCGCGTCCATCAGTGCAGTCACCGATGGAAACAGCGGAAAGACCTATATCTCAGACACTTCAATCTTCAGAAAAAAGGACGTTCGACCAACGCTTGAGCCATTGCATATAACCAATCGACCGGGTTCGACTAGGTATTCACACCAACGCTATGGAGGCGTTCGAAGGCAATCGAAAGCGTTCACACCAACGCTTATGGGCGTTCACACAAAGGCTCAGGGGCGTTCCCACCAACGCTTAGGTGCGTTCCCACCAACATTTAAGGGGGTTCAAAGGCGTTTACACCAACGCGTAGGGGCGTTCCCCCCAACCCCAATACGCTTAAAAATTAAGAAATAGCCAATTTTGAATAATGAAATAGATATTTTGAATAATGGAATGGAATGCTGCGACCCTTTAACCCCTAATTATAGATGAACCTTATACCTCATTCGTAAGCGTTTTACGAGAGGAACAAAAGGTATATAGTTTACATGTCCCGCAACGCATATTAGAGGAGTATCGAAGGAACTTTATATCGAAATACGCGTGAACATTAAGAAATAGCTTATTTTAAATAACGGAATTGACTTGACTGCTGCAACCTGTTAGCCCCTTATTACAGAAAAAATATATACCATCCGAGACTTCCTACAGTGCGAGAGCAAGTCACCCTACTCGTTGATCGATGTTGTCAATACCTTACCACCACATCGACACCCAAGTGGTATCGACATTTTTTTCTTCGAGCAAGCGAGCGATGTACCAGACCCTCGGGAACTTGCCACCAGCCACATAAACCCCAAGGTTTTCGACGACTTGATGTTGAGTAAACAAAACACGTGTGAAGAATACTACGCGCGCGGTCGCAACAACAACGTCGATTGTTTCTACCTTTGCCAGAACTACTTCAAACTGCCACGCCAGTCGATCCGGGAGAATGCCAACTTCCCCTGCCTCTTCCCGCAGGACGCTAATAATCTCGACCACATTCGACGCGATCACTGCAACGATCTCACAAAGGAACTGTTACAGTTTAAAGATCTGTGTAAGCATTGCTGGTCCAAGCGCTATGGATTTAATTGTAACCATCGATCTTACAAGCACCAAGGCAAATGAAAATTATCGATGCAAATTAGAAGAGTTTTATAAGATATAGTATAGATAATGAATTGTTACAAATATTTCCCCTCGAAGTATGAGAATTCAAAGTTCCTAGAGTATGAATTTTCAGAGAATGAGAAGGAACTGGAGCTAGAGTTCGGACCCCATCCTAAGAAATACGAATGGCGCTGCAAATGTCAATTTGAGTGAGCCCCGGGCGAGGAAGGAAGAATGTGTTATAAGTGTGGCCGCATTGTGTTTCATTACATAGGTCCCAATATGGATGAAAGTCTGTGGGATACCGGCTATAGACAAAGTTGAAGGTCCCAACGCCCACAACAACCCAAATGCGCCGCCAAGACAATTCGCGGCCATCAGTGCAGTCACCGATGGAAACAGCGGAAAGACCTATATCTCAGACACTTCAATCTTCAGAAAAAAGGACGTTCGACCAACGCTTGAGCCATTGCATATAACCAATCGACCGGGTTCGACTAGGTATTCACACCAACGCTATGGAGGCGTTCGAAGGCAATCGAAAGCGTTCACACCAACGCTTATGGGCGTTCACACAAAGGCCCAGGGGCGTTCCCACCAACGCTTAGGTGCGTTCCCACCAACATTTAAGGGGGTTCAAAGGCGTTTACACAAACGCGTAGGGGCGTTCCCCCCAACCCCAATACGCTTAAAAATTAAGAAATAGCCAATTTTGAATAATGAAATAGATATTTTGAATAATGGAATGGAATGCTGCGACCCTTTAGCCCCTAATTATAGATGAACCTTATACCTCATTCGTAAGCTTTTTACGAGAGGAACAAAAGGTATATAGTTAACATGTCCCGCAACGCATATTAGAGGAGTATCGAAGGAACTTTATATCGAAATACGCGTGAACATTAAGAAATAGCTTATTTTAAATAACGGAATTGACTTGACTGCTGCAACCTGTTAGCCCCTTATTACAGAAAAAATATATACCATCCGAGACTTCCTACAGTGCGAGAGCAAGTCACCGTACTCGTTGATCGATGTTGTCAATACCTTACCACCACATCGACACCCAAGTGGTATCGACATTTTTTTCTTCGAGCAAGCGAGCGATGTACCAGACCCTCGGGAACTTGCCACCAGCCACATAAACCCCAAGGTTTTCGACGACTTGATGTTGAGTAAACAAAACACGTGTGAAGAATACTACACGCGCGGTCGCAACAACAACGTCGATTGTTTCTACCTTTGCCAGAACTACTTCAAACTGCCACGCCAGTCGATCTGGGAGAATGCCAACTTCCCCTGCCTCTTCCAGCAGGACGCTAATAATCTCGACCACATTCGACGCGATCACTGCAACGATCTCACAAAGGAACAGTTTTACGATCTGTGTAAGCATTGCTGGTCCAAGCGCTATGGATTTAATTGTAACCATCGATCTTACAAGCACCAAGGCAAATGAAAATTATCGATGCAAATTAGAAGAGTTTTATAAGGTATAGTATAGATAATGAATTGTTACAAATATTTCCCCTCGAAGTATGAGAATTCAAAGTTCCTAGAGTATGCATTTTCAGAGAATGAGAAGGAACTGGAGCTAGAGTTTGGACCCCATCCTAAGAAATACGAATGGCGCTGCAAATGTCAATTTGAGTGAACCCCGGGCGAGGAAGGAAGAATGTGTGGCCGCATTGTGTTTCATTACATAGGTCCCAATATGGATGAAAGTCTGTGGGATACCGGCTATAGACAAAGTTGAAGGTCCCAACGCCCACAACAACCCAAATGCGCCGCCAAGACAATTCGCGGCCATCAGTGCAGTCACCGATGGAAACAGCGGAAAGACCTATATCTCAGACACTTCAATCTTCAGAAAAAAGGACGTTCGACCAACGCTTGAGCCATTGCATATAACCAATCGACCGGGTTCGACTAGGTATTCAAACCAACGCTATGGAGGCGTTCGAAGGCAATCGAAAGCGTTCACACCAACGCTTATGGGCGTTCACACCAACGCTTAGGGGCGTTCCCACCAACGCTTAGGTGCGTTCCCACCAACGTTTAAGGGGGTTTATACTAGGCGTTTACACCAACGCGTAGGGGCGTTCCCCCCAACCCCCAACGCTTAAGCGCGTTTGATGGCGTTCACACAAACGCTTAGGGGCGGTAGAAGGCGTTCACATATACACAAACGCTTGTGGGTGTTCCCAACAACGCTTAAGGGCATTCGAAGGCGTTCACACCAGCGCTTAGGAGCGTTTTTTCCAACGCTTTAAATAGATGACGTTCAACAAAATCAACGACCCTAAGCAGCGTGAGGCACTCGTAAGGGAGTTGCATGAAACTAAGGTGTTCAAGCTAGTGGTTGAGGCTCAGCGGGAAGCACCTTCAGAAATCACCAAAACAATCGAAGATTTACCTCCAGCAGTGCCAGCCCTCCCTCCTCCACCGCCCGAGTTTGCCGACCCTCTGCCCATCGCACCACCTACAGACACCGTTCTCGGACCTCGAGCACAGCAGTATTTGCAGCTTAGTATGACTCCTTCCGACGACCACACCTTTGGATTGCGATCTGAAAACGATGGTATCTT
Source organism: Mytilus trossulus (assembly GCF_036588685.1). Taxonomy (NCBI): domain Eukaryota; kingdom Metazoa; phylum Mollusca; class Bivalvia; order Mytilida; family Mytilidae; genus Mytilus; species Mytilus trossulus. The sequence continues at coordinate 21,497,437 of NC_086382.1, read as the reverse complement.
CATCAGAAGCTCAACAGTTACTTTTGACGGCGAAGATATTTTCGTGGATGGTGTGAGGTACAAAAGAACCCCTGGCTTCTGAAACTCATGGTGAAAAAGAAACCAGAATCGTTTGAGCCCGACGACCTTGACGACTATGCAGAGATCCTGAAAAGTTCCGGTACCATGTATCAATATAAAAAAGAAGATTGGTATGATTGCCAATGAGACAACTGTCCACAAGAGATCAAAAATGACACAGACATTAACAACTATAGGTCACTGTACGGCCTTCAACAATGAGCAAAGCCCATACCGAATAGTCAGCTATAAAAAATCCCGATAAGACAATGTAAAACAATTCAAACGAGAAAACTAACGGCCTTATTTATATAAAAAAAAATGAACGAAAAACAAATATGTAACACATAAAGAAACGACAACCACTGAATTACAGGTTCTGACTTGGGATAGGCAATTCCAGCCTCTCGAGAACCCCGAAGTCGAATAAGAGTTACAAGTGGAAGGGAGTCGTGTCCTACATCTATATCTACATGTACCAGAAGGATAAGTTTGGCAGTAGGCTTCAAAACTTGTTTCTTCCTACCAACTTCAAGCAGCTTCTCGATCGCTTGGAAATGTGTGCTGCAGCAAACCGAGCAGGAAATAATGGTGTGCGCAACGAAATTGTGTCAATTATCGATGCTATGAAAAAGGGTAGACATATCAGCATCGAGCAATATAATGCGCTTCATCGTAGCATCCTATAAATAAATGTTGCAAATCAATAAAGGTTACGCTCGAAAGTACGACGCATGTTTACTTCCTCTACCGCCAAAATCCTAGGAAGTAAGGCCGTGAGTGCTGCCACAAATTCAGCCTTGAAAGGTGTTGAAAAAGGGGTCTCCAAAGCCGTCGAACATGTGGTTGATTAAATGACCCGCCCCAGGAAACGTAGTAAAAACCATCAACAGCCTAGTGTTCAACGCAAAAAGCCAGAGCAAGTTCGGTTGAACAATCTAATCTCCGGCTCTGGTATCAAAACAATCCACGACTTCGTCTAACGCTACAAATAAATACATTATGTCTGACATCCTTACAATCACCGAAGGATTGACCTTTGACGAAAGTCTCCAGGAATATCAGGTTCACGAATACGAACCTCAATCTGGTGCCAACCTGAATATTCCAGGTGAGATCCAAATCAACATCGAAACCCAAGAATTGTTGCTCCATCCCGCTGAAAGTTATTTCTTGGTAGAGAGACGATGACTGCAAAAGAACGACGGTAGTGCATATGCTGATACAGATCTAGTTTCTGTCATTCACAATGGAATCATGTATCTCTTCAAGACCATCAGTTACAAGGTCTCATGCCAGCTAATCGAACATATCAACAACCCAGGCGTTGCCACCACCATGTTGGGAATGTTGACTTATCCCGACGATTTCTCCAAATCCAAAGGTCTCAACCAGCTGTGGTACACAGATTCATCTACCGAAGCCGAGGCCGAAAAACACAGGGTTTGCAGCACGTCATGGGTACATTATCACCAAACCTGCCAACAAAGGATCGTTTTCATTCACCATACCCCTAAGACACATTTTCAGCTTTGCAGACGATTACTCCAATAAAATTGAGAATGGAAATGGGGAATGTGTCAAAGAGACAACCACCCGACCATAGAACAGACACCAGCAGAAGGTCACCAATAGGTATTCAATACCGTGAGAAACTCCCGCACCCGGAGGCGTCTTCAGCTGGCTCCTAAACAAATATCTTTATTAGTATAGTGATAATGGATGCCATACTAAATTCCGATTTATACAAAAGAAACTAAAATTGAAAATCATACAAGACTAACAAAGGCCAGAGGCTCCTCACATGGTACAGGCGCAAACATGCGGCGGGATTAAACATGTTTTTTGATATCTCAACCCCCCCCCCCCCCCCCCCTGTATCTCTATCCAATGTAGAAAAGTAAATGCATACTAGTAACAATACGCATAGTAAAATTAAGTGCAAGAGAAGTCCGAGTCCGATGGCAGAAGAGGTAACCAAGGAAAATAAACAAAATTACATTAATACAAAAATAATAACAGACTACTAGCAGTAACTAACATGCCAGCTCCAGACCTCAATTTAACTGACTTGAAGATTATGTCTTCATTAAATGAATAGCAGGTGTAAGATTTGAAATATTCAAATTTTAAATATAAGTTTATTATTTATTAAATGTTTAACTAACATATTCATTTATTCTTGTAAGAATAAGAAACACAGTTTTTACTATTTATTTATTAAAGCGCTAATGTAACGTTGCGCTCTTTTGAACAACACATTTTCCCGTTTCTGTTTTATGACGTTACGCCTTTGACGTGCGCTTTGTCGTCTAGACTTTATTTTGATAACATACGGATGCACATTGTTTTATTAGACAGATTAAAGTTGAGAATCGATTGTTAGCGACCATATGATTTTTATAAAAGAATAAAAGATAGATACATGGTTAACTCGCATACTCATCTCTTCGCCCTAAGTTAAACTTTATGTGATTCGTACAATTCTCAACTCTGGACAGGAGGAAAATCTAAAATTGTGCCGAATTTTGAATATTTGTTAAAAAATGGCTACCGATAGACGGAAAGAAGACTGTCTGGACTTCAGTGATGTAAAACGGACTCGTAGTACGAATTTAGCGCAGCTTACTAAATTGTACAAAGAATTGGAAAAGAATTTAATTTCATATGAGAACGTGGAACATGCAAAACAATTATATTCAAAGTTATGTGAAAGGTTTGAACAATTTAAGTTAGCACACTTACAGTGTTTAGATTTGTGTACACAATCAGAAGTTATAGCAAATTTGGAAGTGAACTATGAACGTTGTCATGAGAACTTTGTAGAATTCCGGGATAGATTTTCTCAGTCTATCGCGAGTGAAAAATCGCATGAAGAGGAAATACCCGAAGAAAGTGATACAGTTTCAATTGATAGCAGTTTGAGTTCACGATCTTCAGTTTCATCACAATCTAGATTTCGCAGTGCCAAAGCTAAGCGGCTCATCGCAGAACTCAAACTCAGGAAATTATCAGAACAGCATGAACTAGAGCGTGCACAAATAGAAATTAAATTTAGACAACAGGTATTTAATCAACTATCCGAGATGGAAGAGGCCAATATCGAAGAATCAGTGTGGCAAGAAGCAGTGGAAGAAGACACAGATAATACCAGTGGAATCGTGAACATTCGGAACATTTCGCAAACAGTCTCGCAAACATTACAGAGCTCTGTTCCTGCGAGTGAAAAGTGTATTAATATGAACTCTCTTTCCGGACAAACTGCAGCAAATGATAAACCAAAGATGAACATTAATAACAGTACACAGGGAATCAGTGCTCAGTCTGGATTTTCGGATGTAAGTGTTTCTAGCATAGATTCGGCTTTTCAACGCCTAGCATCTACACTTCACGAAGGGTTTAATTTGCCAAAACCAGAATTATTAACTTTTAATGGAACTCCGTTAGACTATAGTAAGTTTATACGGAACTTTGAGACAAACATTGAAGGTAGAATAAGTGATAATAGTTTGAGACTGAGTTATTTAATTCAGTACTGTAGAGGTGAAGCAAAGTGTTGTATAGAAGATTGTGTATTATTAGATTCTGATGAGGGTTACAAACGTGCTAGGGCAATATTGTACTCCCGATACGGTAGGCCACATGTAATTGCTAGATCATTTATTGAAAAATTAGTGTACGGCGCTCAGATTAAAGCGTCAGATATTGAAGGTTTATCTAAATTGGCATTAGAAATGCAAAAATGTGAAATCACATTGTCTCAGTTAGGTTTTAATTCAGATATTGATAATTCTGAAAATTTAAGGTGTATTGTTAAACGCTTTCCAATGCATATGAGAACAAGATGGGTCGACATTGCTCATTCAATTAGTGAGTCTGGTAGAGAACCCCGTTTTTCTGACTTAGCTAAATTTGTAGACGAAAAATCACGCATTGCTAGTTCTATGTATGGGTACGATCTTTGTAGAGAAAACAATCAGAACAAGACTGATAATAGGGTTTTTACAAGTAAACATCATAATAATGATACAGTTAATAGTAAGGTTACTACGTTAAGTACTCAAAGTTTAGATAACACAGCTAATTATGAGCAAACATGTAAATGTTGTACAGGTACATGTGTAGATTTGACATCTTGTAGCAAATTCAAGTCAATGAGTTTAGATGATAGGTATAAATTAGTACGCATGTTAAAATTGTGTTATAATTGTTTAAAAGGGAAGCATTTTGCTAACAATTGTAGAAAATCAAAAGCATGCACTGTATCTGACTGTAATGTTAAGCATAATATTTTATTGCATAGTTGGTCTCAGCCCGGTTTTGATCATGCAGCTACTCAGCCGTCAGTAAATTGCGCAGCTACTAAAGGTTCTATGATTAAGAACTGTTTAGGAATTGTTCCTGTCCTCGTTAAGGGTCAGAACGGTAACTCTTGCAAAACATTTGCCTTGCTAGATGACGGAGCAGATAAAACTTTATGTGATGAACGATTACTTCAGAAATTAAATATAGTCAGCAAGCCGGTCACTTTCGAGATGTCTACTGTTAACTCTTCTGGTTTTACAATTCACGGTCAAGAAGTTGACTTACAAGTAAAAGCTATTGACGGAAATGATAAGGTGTCGTTAAAAAAGGTCTGGTCAGTAAAGAAGCTTCCAATTTCAGCTCGATCTGCCGCAGAAAATGTAGATATAAGAAAATTGCCGTATTTAGCCGATATACAGATACACTCTGCTGATTTAACCGAGGTCATGTTGTTAATAGGTACAGATTCACCTAACGCTCACATTCCGCTAGAAGTAAGGTCCGGTAACGAAAACCAACCATATGCAATTCGCTCACGCCTCGGATGGGCTATTCGTGGTCCTATTGAAGATATGCATGCGTCAAATGTTATAAATGATCATAGAGCACGAGAAGACAAGAATTGCTTGTCTACAGATGATACAGAGGCTATGAAAATGACGGAGTCAGTCTTATATCACCCAGCAAGACGGATGCCAAGCCCAACTCATCGTTCATCCAAGTCCATGTCCAACAGAAGGAGCAGGAGCAGGTCAGCATTCGCCTCCCCGGGAAAGGCAGCAAAACGTGCTCGTTCCAAGAACCCAAGAAGGGGGAAGAAAAGGGCAAGGTCTCCATCCAAAAAAGCAAGAAAGGAGGAAACAAAAGGAGGTCCAGGGGAAAGAAAGCCGCAGCAAAGAGGCAAATGGCAGAGGGAACAACAAGATGTTGAATTAGACGATATTGTTTTAGTTGCTGATGATATACAGAGAGGATAACGGGTAGAATAGTCGAGATCACAAGGAGCCGTCATGGTCATATCCGTAGCTGTGTGGTCAAAACTAGTCAGTCACAGATTTGAGACACAAATAAACTATGCTAACTCGAGTGTTCTAAATAGAACTATTTTTTATTGGTGACAAAATTGTATTATATTTTCTAACTGTTTTAAGAAATTATTTGGTAATTTCATTGTGGGGAGTGTAAGATTTGAAATATTCAAATTTTAAATATAAGTTTATTATTTATTAAATGTTTAACTAACATATTCATTTATTCTTGTAAGAATAAGAAACACAGTTTTTACTATTTATTGATTAAAGCGCTAATGTAACGTTGCGCTCTTTTGAACAACACATTTTCCCGTTTCTGTTTTATGACGTTACGCCTTTGACGTGCGCTTTGTCGTCTAGACTTTATTTTGATAACATACGGATGCACATTGTTTTATTAGACAGATTAAAGTTGAGAATCGATTGTTAGCGACCATATGATTTTTATAAAAGAATAAAAGATAGATACATGGTTAACTCGCATACTCATCTCTTCGCCCTAAGTTAAACTTTATGTTAGGGGTTTAATATTATACCATCATAAAATATATCAGAAGAACATAACCGGCCGTGTCATGTCAACAACTAGGTTTTAAATAAATGTGTTTAACAATGCAGACCCCCTATAAGTGAATCAATATTAAAGCCAAAATATGCAATCTTTAATGACATGACAACAGTATCGTAACTATATCCCTTCTTAATAAGTCTGTTTAAAGGTTTTGTTAGCTTTTGAGGTGAATACTGACATTTTTGTGCTTTGTAAAGAATATTACCATAAAAGATTGGATGTGAAATACCTAAACGTATAAGATGTCTGCATGTTGAGTTATATTTACGAATGGTGTCTTTGTACCGATGATAAATTATAGTAAATGTTTTGAAGATCGTATACGGATCAAGCATGACTTGTCACTAGTGTGTGATTCAGACACAGGTGCCATCCTAAGAGCCGCCGCTGTCAACGATGTAGCAAAAATAATCCTGAGTAAAATCTCTTGGTTCGTCCCTCACGTCACCCCTTCAGCCGAAAACAAGATGCGGCTGTACAAAACCAAACAAAGTAAAGTCGACTGTGGATTTCGCATAAGGCAGTGTGATTCTATCACCGTTCCCCAAAACACGATTCCACTGGCGCTTATCTGCTAAAAGTGGTCGCAAAAAGCCTAGCTTCATCATCGTTGCCTTCCGAAACCGACAAAAGTGGGGATCAGACCCATAACGCCGCCCTGTCCGATCACTGTCGATTGCGAAACATCCATGTTACTCTCAATGCTGAACGCTTCCCAGCCGTCGAATTTGATGCCGGTTTCACCCAAAACAGGGTCGCCAGAGTGTTCAAGGAGGCTGCAGACTTTAGAAAGAAATCCTACAACATAGACACCCTCCTCAGTAACAGGGGCGTCAACCCCTCTGATTTCATAGACCTATACCCGCTGTTTGTCTTCGATGTAAGCCATCAGTCCGAGCGGCTAAAAGAATCCTCGGTGGACATCCAAATTCGAGCCGATTTCGAGCGCAATATTCCCGCCAACACCAAAGCATTTGCACTTGTGATCTCCGACAGAATCCTCCAGTTCCAATTCGACGGCCAAAAGATGACTGTCGTGTTCTAAGCCTAAATAAATGAACAACTTACTTTTGCAGCGAACTGTAAGTAACACCGATCCCAAGCAGGAGTTCTCGTTCAAATGATAGTATCCGGGAACCATAGCCAAATTCTAACCCGCTTCAATCCACCTTTGCTACCAAAAGATTGAAATGATTATGAGATGGCATTGGTAAATTTGGAGACCTACTAATCCTTTCCCAACATTCACGCAGGCAACAATTCCTTTCGATACTCCCCCGACGATGGTGCAAACTGGTTTTCCATCACACTGAGCACAGGTTCCTATGGTATTGAAGACATCAACGATGACATCCAGCGGCAGCTACGGCTCAACAAACACAAAGCCAAGATCATTATCGATGCCAATCGGGCAACCCTAAGAGCAACACTAAGTCTCTCCAGGCACTACCAAGTAGATTTCAACGTTGCAAATAGCCAACACCGTCATGGGATTCGAGCGGCAAATTAACACCTTTGAAAGGGTCTCAGACGGTTATACAAAATGGGAATACATTGTGAATATCATCAACATCATTAGCATCCTGGTGAAAAGCGATATCATCCATGGGAGCTATGTGAATGGAAACCAGCAATCCACCATCTACAGTTTCTTTCCCGGCGTCGATCCTGGTAAAACAATTATTAAAACCCCAAAAAATCTATTGTTCTTATCGGTGACCCTGAAAACCATCAATCGCATGTGCACTTATCTCACCGATCAGGAAAATACCCCATCGATCTCCGCGGCGAACATCTCACCATCCGCTTTCATTTTCGTGAGGTATACATAAATGACTTATCTCGAACATGGTTTGAACTCGACAAAAGGTCAACTGATAAACTACAACATGCTGCCAAGAAAGGTTGTCTGGTCTCCTCCATTCGTTTGTCCCATTCAAACCTCTAGGCAAGTGCAAAAGATTACCAAGCTTCTCCAAAAAGGTACCGGTGGTATGAATCTGGAGCTGAGTACCATCCAAATAAAGGAAAACATGCAAAAAGTAGGTGGATTTCTACCCATGTTGGAATGGCTGTCAATGAGGGCACTTCCAATGGTAGCTAAGACCATTCTACCTGCCTTGGGTGTTGGATCCTTGAGCAGTCTGGATGGTGTAGCTGTCAACAAGGCATTGGGATCTTGATTGTACATGAAACGTGGTGGATGCGTTTGCACAGTGAATCCCAGTGGCAACGGTCTCTACCTCAAACCCTCAAACGCCCGGATCACCTATGGCGATGGACTCTACTTGAAGCGTGGTCCGCAATTTCATGACGGAGCAGGTCTGATCTTAGGTGCTAATAGTTATCAAAGGTACCAGGATTATAATTTAGTACGCCAGACGCGCGTTTCGTCTACATAAGACTCATCAGTGACGCTCATATCAAAATGTTTATAAAGCTGAGTCTAACAGACCCTTCAAAAACATTCCCTCCTCGGTATGCTCCAATAGATAAATCGATGATTTAGATTCTGGGTATCAGCAGACCAGAGATGAATGTATAGAAAACCAATTCAACGCGGAGATTCATAAATATCAACGTGTCTTAAACACCTACAACCGACTGGACAAAGTTGTGTCTGAAGCACAGGGTGTATGTTCCGTAGGCAGTTTGATGTTGACCAGCTGCACAATGGGTTCAGCTTTGACCGGTATAGGTATTATAGCCTCCTTGCCTCTGGGGTCCTTAGCTTGCTTGAGTGCCACCGCCGTAATGGTACTCATACTGATATCAAGGCGTGTAACCAAAAAGAAAAATAAACACCACGATACCTTGCGATTGGCCCAGTCCATAAACTCCTTGGTTGAGCAATGTGTCAGCTCTGCCTTGGCTGATGATGAACAGATCAATGATGCCGAGTTTAGGAAAGTCGTCACCCGCCTCAAAAACTACTACGACGAGAAAGATCAGCTGCGGCAACCTATGTCAAATTTCAGCGCGGATCTGTCAAAATGTTTATCTTAGTTTATTCCCACTATACCCAATTCAATGGTTGTAAGACCCAGTTTTCGGGCCTAAAAAATCATATCCTAACACTTCCAATCCTACCGTCCTTATAAAAAATATCAAAGTCGTGGTAATCATACCCAGTGCGCCTGAATGTTGTCATCCCATAGCTGGGTCAATATGCGCATTAGATTCTCCATAGGCCATAATGTTAACGTTTTCTTCTGTTGCTCAGGCCATATCGTAAACTTGGATATGTATGATAGCTCGTTTTGAAGCTGAGACACTTGGACATATGTGGTGCGATTTTCGGGGTGGCAAGTGTGATTCGTTTTCCCGTCAAGTGCCCAACCCCGAAAGATAGTGAAAAATGTCACTCTCCACAGGAAATAATCCCAAAATTCTGACCATAAAAATCATTAAAAAATATGTCCTTTGTAATTTTTTGATCAAGTTTATTTTTGTATACTTTTTTTCACATCACATCAGCGCTAAAAAACACCAGTCCTAGTTCATTTATGTCAATTTTTAAAATCACAGCTCCCACATATGCATAGCGGACTAATTTTTTAATGAGAGTCAAAAATCTGTGTTCCTCATCTCAAGGTCCTTTAGGGGTCTTGTTCCATATTAGATCAGCTAATGTCAGATTCCACTTATTATGTAGTTTGTATCCCTTCAGTACACATTTCTGAACAATTCTGTGAAGTTTTAGCCATATCTGAAATAAAATAAGGTCATTTTAATACTTTTAGGTAGCAATGTTTATAACTGTTTAATATCATTTTAAAGAAGAAAAAAAAACACAATAAGCATATGTTATAAATTTTCATTTTAAACATTTGTTTTAATTTTTTTTTGTATAACTGCAATTCATAAGCCTCTTCTACCTTACAGACTTTCTACAAATCATCTTTTTTTGTTGATAAATCATGAAAATATAGTGTTTTTCACTTAAAAACTATCAGATTTAAGAAATTTTTCCACCCTAAGAGTCTTGTTTTCTATTATTTTTTTTTATTGAATAAAAAGCTCTTATATCTTTGCATTACTGTAAAGATTAGTCATAGACCTTTCCAAAACTAGTCTTGTTTTAAAAATCCATCAAGTAATAAGAATGTTAGAGGCTTTCTTTGTATGTGTCATGAAAGTGGGAAAAATGGGTTATTTTTTTGGTGAAGAGTACATTGTGACGTCATGGTTTTTGTGACGTCATTGCATTATGACATCATAATTTAGAGTTGTACACAACTTACAGAGTGTAATAATTTTGAAAAATGATAGGCAAAAAGAAACGAAACAAATTTAAGGTTGGTAACCAAGCTTTGTTATCACGTTATGATTCCCTAGCAACAAATCAAGATTGTAATGGTGTTGCTCCATCTACAGCTCCATCTACACAGGTTTTAAAAAATTCATCTATGCAAGTTTCATCTGCATCATCTAAAAGTGAATTTACTAATTCAACTACAAATGTATTGCCAAAAATCCCACAGAATCCCTCTGGTTATCCCGTCTTACTGAAAAGGATTTTAAATTGTATTCTAAAGAAAGTTATGATAAGAAGTCATATGTAGCACCTCAGACTGAAAAGTGTGCTACTATCGTGAAACTCCTTCGTCCACATAAAGTTTGCGACCATCAAATCCCAAATTGATGCCGTCGGAGCTTAAAATCTCCATTCTAATGAAACTTACAGAAAACAACGTTAAAACATGTATTTGAAATCTGTCAAATGCCGCCTGCACTTGCGCGTACGTCCCATAACATCAATTGTCAATTGATGCCATGTAGGAAAGTGACGTTATCCAATCAAAATGAACGTTAAAAACGTTGTTGCATTAGAATAACCAATAATGTATGTGACAAGGTTGTTAAACTTGCTAATGAGGAAACTAGAAGGTGGTTGAGAATTTTAAAAGGAGAAATGAAACCTTAGGGTTAAATAAAAATAGTCCAATAAAATTACAAATGGATGGTACTTACCAGAGTGTTTATATTAAAAGTAGACATAAAATGGGTCAAAATGCCTCACAAGCAATTGGCATTGCCTGTGAGAATGAAACTGACAGTCATGATGTTACAGGATTTCACTTAATAAACAAACTATGCTGGGTCGGTGCATGGTTACGGGGTAAAGGTTATGATGTTGAATGTCCTAACCATGAGCATTGTACAGCTAATACCAATAGGTATGATCCTTTGAGTGAAAAGGATCTGGGTATGAAATAGGTAAAAAAAATGCCACAAATGAGTTACTTGTAGATTATTGCACTACTGATGGTGATGCAAAAAGTGTAAAAGGTTTACAAGAGGCAATGCAAGAGGTATTTGGTCCCTTATGGTCGGTTAACAGACTTGCCGATACAATTCATAGGGGTCAAAGTCAGTTCCGTGAAGGAATTCGTGCAAACTTTAGTGTCGGTATGTTCCCTGGTGAAACAAAAGCCCAGAAAAATGATATAAAAAAAGCTTTTGCAAATGATATAAAACTAAGGTCACATGGTATAATGAAATCATTATTTATGAAGTACAATGGTGACCGACAACAAATTTCAAAATGCTTGCCTGGTATTGTTCGGTCTGTGGTAAATTGCTACAGCGGTAATTGCGGTGATACGTGTAGATGGAGCATAACACTTTGTAATGGTGGTATAAATCAATAAACCTAAATAGCCATGGCTTACAAAATGGGTCTCTGATACCAACTGACAGAGACAAATTATAAATAGAATCATTACTAGAGATGAAACTCTCGCAGAGTGCGTTAGATCAAATGAAATTTTTCAGTAACACTAACAAGTGTGAGTCTGTAAATAGGACTATTTCCGCATACCTACCAAAAAATAAGAATTTCTCCCGCAATGCCATAGGTCGTGCTTCTGCATTATAGAGATGTTGCCTTGGTTAAAACTCTAAAAGCTGTTGGCTGCACAATGGGTAAAAAGTCTCGTGCTGCAGTAGCTCTGAAAAAAATACGTAAACTTGAAATATATGATAGTGCATATCAAAAAAGTTCAAAAGTAAAATATCGAAGGTTACAGGCTCGTAAAAGGCAGGCGATTAATTTTCTGCTTCACAAAAGTAACCGAAATGACGGGTACAAAAAGCATCAGTTGGAACCAAAGCTTAGTCAGTTAACTAACTGCAAAGAGTTTGTTCCACAGCCTGGTTGTAGTTTTTGGCCAGATTAACAAGGTCACAATTTCCATTTCTCTTTCAGCTATTTCAGGAAATAGTACATGTACAAATGTATTAATTTATTCAGCTATTTATTTATTTTTAATGATTACAGGGACTAATATATATATGGTATATAAATTATTGTGATGATAAATCAAAATCTTTTTCAGTAATATGCATGTGCATGTTGTTTTGAGTTGAGTTATTTCTATTTCTATAATAAAGAGTTTGTTTCATTTTAACTGTTTTGAAAATGGGATAAAGGTCCAAGACATTGAAACATACCACACACAGCATCATACATGCAAATTTAGACACATGTATATATTGCATAAAAATTTATGTTTCCTATCCTGCACACATTAGTTGAAACTAAACATACAAGGAAATAAAATAAAATAAAATCATGTCCATATTTACTTCCATTCTATTTTGCAACTATTTTAGTTCTGTAGGCTTTTTCTTTTACTTTTTGATATCCTAATTTTATAATTTTGTAGGTTTTGTTTGATTTGTTTGGTTTTTATATTGAGGATTTCTTTTAACTCGTGCTTACTTTAGTTGGTTCATGTGGTTTGATTGTCCCAATTTCCTGACACAGTTAGAAATACATTTATAAACAACAAGAGTTACTCCCCCTTCTATAAAAAGTAAAATGTAAACACTCGTGAAACCAGCCGTAAATGTTTTACCTCAGGTTAATAAACGTGCATGTTTGTTTCAGTGTCTTGGAGGGTAAGAGGGAGGGCTTTTATCCCATTTTCATTTTTTTTAGCAGTGTAAGAAACTTGTATTTGAGTAAATGATTCGTGCATAATGAAATGTGCAGTTGTCACCTCGGGGAGACTTAAATTTTAGAATTATAAATATAACAAACCACAGTTTAAGATGCAGCATGCAGTTAGGATATGTTGTGCCATGCAGTTCATGAGTGGTGCATTTTTGTGAAGCTAAACAGACCTTTCGGTGGTTATTTAAATCATGGGGCTCAAAAATTATATGGTCAGCATTAACACACAAGGCATTATGACAGAGATAGGAGGCTTCTAAATTTCTATCAATATCAATTGTTTTTAGCTGTAACATTTTTGACAAGCGTGCAACATTCATTTTTGTCCTTTTTCCATTTGGATAAGCCACATTTAGCATCCCTAACATATAATTTCTTTTCCTCTGAATGGCCCCTGTCCATATTTTACACGACCCATTTTCTGCATCAATGCAATTTAACAACAAAATATTGGTATATTTTTGATAAAAATCAAAAGTTTGAGAAGCCATTTTGTATTGTTTTGATTAATTAGCACTAAAAGAGTGTAACTGACCTTGATTTCAGCAGCTTTCATCCTAATATTGTAGTCACTGAGCCATGAAACACTTCATCACCTTTGAAATTAAAGGTCACAAGATGGGTCAATATGCGCATTAGATTCTCCATAGGCCATAATGTTAACGTTTTCTTCTGTTGCTCAGGCCATATCGTAAACTTGGATATGTATGATAGCTCGTTTTGAAGCTGAGACACTTGGACATATGTGGTGCGATTTTCGGAGTGGCAAGTGTGATTCGTTTTCCCGTCAAGTGCCCAACCCCGAAAGATAGTGAAAAGTGTCACTCTCCACAGGAAATAATCCCAAAATTCTGACCATAAAAATCATTAAAAAATATGTCCTTTGATTTTTAATTTTTGATCAGGTTTATTTTTGTATACTTTTTTTCACATCACATCAGCTCTATAAAACACCAGTCCTAGTTCATTTATGTCAATTTTTAAAATCACAGCTCCCACATCTCAAGGTCCTTTATTATTCAAATTTGGCTATTTCTTAATTTTCACGTGTATTTTGGCATTTAGGTCCTCTGTAACCACTCTAATGGTCATTGCAGCACACATCGTTTATACTCAGTTTATTCCTCCATCAATAAGCTTTAATTTGGTGTATACTTTTTTCCTTAATTAGGAGCTGACGGGTTGCAGCAGTCCATTCCATTATTCAAAATCAGCTATTTCTTAATGTTCACGCGTATTTCGATGTTTAGGTCCTTCATTACTCCTGTAATATGCGTTTCGGATCATATCGACTATATATCTTTTACTCCTCTTTTAATAAGCTTTCGATTGAGGTATACGGTATATCGATAATAAGGGGCTAAAGGGTCGCAGCAGTCCATTTCATTATTCAAAATATCCATTTCATTATTCAAAATTGACCATTTCTTCATTTTCACGCGTAATTTGGCATTTAGGTCCTCCGTAACCCCTCTAATGGTCATTGCGGCTCATATCGTTTATACTCAGTTTATTCCTCTATCAAAAAACTTTAATTTGGTGTATAAATTTCGCCCTGATTAGGGACTGAAGGGTTGCAGCAGTCCATTCCATTATTCAAAATAGGCTATTTCTCAATGTTCACGCGTATTTCGATATTTAAGTCCTTCGTTTCTTCTCTAATATCCGTTGCGGAACATATTGACTATATACCTTTTGTTCCTCTCTTGATAAGCTTTGGAATGAGGTATAAGGTTTATCTGTAATTAAGGGCTGAAAGGTCGCAGCAGGCTATTCCATTATTCAAAATATCCATTTCATTATTCAAAATTGGGTATTATTTCTTCATTTTCACGCGTATTTTGGCATTCAGGTTCTCCGTAACCCTTCTAATGGTCATGGTGGCTCATATTGTTTATACTAAGTTTATTCCTCTATCAATAAGCATTAATTTGGTGTATAATTATTTCCTTAACTTGGAGCTGACGGGTTGCAGCAGTCCATTCCATTATTCAAAATAGGCTAGTTCTCAGTGTTCACGCGTATATCGATATTTAAGTCCTTCGTTTCTCCTCTTATATCCGTTGCGGAACATATTGACTATATACCTTTTGTTCCTCTCTTAATAAGCTTTCGAATGAGGTATAAAGTATATCAATAATTTCTGGCTAAAGGGTCGAAGCAGTCCATTCCATTTTTCAAAATATCCATTCCATTATTCAAAATTGGGTATTACTAGTATCTAATTTTCACGCGTATTTTCGCATTTAGGTTCTCCGTAACCCCTCTAATGGTCATGGTGGCACATATCGTTTATACTCAGTTTATTCCTCTATCAATAAGCTTTAATTTGGTGTATAACTTTTTCCTTAACTAGGAGCTGACGGGTTGCAGCAGTCCATTCCATTATTCAAAATAATCATTTCATTATTCAAAATTGGGTATTATTTCTTCATTTTCACGCGTATATTGGCATTCAGATTCTCCGTAACCCTTCTAATGGTCATGGTGGCTCATATTGTTTATACTAAGTTTATTCCTCTATCAATAAGCATTAATTTGGTGTATACTTTTTTCCTTAACTAGGAGCTTACGGGTTGCAGCAGTCCATTCCTTTATTCAAAATAGGCTATTTCTCAATGTTCACGCGTATTTCCATATTTAAGTCCTTCGTTTATCCTCTAATATCCTTTGCGGAACATATTAACTATTTATTTTTGTTCCTCTCTTAAACAGGTTTCGAATGAGGTATAAAGTATATCAATAATTTATGGCTGAAGGGTCGCAGCAGTCCATTCCATTATTCAAAATATCCATTTCATTATTCAAAATTGGGTATTATCTAATTTTTAAGCGTATTTTCGCATGTAGGTTCTCCGTTACCCCTCTTATGATCATTGCGGCACATATCGTTTATATTCAGTTTATTCCTCTATCAATAAGCTTTAATTTGGTGTATACATTGCCTTATTTGAGGGCTAACGGCTTGCAGCAGTCCATTCCATTATTCAAAATCAGCTATGTCTTAATGTTAAAGCGTATTTCGATGTTTAGGTCCTTCGTTTCTCCTCTTATATGCGTTGCGGAACATATTGACTATATATCTTTTGTTCCTCCCTTAATCAGCTTGCGAATGAGGTTGAAGGTATATCTATAATTAGGGGCTAAAGGGTCACAGCAGTCCATTCCATTATTCAAAATATCCATTTCATTATTCAAAATTGGCTATTTCTTAATTTTCACGCGTATTTTAGCATATTAGGTCCTCCGCAACCCCTCTAATGGTCATTGCGGCACAATCGACTTGTTATGTCTATAATTAAAGGATGAAGAATAGAAAATTACAAAAAATAATAGAGTATTTCAATTTTGATATATGTTTTGGTATTCAGGTCGTCCATACATTGAACCAGGAATTTCTATTAAAAACAGTTAGGAAAACCAACTAGTTTATCCTCCGAAACTAAATAAATAAATAAAATTATAAATATAAAGAGTTGTTTATTCTATTTTCTGATATTAATTTGAATATTTGTTACATAACACCAAACTGAAGAATTTAGAAATACGGGATATAGCTGTCACAGTCATTTTTTTTTCTCACTATTCACCGCTTCAAGTTGAATAATGAAACATAAACTATTTCATTATTCATTATTCATTTTTTAACATTGAATAGTAAATAGTGAACTATTTCATTATTCATTATTGAATTTTGAATTTTGAATAATGAACTATGAATAATGGACGTACTTCAGCGCGGTGTTAGAAACGTAGTTCGATAATGACGTTAACAGTCGGTTATACAAACAAAAAATGAATATGTCGGAAGATAGATTAGAAACATTTGATTAACAATTTTTACACAAAATGTCCATGTATTGCGAGTAATTGATTTAATTTGACCGTTCTTAGTCGGCTGAATTAATCACAATGTGTTTTTTTTTCGAGTGCAGGAAGAAGGAATTGTATCTTACAGTCGACCATTTTACTACATAAATACAAAACAGTATACGCATACTTATCCTGCTTCTATTTGAGGCAAACAGATACATTCGAATTATTGTTTATGTGGCCGTTAACTTTGTGATCCCTGTTAAAATGCTGTCGATTTTAATGTAAAGTAACGTCAGTAAAATAGAGATACATGTATTCATGCGTAAACTAAAAAATCGTCTACTAAAACATTAGTTCGTACTGTAAATTTTAGGAAAATAAAACATATATTTGTACTCGCTACGAAAAAGGAGAAAGCTCGGCGAACATTACATTTCTCTCGCATTTAGACTAAAGCTTATACAAATAAATGTTGCATATTCCGACAATAAACGAATTAGGATTTTTTTATTTTCAATGGCAAATGTAAGGGAAGTTGTAACATTAGTGTGAACGGCAATCTACACCAATATTTTAAATATTCAATACGCTCCGACTTGTTTAAAAATTCATTTTACAGATAATATTTGAAAAACATAAATTACCTTTATAGCAATTATTACTTGGTCGGACTTAAAAATTTAGAAACAATATCTTCAGCATACCGGTAAATTGTGAAGCCTATCACATATATTTTACCTAATACACTCACGTTTTATTCCGTTTTAAAATGCTACGTTTCAACTACGTTTTGAATAAACATGTCCTGTTATTTTAAAAGCTAGGTTTTACTAGGTTTGTTTGTGCTACATTATTATCACGTTTTGCTACGTACTAACTACGTGTAGACCCACGTTTCCAACACGCCGGTAAATTCATTGTAAAGCCTATCACATATGTTATACCTTAGCATAATAGCTTTTACAAAAAGATTTTTTAAACCTCGATGTTTTAATACTTTGGACCATCGCACTTTAGCGTGATACACCATCGGACTTTAGCGAACAAACAACCATCGCACTTTAGCATGAGACACCATCGTACTTTAGTGAACAAACAACCATCGCACTTTAGCGTGATACACCATCGTACTTTAGCGTAAACCAACGCACTTTAGCGTGACCATCACACTTTAGAGTACCATCGCACTTTAGAGTCCTACATATTAATTTACTAAATTTACCCCTATAAGGGACTTTTTTACTTCTTTTCCCACTTTTTTTTGTAGTAAACATGTGATGTATCCAATTTTCAAGTTCCAGTTTCAATACAACATTCATAAATGCTGAATTTGTAAAAATAGAGCAAAATTTATACTACATCACATACTGCGGCCAATGTAAATTTGGTATATAAAGTTGCACATTGACTGTTTTTAAAAGAATGTTGTAAATACTATGTTTAATAAATATGAATTATTTTCTGTGTTTGCTTTGACCAGTATTGCAAGTACATCTAAAAACTAAAGTCTTGATGTACTGCTAAAATACAAATAGTTATTTTCGATATGAACTGGCACAACTCTAAAATTCAAAAGTTGATGACAGTTAAGATGTTACAACAACTGCGTGGAAATACAATCACAATAAACAGTCCCGACCGATCTAAGCTGGTATAATAATATTAAAATATGACAACGGCAGAGCAATTGCAACAGAGACTGCGTATTAAACATCCCACATATATAGTAATTTGATGATTAGAAAAATGAGTAATAAATTTTTACTAAGGTTAAGTAATTTGAACGTGACTGCGTACTTATACATCCCTGTCAACTGTAATAAAAATAGTATATTCAAAAATTCCTAAAATGTGCAAGAGTCCAGTACGGAAGACGGAGTTACTGGACACAAGTGATGGCAGAAAAATTAGTGATGGTAGGGAAAATGAGTGACTCTTCTATGTTTTTTCATTTATGCCCTGGGGAAACTGTCCTGAGCTTTCTTATCCAAAAACTTTCCCGAGCAAGTCTGTCGGTCTTTGACCAATCCTCGTTGTGATCTATGATAGTGATGGAAATTTTTATTTGATCAGCTTGGGCGTACCGAGGTGATATCAAATGACGACTTACGGGGAGGTCGGGCTTGCAGGTGTAGTCACTACGATGATCATTTATGCGTTTGTTGAATTGCTGTTCTGTCTCGCCAACATACTCTATGCCAAATCGACACGGAAGAATGTATACAACATTCTGGGTTTTGCCAGTTTCAATACAAAATATCGTGTACACAGACCCAGTGGAGTGGCAAGTAGATGTTTGAGTATTCAGTATGTGTTGGCAAGTCAGACATCGTCTGTTACCCCATGACTTGCACCATCCTGTAGTTGAACAGCTTTTATTAGAGGAAACGTCAGCTCTCACAAATAAGTCTTTCAGACTTGCTGGTCTCCAAAAAGCTGACAGGAGGATCTGGAAAGATTTGGGATAATTTTGAGTACGGATCAAACGTGAAAGGTTAGTAAAGGCGGGATTGTATGTTAAAACAAATGGAACTATTTTGCTGCGCCTCTTCCAATTGTACTGTAACAGGTCATTGCGGGTTATTGTTAGCACGCGCAAACCCCTTATCTATGTCCCATTTCTTATAACCTCGATTGGTTAGAAATCCTCGAAGTTCCTGTAACCGCTGAGTGACAGCCTCCTCAGAGGAGCAAATCCGCTTTACTCTGAGAGCTTGACTGTACGAGATACTTTTTGTACAGTGTTTGGGGTGACAGCTTTGGGGAGAAAGGTACTACTGTTTATCTGTAGGTTAACAGTAGAGGTCTGTTGATATGACACCATCCTTTATAGATGTAGTTGTGTCTAAGAAAGATATCTTAGAGTCGGATTGTACAAATTATAATTTGTACAGAATTTTTGTACAAGTTATCAGTGTTTTATGAATCGCTTAACACAAATGGATGATACTTGTTCACTGTCTTTTGTTGCACAAATTTATGTCATATTGCCATGACTACATGATACAATCTTATACTGAGCATAAATACAAAAACAAATTGAAGAGCACAAAATGATTGTTTGTGGATATAATTTTGGTATAAGGAGGAAACTACAAATAGAATTTTAACCCTTCAGGTGTCTTTTTCAGTTTTACTTAGGACAAGGAAAATAGCACTAAATGTTAGGTTGAAGTATATCAAATTTGAATTTACGGCATTAAGCTGATAAATTGTACACGATAAACTTGCATCACCTAGTGCATAAAGATATGTGCCAAAAACATATAACTTGTACAAAAACCCTGTACAAATTATTTGTACAAACTTACCAATGCTTACATCTTGTACACAACATATATATATATGCATTTCGTCAACAAACGAAAAGTGGTACGCGACGATTTTATATGAATATGATTTAACATTAAACAGGATTAATATTAAAATTCCAATTAAGTATGTAGCACTATATTATAATCATTTTATCAGCAAATGCATGTCTATATCAATTTCCTTGTTTTTTCAAGGGTATTTTCCTGTTGTTGCAAATCTGATGCCAAAACATATTTATATATAGCAATATTGAACAATTTAGTGACAAGTTTTATGTAGATAAAATGGAGCTTATATTCATATATTTCATTGTCTATCAATTTACAGGTTTGTAATTTTTAACACGCATATATAAAGAATACTAATGTAATTTTGCAGAGAAATTTGTAAAAAGGTTTTTAGACCTAGTCGTTTTATAGGTTTTACCGATATTTCAAATCCCAACAAAAAGGCTCTGTATTTCTATAGATTCTATGGTTTGTTCAAATCACGCTCTGTTCTGCTTATGTTCTTTTAGGGGTATGGAGAGAGCGCAAAAAAACCCAAAATATCCTTCTCGTCACCCTCTCCTCCTATGAAAATTGAAAAATGGTTATTTATAACCAAGTAACTGTGAGTTAAGTAATGAAGGGAGTGCTTTTCTTACTCCTTCTCCTGTGAAATTCCTTGCGAAAACTCAAAGCCACATTAATCTTGTTACTTGGTAACCAAAACCACATTTAAAAACGTCAAATATTGTTTCATCTCGATCTTATGCTCTCTAGTATGTGTTTTCTACAACTAATATGTAAGTGCTTTTATGTACTCCCTAACTACTATAAAAGAAACTGTCATTCAGTTCTGTAATAAACATATGACAATTATGGTGTTATTTGTGTATGTGGTGTTACAAAATCTTGATTTGTTTTCGATTTTTGTCTTCTCAATCAGGTTGACAAACTTTACTTTTCGGCCCTCCACACTACACTCCGAATTATTCTTGATCTTGAAGATCAGCTTCTTTAAATAATTTAACAATATAATGTCTGTAAACAAACTAAATAAAAACCTAAGTAAGATGGTTAAAAAAAATCAATTTGCTTCAGACCCAACCTCTTAATCATAAATAAGCTTCTACCAAAGTTTCATTAAATGTAAAAGATGTATAACAGACTAAAACATCAGATTGTATATACATGTTGACTGCTATATGTCCTTTTATTAGTAAAATAGAGACAAAAAAAAAGAACAAAATATTTTCAAAATTTGATCTTGGATACTTTTTTTTTTTTATGAAAAAAACTTCTGTTCAAAATTAATAGAAAACTTAATAGTTTTGAATGATTAAACAACTTAAACTTACATTTTATTCAAATTTTAACTGTTAAAAACAAAGTCTATCTGTGAAAAAAATTTAAAAAAATATTATAATTTTGAGCTATGTCTCAAATAAACTGTAACCACATCGTGGTTAATAACGCCGATGCTGCAGACGGAAACTAGAATAACTGCTGTCTCTCTTTCGCGCAAAAATATTATGACAAAAAAGACCATTTTACTTTTTTGAACCATGATGTTCCTTTGGTGTTAACTACGTTTTTTTATCCAAACTTGTTCGCTGTGCTTGGTATGAAGTGATGCTTATAGATTTTCATGTATTTAAAAAGTTAACAAAACTACCGTGAGGTCATAGTACGGCCTGCAACACACTGAGTGTAATATCATTCAATTGTTATCATGTAGTTTGCTGTTATCATGTAGTTAATACTTATGCATAGGTGACTACGTTACCTTCCCCCATCCTTGTAACTGCCCTTATTAAATAAACGTGCAACTCAACTGTGGTTGTTATTACATGGCGTCAGATGTTTTTGACGTATTCCACGCCGGAATTTAAGTAACAATTCAATTAATCCTGTCAGCAGTAACGTCCGGAAGATATTTTAGAGAATATTATTGCACAATTTGTGTACAACAGGTGACATTGATCAGTAACAAATATGGCAACCGGGTTTCAGTTCGAACACCCATCATTAAATTGGGGTGCACCAGACGTGTACCAAGAATTTCAAAGATTCAAACAACATGTTGAGTTTACATTCAAGGGTCCCCTAGTTAAGGCAGAGCCTGCTGACCGCGCAGGTTGGTTAGGACTATGGATTGGACAACAAGGACGTGAAGTCTACAAAACTTTTGTCTGGCAAGAAAATGAACAAGACAACCCTGACATAATTCTAGGAAAACTGGAAACATACATCCGCCCAAGGACAAATAAACGTGTAGCCAGATTTAAAGCATGTCAAAGGAAACAGACTGAAGGTGAGAACTTTGATAATTTTGTTAAAGATCTTAGATTATTATTGATGGACTGTGACTATGGAAACACAGAGGATATCTTAATAGATCTAATAATCAGTGGCGTTAAACACTCAAAAGTCCAAGAGAGAATGCTCGACAAGGGCTCAGATTTGACTATAGCAAAAGCTATTGAGATTGGGCAACAATTTGAACTATCACAAAAACAACTCAAAATGATTCGTGGCGAAGAAATTCTACGCGTCAGTGAACACTCTTACGACAAAAAGAAAGATCACAAAGGTACAAAACAACAACACCGTAGACCGCCTGTTAACACTCAAAATAACAATAGACAAGATAAAAGAAGACAAGATACCTATCATCAAGCAAAATGTGGAAATTGTGGAACAACGCATGGAAACAACAGATGTCCAGCAAAATGCACAACATGTAAATACTGTAAAAAGCCAGATCATTGGTTAAAAGTTTGTAGAAAGAGACTTAGAAAAATCAACATGATTCAAGAAATAGATCAGAGTAGTTGTGATAGTCAAGATAGTGGAGATGAATTATTATACATATCAACCGTAAAAACCGAGACTTGGCGAAACTCAGAAGATAGATGGATTGTAGACGTTCACATTGGAGACAAAGCACTTCCGGTCAGAATTGATACCGGTGCAAAGTGTAGTAATATTTCCAAGAAATCACTCAATAAATTAGAATTAAAGAGTAAAAAGTTCGAAATTACTGATTCAAAGAAAATACTGAAATCGTACACAGGACACAAGATTCAACAGATTGGTAAAATAAGACTTCCGGTTATATTCAAGGATCGTAAAATTTATGAAACTTTTGAAATAGTCGAAATGGAACAGGACAATATTATCAGTGGCGACTTTGCAGAGAGTTTGAATCTCGTAAAAAGAATAGACACAATTGACACTATAGATGAAATTGCTAAGACAAATGAATTGTCACATGACTTTCCAGAACTGATAAAACTTCAGGAACATTACCAGGTGAATATCGACTCACAATAGCTGAAAATGCAAAAGGTGTAGTGCATGCACCGAGACGAATTCCTGCCGCTATTAAGGAAAAAGCGATAACTGAACTTAGAAACATGGAAGAAAACGGTTACATAACAAAAGTTGAAGAACCGACAGAGTGGGTCAGTTCCATGGTAGTCGCACTCAGAAAGGACAAAGTTAGGATTTGTATCGACCCGAAAGATCTGAACGAAGTGATTCAACGTGAAAACTATCCGTTAAAGACAATTGAAGACGTAATACCGTTGATACCAGATGCAAAAGTATTTTCGGTACTAGATGCTAAATCCGGATTCCTACAAATTAAACTAGAAGAACCGTCTTCATATTTGACAACTTTCAATACTCCGATTGGCCGATATAGATGGTTACGCTTACCTTTCGGAATCAAGTCCGCACCAGAAATATACCAGCGTATTATGGATCAGATGCTTGAAGGCATTACAGGAGCTACCGCTATTATAGATGACATTCTTATTGCAGGCCGAAACATGGAAGAACATGACAAAATTCTGAAACAAGTGGTTGAACGTGCTACTAAACATAACTTACGTTTAAATTTTGATAAATGCTTTGTGCGAAAAGCAAAAGTTGCGTACATGGGCCATGTTATCACCGACAAAGGACTTCTACCGGATCCTGCTAAAATTCAGGCCGTAGTCGAAATGCCTGCTCCACAAAACAAGGAAGGTGTTCGTAGATTCTTGGGACTTGTTCAGTACCTTTCAAAGTTTATACCAAATCTCAGTCAAGTGGACGCTCCGTTAAGGACACTATTGAAATCTGATGTTTTATTCATATGGGAATATGAACAGGAAAAGAGCTTTCATGAATTAAAGCGTTTGTGTAGTACAACGCCAGTTCTTGCATTTTTCGATGTTAAGAAACCTGTCGAAATCGAGTGTGACGCTAGTCAAGAAGGGCTAGGCGCCGTTTTAATGCAAGAAGGCCGTGTTATTGCTTATGCATCTCGTTCCTTATCCGAGTCTGAAAAACGTTATGCACAGATTGAGAAGGAGATGCTCTCCATAGTGTTCAGTACTAAGAAGTTTCATTGTTATATTTTTGGGAAGAAAACTGTAATACACAATGACCATAAACCGCTAGAACACATTTTTAAAAAGCCATTATTAGCAGCACCGCTTCGTATACAGAAAATGATGTTAAAATTACAATGGTACGACGTTCAAGTGTGTTATCGGAAGGGAAAAGACATGAAAATATCCGACGCTTTATCAAGAGCGTTTTTGTCAGTAGAAAACAAAACTGAAGAAGGAGATATCGTCCAGGACATGATTTGCATGATATCAGTAAGTAAGGACAAATATTCCAAAATACAGGATGCACCGAAATCCGAATTGTGTGAACTTAATGAAACAATTCTTAAAGGATGGCCAGATCTTAAAGTCGAAACTCCGTTTGAAGTCAGAGAGTACTGGGATTCTCGTGATCAGTTATCTGTTCTTGATGGAATTATTTACAAGGGACTTAAAATTGTGATTCCGCCCAGTTTGCGTGACAACATGTTAAAACTCATACACAAATCTCATCTTGGCATGACAAAATGCAAGAAACGTGCTCGAGAAGTAATGTACTGGCCACGTATGAATATAGAAACTGAGCGATACATTGAAGATTGTGCGCTTTGTGCGTCATATCAAAATCAGCAGCCAGCTGAACCGCTTAAACCTACTCCGACTCCGGATCTACCGTATATGTTAGTTGGATGTGACTTGTTTGACTTTCAGAGTAAAGCTTACATACTTACCGTGGATTATTATTCTAAGTACGTTGATGTGTTACCGTTGAATTCAACCAATACTACAGCTATAGTTGAAGCTCTAAAATCCATATTTGCAACACATGGAATACCAACTACATTACGTTCAGACAATGGACCGCAGTTCAGTTCGTCCGAGTTTAAGAAGTTCAGTAAGGAACTCGGAATTGACCACCAAACATCGAGTCCACATTTTCAAAGTGCAAATGGTGAAGCCGAAAGATCTCGTTAAAAATCTCTGGAGAAAATCTGATGACAAACATTTGAGCCTATTAGATTACCGTACTACACCATTGGAAGGAATTGACTTGTCGCCTTCCCAACTTTTAATGGGTAGACGACCGAGAAATACTCTGCCTGCGTCAAAAGAAGTGCTGAAGCCTAATATGAACAACTCAATGAATGTAAAAAGGCACTTTGACCGCGAGAAAGAAAAGCAAAAGTTTTATTATGACAAACGCAAAGGAGTGAAAGAATTACCAACAATAAATGATAAATGTGCCGTGCGTATGACACCTTTACCCGGCTCAAAGGAATGGAAACCAGGAACTATTGTCAAGCACAGCGACAAACCTAGATCTTATATCGTGCAAAGGTCCGATTCAGGAAACAATCGCTTGTATAGGAGAAATCGTAAACACTTGCGTACTTCTACCGAAACAGCCTCCAAGGACATTAACCGCGAGACAATAAGTGACAATTTTGAAATAGACAATCTACCCAATAGAATCGAGACCGCTCCGAAAGAATCAAATGACAATAAGCTAGAACGCAACGAAGAAGTGAAGAGCTCAGATGTGACAACGACTAAATCAGGAAGGATTGTCAAGAAACCAGAGAAGCTTGATTTGTAAAACTTTGTGAATTAGACTTTTAAGTTTTCTCATATAAGCGTAGAACTTTATGAGCAAGTTTCATTTTTAGTTTTCATTAGAATAGACTTTAAAGTTGCTAGTTCCGAAATCCGAAATTTTCATATAATGACAATTCAATTTGATTCAATTTGTGAGTGTAATAAGAGACTTTTAAAATTCTTCAATTAGTTTCATTTGCGAGAGAAAGAGAGATGTAATATCATTCAATTGTTATCATGTAGTTTGCTGTTATCATGTAGTTAATACTTATGCATAGGTGACTACGTTACCTTCCCCCATCCTTGTAACTGCCCTTATTAAATAAACGTGCAACTCAACTGTGGTTGTTATTACACTGAGCTTTGTCCTAGACCAAACAGCAAGCTATAAATGACCCCAAAATTACTAGACGTGTAAAACAATTCAAACAGGAAAACCAACGATCTATTCTATATACAAACTGAAAAATACATATGAACCATGCACACCAACAAACGACAACTACTGAAAATTAGCATGATTTTGCAGGGACATGTAAGTAAGTGGGAAGAAAACCAATGTAACAAATTTTTAATGTGTAATGATAAAAAAAAAACGGCGCAGGAAATAGACACGATTACTTTTCCGGATGTTGGAAATAAACAAAAAAACCATAGGATAATTTTATTTTATTGGTTCAAATACTAAAATAATCTCAAGGGATTGTGTTGAGTGAAGAAGTCCGGTTTCAACAGTAAAACCCAGTAAAAGTGTGGGATGTATACATTAATAGATTCCGTTTGAGGTCTCAGGAAAGTGGTTTTATTTTGACACTATAATACTTCCATGGTCTGAGCAAGGAATGGAATATTTTTACAATTACTTGGTCTGAGGAAGGGCTTTATTATAAATTCAGTACCTCGTGTATTCAGCATGAAAGTTACGGCGATCTCTGATGTAAAAATGCTACTTTGAAATATCTAAAAAAAAAAAAAGAAACTTTTGAAATTTCAAATTGTTACCAAGTCATCGGATATTTTTGACAAATGTATTTCGGTATGTGTAATTGGGACTAAGTGGCCCTCTGCGACTTAGCCGTTTTCAACAAATTAACACCCACTTACAGAAAAGTCGGTAACATTTCATGTGTAATTATTGTCTTTCCTACTCTCTCCTTCTAATATAAACTCCTTGGTAGAAGCAATGAAAACATCTTTTACTTATACGTAAGAGATCAGACTACCTTAACTATCAATCGTACCATCATAACCGGAAAAACATCCCGGAATCGCCGATTCAGGAGAAAAAAACAAAGCTGCATGAACTATACAAACACTGTTGTCAATTTGTCTTCAGTTACTTTGTCGGAGACCGACACTAATGTACTGTCAAAAGGTCTTAATTTTTGTCCAGCGCCGGGCAAAATAAATTCTTTACTTTTGGAAGATGACCTAGACAAGTAAGCAAGACACTCAGAATCAAGGAATATTTTTCTAAGGACACCACAAAAAGTACCACTGATAGTGACACAAGTTATCTCGACTCGGATGACGACCAAGAAGATTTCGATATTCCCAGATTCAGGAAAAAAAGTTCATGGATTCCTAAACCCAGTAAATGTGCTAATTAGAACATATTATTGACAAAATTAAATCCGGCGTAAAACATCTGTCCACTGACAATTCCCAAACATTCAACAATTTATCGTCTGAAGAAAATGAAGTTGTGTGGTTACCAGCAGATAAAGGTAGCGTTGTTATCGTCATGGACAAATGTGACTACATTCAAGAGACAGACCGTCATGCAACTCTCTGATGAGAGATTTTATAAGAAATTAGACTCTGACCACACCCCTCAATTCAACAAAGACATCACCACAGATCTGAAAAACATGTGTGAACAGGGACATATTGATGAAGAAACATTTAAATGTCTAAAACCTGAAAAAACAAAGCCCGGGCGTTTCTATCTTCTGCCCAAAATTCATAAAGTCAAAAATCCAGGTAGACCAATTGTTTCCCATTAAGATCACTCTACAGAGAAAATACCAGAATTTATTGACCTTCATCTGAGACCACATGTAGAAAATTTACCATCCTATATACAAGACACAACACATAAAGAAAATGGAATCTTTGAATCCTCTCCCACCTGAAACGATACTTGTTTCGCTTGATGTTACCTCCCTCTATACTAACATCCCCCATGATGATGGTATTGGAGCCTGTAGGGAAGTCTGGAACTCTCGTAACACCTTACATCCACTAACTGAATGTCTCATCCAGCTTCTAACTTTGGTATTACAATGCAATAACTTCACATTCAATGGTAAAAACTTCCTCGAAGTTAATGGAACAGCAATGGGAACAAAGATGGCCCCGTCTTATGCCCATATTTTTATGGGGAAATTAGAACAGAGATTCTCCATTCTTCTCTTTATCAACCCTCTCTTGGTTCCGAATTATCGACGATATTAACATGAAGTGGGATAATACTGAACAAGAACAAGAACTAAAAGTGTTCATCCAACATGCCAACGATGCCCATCCCTCAATTAAATTCACATATGAAATCTCTGACTCTAAGATCACATTTCTTAACACTACGACGTAAGTGAGGAATGGAAACATTTGTACAGATCTGTGTTGCAAGCCCACAGACAAACATCAATATCTATCCCCTTTGAATTTTCATCTTAAACATTGCACCAAGAGCATTCCCTACAGCCAGGCCATACGAATAAAACGGATTTGCTCCACCAATGATACTGCAAAAAAGCGACTACAAGAACTTCGCGGTCATCTAAAACATCGGGGCTACAAAAGAAAAGACATTGACAAAGGTTTTTATCTTGCTAACAACATCAGCCGAGATGAACTTTTACAATATAAAGACAAAAAGGTCAACAAGAGGGTGCCTTTTGTGTTGACTTAACATCCAAAATTTGACAACTTATCTCACCTAATCCGTGAAAAGAAATAAAAAAACATCCCAAACTATCCAAGATCTTTCCCGAGCCACCTGTACTCACTTTAATTAAGAAAATTAACAACTATGGCACCAAATGGGATAAATGAAAAGATGTAGTTCGACATCATGCAGTGCTTCACATCTGGGTTATACTATTTATTATTACAGTCTCTGTTTCTATTTCTTTACCTTACTCATCTCTAAAATAAATCTGTTGAATATAACAATTTAGATTGCTTAATTTTTTGAGGGATGTATAAGTACCAAGCCACGTTCAACTAGTTTACTTTAGTCAAAATTTATTATTATATTTTAACGGCCGTTGGTTTTTAAACATATCAGACTCTAATGTAACTATACTACCGTTGTCAAATCTGAAATATTGACAAATTTAGACCGTTCAGTGCTGTTTATTTGGAATTCTTACTGACGCAATCTTTCTTGTAACATTATAATTATAGATACCGTTAAAGCTTTGGAGTTGTGCTAGTTCATATCGCAGATTTTTTTATTTTTTTTTATTTAAAGCATATATATGAACTCTCTGATGTAAATAGTCATATAACCTATGTCGTGTTTAACACATTTTTAGAACTGTGCAAGCGTTATAATTATTTTCTGTGACTGTATCTTACATTAATTTGTAGGATCCTTTACTATAGATAATTTAGCTGATCTGTAACAATAACATCTTCATGCCTTATATATCATGTACTGTAGTACGCCGCTAGATTAAAACTGACGTGGAAAGGTAACATATGGCCACCGAAAGCTTTTTTTTGGAGAGCCCAGGTGGTCGTGTGGTCTAGCGGGACGGCAGCAGTGCAGGCGATTTGGTGTCACGATATCACAGTAGCATGGGTTCGAATCCCGGCGAGGGAAGAACCAAAAATTTGCGAAAGCAAATTTACAGATCTAACATTGTTGGGTTGATGTTTAGACGAGTTGTATATACATTATGTACACAGCCATGTATCACCATAATTGATGGCGATCCGATGGATACATCTGTTGTAGGGTTGTCACTGACTCAGACGTACTTATGAATATAATTATTTTCTGTGACTGTATCTTACATTAATTTGTAGGATCCTTTACTATAGATAATTTAGCTGATCTGTAACAATAACATATGCATGCCTTATATATCATGTACTGTAGTACGCCGCTAGATTAAAACTGACGTGGAAAGGTAACATATGGCCACCGTAAGCTCTTTTTTTGAGAGCCCAGGTGATCGTGTGGTCTAGCGGGACGGCTGCAGTGCAGGCGATTTGGTGTCACGATATCACAGTAGCATGGGTTCGAATCCCGGCGAGGGAAGAACCAAAAATTTGCAAAAGTAAATTTACAGATCTAACATTGTTGGGTTGATGTTTAGACGAGTTGTATATACATTATGTACACAGCCATGTATCACCATCATTGATGGCGATCCGATGGATACATCTGTTGTAGGGTTGTCACTGACTCAGACGTACTTATATATATATATAAAGTGCCTAGAAAATCAACCTAACGATGTTAGAGAAGATTTGATTCGTAACTTCCTCCCCGGCGCCGGGGCTGGAACCTGTATATTTTTTTCTAACTTCTACGACAACACCGCCTAGCATTGCGCAGAGACCTTATCCCCTCCTCTAACTCTAGCTTATAAAAATAAGCTTACGTTTCGGGAGGTGTTACCTGCTTGTAGGAATTAAACAAGGATCTCTGATACAATACACGAAGTATTTATTTTTAGTGTACAGAAATGATCATCTACTCATCTCTTCAGTATAATTGCAGGATGCTAATCTTTTTTTAGAAGCATACAATCACTGTAAATAAATATATGTATATGTCTGTCTGTGTGTAGTGACAACTCCAAATTATACCTTGTCCATCGGATTTCTTATGATTAAGAAATACCAGGCCTTAGAATATGTATAAAGTGTCTAGAAAATCAACCTAACGATGTAAGAGTAGATTTGATTCGTAACTTCCTCCCCGGCATATATATATAAGTTAACAAAAAAAAATTTCTGTGACGTATTAGATTTATATTAAGATCCATTTTGTTACATCTTGTGATCAATTTTATTTGGCAATCGTCAATGGCAGTCAACAGGGTTTAAGAACATCAGTTGTTCGACCTGTTAGTCAAATGCGTTTTGTTTAAATATACTTTTTCACTTTTTTGGTCTTTTGGAAAATGTTGTTTGTGCTGTTTTTAGACCCTTCTACAACGAAATTTGTTTGACATGCACACGTATAAAAATTGCGGTTTTTATCCAACGCAATCATAGGTTTGAACGTAGTTTTCAATTTAGACTCGTTTATATTTTTTGTTTGAGCATGTATCATATTTTCCCTCCGGTTTATATGATCCGTTCATCCTATATTGTCTCTTAAAATTCAAGAGTCAATCTTAAATTGAGAGTAAATTATATGGCCTTCCAAATACCGTTTCGATCCCTAACATCACTGAAGAGACATATATTGTCGAAATCTAGATCTGGTGTACTAAAGAAATATTGACACCGAATGTTTGTGGCACAACATCGTAGCCACAAGTTAACAAAACTTTTTTTTTCTGTGACATATTAAATGTATATTCAAACAAGTCGAACAACTGATGTTCTTAAACCCTGTTGACTGCCATTGATGATTGCCAAATAAAATTGATCACATTATGTAACAAAATCGATCTGAATATAAATTTAATACGTCACAGAAAAAAAAAGTTTGTTAACTTGTGGCTACGATGTTGTGCCACAAACATTCGGTGTCAATATTTCTTTAGTACACCAGATCTAGATTTCGACAATATATTTCTCTTCAGTGATGTTAGGGATCGAAACGGTATTTGGAAGGCCATATAATTTACTCTCAATTTAAGATTGACTCTTGAATTTTAAGAGACAATATAGGATGAACGGATCATATAAACCGGAGGGAAAATATGATACATGCCCAAACAAAAAATATAAACGAGTCTAAATTGAAAACTACTTTCAAACCTATGATGGCGTTGGATAAAAACCGCAATTTTTATACGTGTGCATGTCAAACAAATTTCGTTGTAGAAGGGTCTAAAAACAGCACAAACAACATTTTCCAAAAGACCAAAAAAGTGAAAAAGTATATTTAAACAAAACGCATTTGACTAACAGGTCGAACAACTGATGTTCTTAAACCCTGTTGACTGCCATTGACGATTGCCAAATAAAATTGATCACAAGATGTAACAAAATGGATCTGAATATGAATTTAATACGTCACAGAAAAAAAAAGTTTTGTTAACTTGTGGCTACGATGTTGTGCAACAAACATTCGGTGTCAATATTTCTTTAGTACACCAGATCTAGATTTCGACAATATATGTCTCTTCAGTGATGTTAGGGATCGAAACGGTATTTGGAAGGCCATATAATTTACTCTCAATTTAAGATTGACTCTTGAATTTTAAGAGACAATATAGTTTGAACGGATCATATAAACCGGAGGGAAAATATGATACATGCCCAAACAAAACATATAAACGAGTCTAAATTGAAAACTACGTTCAAACCTATGATTGCGTTGGATAAAAACCGCAATTTTTATACGTGTGCATGTCAAACAAATTTCGTTGTAGAAGGGTCTAAAAACAGCACAAACAACATTTTCCAAAAGACCAAAAAAGTGAAAAAGTATATTTAAACAAAACGCATTTGACTAACAGGTCGAATAACTGATGTTCTTAAACCCTGTTGACTGCCATTGACGATTGCCAAATAATATATATATATATATATACGAGTCTAAATTGAAAACATATATATATATATATATATATATATAAACGAGTCTAAATTGAAAACTACGTATACAAATTGCGGTTTTTATCCAACGTTATCATAGGTTTGAACGTAGTTTTCAATTTAGACTCATTTATATGTTCAAACCTATGATTGCGTTGGATAAAAACCGCAATTTTTATACGTGTGCATGTCAAACAAATTTCGTTGTAGAAGGGTCTAAAAACAGCACAAACAACATTTTCCAAAAGACCAAAAAAGTGAAAAAGTATACTTAACCAAAACGCATTTGACTAACAGGTCGAACAACTGATGTTCTTTAACCCTGCTGACTGCCATTGGCGACTGCCAAATAAAATTGATGACACGATGTAACAAAATGGATCTAAATATAAATTTAATACGTCACAGAAAGAAAAAAAATTGTTAACTTGTGGCCACGATGTTGTGCCACAAACATTCGGTGTCAATATTTCTTTAGTACACCAGATCTAGATTTCGACAATATATGTCTCTTCAGTGATGTTAGGGATCGAAACGGTATTTGGAAGGCCATATAATTTACTCTCAATTTAAGATTAACTCTTGAATTTAAGAGTCAATATAAGATGAACGGATCATATGAACCGGAGGGAAAATATTATACATGCCCAAACAAAAAATATATAAACGAGTCTAAATTGAAAACTACGTTCAAACCTATGATTGCGTTGGATAAAAACCGCAATTTTTATACGTGTGCATGTCAAACAAATTTCGTTGTAGAATGATCTAAAAACAGCACAAACAACATTTTCCAAAAGACCAAAAAAGTGAAAAAGTATATTTAAACAAAACGCATTTGACTAACAGGTCGAACAACTGATGTTCTTTAACCCTGCTGACTGCCATTGGCGATTGCCAAATAAAATTGATCACAAGATGTAACAAAGTGGATCTAAATATAAATTTAATACGTCAAAGAAAAAAAAATGTGTTAACTTGTGGCCACGATGTTGTGCCACAAACAGTCGGTGTCAATATTTCTTTAGTACACCAGATCTAGATTTCTACAATATATGTCTCTTCAGTGATGTTAGGGATCGAAACAGTATTTGGAAGGCCATATAATTTACTCTCAATTTAAGATTGACTCTTGAATTTAAGAGTCAATATAGGATGAACGGATCATATAAACCGGAGGGAAAATATGATACATGCCCAAACAAAAAATATAAACGAGTCTAAATTGAAAACTACGTTCAAACCTATTATTGCGTTGGATAAGAAACCGCAATTTTTATACGTGTGCATGTCAAACAAATTTCGTTGTAGAAGGGTCTAAAAAGGCACAAACAACATTTTCCAAAAGACCAAAAAAAGTGAAAAAGTATATCTAAACAAAACGCATTTGACTAAAAGGTCGAACAACTGATGTTCTTTAACCCTGCTGACTGCCATTGGCGATTGCCAAATAAAATTGATCACAAGATGTAACAAACTGGATCTAAATATAAATTTAATACGTCACAGAAGAAAAAAAAATTGTTAATTTGTGGCCACGATGTTGTGCCACAAACATTCGGTGTCAATATTTCTTAAGTACACCAGATCTAGATTTCGACAATATATGTCTCTTCAGTGATGATATACAACTCGTCTGAACATCAACTCAACAATGTTAGATCTGTAAATTTGCTTTTGCAAATTTTTTGTTCTTCCCTCGTATATACAACTCGTCTAAACATCACCCCAACAATGTTAGATCTGTAAATTTGCTCTCGCAAATTTTTTGTTCTTTCCTCGTATATACAACTCGTCTAAACATCAACCCAACAATGTTAGATCGGTAAATTTGCTTTCGCAAATGTTTTGTTCTTCCCTCGCCGGAATTCGAACCCATGCTACTGAGATATCGTGACACCAAATCGCCTGCACTGTAACCGGCGCGATATCACTGCCATGCTGGACGTTTTAATTGACAACATATTTATTGAATTTGGATGTTTGGTCTTCCAACAGACTATTGGAATCCCAATGGGTACCAATTGCGTTCCTCTTCTTGCAGATTCGTTTTTGTATTCCTACGAAGCAGAATTTATATAGGGCTTGTACAAAAAGGAGAAAAGAAATTAGCCCAGTCTTATTATTTCACCTTTCGGTATATTGATGATGTACTGTCTCTTAATAATAATATATTCAGTGATCAATTACATTTTATATATCCGAGTGAACTTGAAATTAAAGATACTACCGACACAGATAAATTTGCTACATATTAAAACCTTTTTCTCGAAATGACTACTGATGGTAGGTTGAATACCAAAATTTATGACAAACGCGATGATTCTAATTTCCCTATTGATCGTTATGGAATAACCGTTTCACAAATGATATCGCATATGTTCCTTACGTCGTAACTACAATCCCCTTCCCTTTCGTGAATTTGACCTACCGAATTAGACTATTTACCGGATTTGTAATCACATAAGCAACACGACGGGTGCCGCATGTGGAGCAGGATCTGCTTACCCTTCCGGAGCACCTGAGATCACCCCTAGTTTTTGGTGGGGTTCGTGTTGTTTATTCTTTAGTTTTCTATGTTGTGTCATGTGTACTATTGTTTTTCTGTTTGTCTTTTTCATTTTTAGCCATGGCGTTGTCAGTTTGTTTTAGATTTACGAGTTTGACTGTCCCTTTGGTGTCTTTCGTCCCTCTTTCAATTTTTGTGTAGCAACATTCCAGCGGCACCACCATACGGAGTATATGTGTCTCAATTGATACGTTCCTCTTGAGCAAGCTCAAAGTACGTTGATTTTGTTGAACGAGGAATTCTGCTTTCTCAAAAGTTGCTAAGACAGGGCTATGAATCAATCAAATTAAGGTCATCACTCAAGAAATTTTACGGTCGCCATCATGAGCTGATTGGCCATTATGACAAAAGTGTGTCAGAAATCATATCTGATATTCTGCCTCAGTCATAATAACCTACCATTATTACCGAACTGAACAAAGAAATAACACGACAAGTGTCGTATACGATGCAGGAAATGCTTACCCTCTCGGAGCACCTGATTTCACTCCCGTATTTTAGTGGAGTTCGTGTTATTTCTTATGTTTTATTTATAACTGTTGATGTAAATGTCCTTTGTTTTTTTGAGTCTTTGTTTACTCCTTGGTTTTGATTGTTTATGTCTTTTAACAATTAAGTTAACATTTTCTGAATTTGTGATTACCAAAATTAATAAAGTTACAAGGCAAATCAATTAAGGTGGTATGGGTGTCTTCCGCCATCTTGGATTGTAAAAAACAGAGAACCTAAGGTCCAGATTTTCTATCAAGTCAGCAAAATTTGATTGCAGGAATGCAGACATTTAATGTGAATTTTTATTTAAAAGAACAAATTTATAAGAATATAACTTATACATATTATAAATTTTACAAGTGTTGATTTTTTTTGGTTGTTTTCTAAATGTTTTTAAATTAGCATTTTAAGGACAGGTAACTCTAGAACAGTGCATTTGCTGAAGGATTCTACATGGAACTTTCCTTTTTTGTATTTTAGCCGGAAAAAACGCACGGTAACCCTATCTTTTCTTTTGGTATTCTAAAAGCGTTGTCTGAAAGCTATCTTTTCCTAATTTATTTTACAATTCTATCATTTTGTTTAGTTTCTTAGTGTTTTTTCCTGTATAATCCATACAAAATGTGTCATTTTGGCACCACCTGTAGCTGTAAATAAATGTAGACTGTTGTAATGTTTGATAATCTTTTCATATTATGACATTTAGACTCTATTGTAAAGTTCCTGTCTTACATGTTATGATAAGAGAAGACCCATGAAGCAGAAAATATAAGATCTTCATACTAATAGTCATGTTCACATTCCAGTTCAATTTGCTGTAAGGTAAATCTTTCCTTGATAAGTCTACCCTACTCAAATTTATTATTTATTGGTGTTTATGTTTTTAAAGCATCAAACAGAATAAAACTTTCAAGATTCGTCCTGCTTGAACTGACTTTTAAAAAAGAAAATAGTTTTTTTTACTTACAATGAACACTGCCCTTTCCTGGATCCTGATATCTATATATTTTACGGGAGGCTTAATACCAAACATTATGATAAGAGAGATGATTTTCATTTCCTATTGGCTAACCGGACGAATAGAAATAAATGCCTTATCCTCCGGCCATCCGGAAGAATAGTTTTTCTCTGCTATTATGCTATTATTCCGGCCATATCAGAATAATAGATATGTGTTGGTTAAGTGGTTATTGAAGCATCCAATGGAGAATGTAGTGGAACCATTGGAACTATAATTCACTTGTTGCAGATTCTCAGCTCGTACGTTACTGATTATGAATTAAAGATAGAACATTATGGAAAATAGTTATAATGAATTTTTTTAATATAAACAAAATTATCATTGGAATAACCCCCTCAAGTCCCAACTTTTATTGATTTTTCTATACTGACTGTTAAATGAAGCACTGTAGGATTACTGTTTATTTTCCCAAATTATATGATAAATATGCATCTAATACTGTACAAACAAGTTTCCATTCACTAAAACAAATAAAAATGTAAATGAATTTTTATCATAGAGATTTATTTTTCATTTTAAAGGAACTGGAAGGAGGTTATCAACGATGCCTCTCCTCATTTCATATTCTACCTTTAAATTTCCCGAAAGGTTATGAGTCTACTGATTTATGGATTCAATAGGCATCTATGGTTCCTAAAGAAGATCCTGAATTTATCATTTCCTTGAAGGTTGGTTCGGTTCTGCTGAATTAAGTCGTCAAATGATTTTGCAAGATTTTTCTCAAAACGTTTGTTGTTTTCCAACACAAATTAAAATATACAGAGAAAGTGGTATGCACATGTTAAATTGTCTCCAAAAAAAGGCTTAGTTTATGATAGTAGAACAAAGTTTATTGAGAAAATAAAAAAAAACATAATGAAATAAAAAAAGGGCGATTACACCCAACCCTTGTATACCATTCCCAGTCCAGGCATATGGTAGCATGTTCATCTATCTCCGTTGTAGTAAAACTAAGAAGCTATTAAACCAAGAGTTCCAAATGGTGAAATTGAAATCATTCCTTTGTTAATTTTAAGAACGCCATCACGAGTTGGTGGACCGTTATGGAAAAACCGTTTCACAAATGCTATCGGATATGTTCCTTATGTCGTAATTACAATCCCCTCCCCTTTCACGAATGTGACCTACCGAATTAGACTATTTACCGGATTTTTTATAACATGAACAACACGACGGGTGCCACATGTGGAGCAGGATCTGCTTAGCCTTTCGGAGCACCTGAGATCACCCATATTTTTTTTATATTTTTTTTTGAGGGGGGGGGGGGGGTCGTGTTGCTTATTCTTCAGTTTTCTATGTTGTGTCGTGTGTACTATTGTTTGTTTGTCTTTTTCATTTTTAGCCATGGCGTTGTCAGTTTATTTTCGGTTTATGAGTTTGACTGTCCCTCTGGTATCTTTCGTCCCTCTTTTATAGAAGTTTGTTTCTAATATCACATTCTGTCTAACTTTCGTTGGGCCATCATAAGATATATATTCCAATTAACAATTCTCAAAATGTCCATAGCTTACGCGCGTGTGCAATCCGACACCTCATCCGGGTTAATTTCCGCATCAAATGACACTGCTGTTGATATTGAATATTTGCGCATCATCAATCGGATGGACGGGAAAATAGAGATTTTTAACTATTCTTCCGACTAGCTGGATAAATAGACACTTTGCAAATTCAGCGGTTAATCAAACCCCGCCTCTTTTAGGGACATATAGAATATTCATAGATAATTAATTTTGTTTACATACTGGTTACCAGTTATGATCTATATGTTTCGGCTCATAGAGACATAAATTTGAAATGTTATCAGTAAATATACATACGCATATTGTTTATATTGAAATATGTGGTAACCCTACATTTAAAGAAGGAATAGTTAAGAAATGTAGTGTTAGTTTTAACTCTTATATAACCGTTGAAAATATACCGCACAGCTTTATATTTGACCTTTGGAAAAAAATGTCGTGCATATGAACTTTCCATAGGATGTGATTTTTTTCAAAACTTCATAGTAAAAGTGGTACAGTTTTAGCCGTAACAGGAGTTACTATGGAATTAAATTGTCAATATTTAAAGAATACAACCTATAGATGGCATATTTTGGTACTAATATTAATATGAATCAACTTTACTAATTACTATTTATAGGCATCTCAATAAATACTAAATACTATATATATAAGTTCGTCTGAGTCAGTGACAACTCTACAACAGATGTATCCATCGGAACGCCATCAATGATAGTGATACATGGCTGTGTACATAATGTATATAACTTGTCTAAACATAAACCCAACAATGTTAGATCTGTAAATTTGCTTTCGCAAATTTTTGGTTCTTCCCTCGCCGGGATTCGAACCCATGCTACTGTGATATCGTAACATCAAATCGCCTGCACTGCAGCCGTCCCACTAGACCACACGACCACCTTGGCTCTTTTAATCTAGCGGCGTACTACAGTACATGATATATAAGGCATGAAGATGTTATTGTTACAGATCAGCTAAATTATCTATAGTAAAGGATCCTACAAATTAATGTAAGATACAGTCACAGAAAATAATTATATTCATAAGTACGTCTGAGTCAGTGACAACTCTACAACAGATGTATCCATCGGATCGCCATCAAATCTAACATTGTTGGGTTGATGTTTAGACAAGTTGTATATACATTATGTACACAGCCATGTATCACCATCATTGATGGCGATCCGATGGATACATCTGTTGTCGAGTTGTCACTGACTCAGACGTACTTATGAATATAATTATTTTCTGTGACTGTATCTTACATTAATTTGTAGGATCCTTTAAGCATGAGTATCAATGCACATGCAATAAATTATCTTTCGTTAAAGAATTCGATTTTAGTAGATTGTGTTCAAAATTATTTTGCTCTGTCATCAACTATAACGCCTGCCAAGAAAAGCCAACAAAAACGGGTGACTTCGGTCAAACTCAATTTAAACTGCAGTCAGAACACTACATTTTAAATAAAGTGGAAAATGTAGGAAACCTGTGTCCAAACCCAAATGCTCGGAAGACCGTCTCGAGAGTTATACTTGGACTGTATATAAAGTAAATATATTATTTGTAATAAGTTATAACTTAAGTTACTCTATAGTAAAATATCTAATTCCTACTAAAGTACATACGAACCCCCCTCAAGTCACAGACACACTGTAACGTTTTACTACGTTTTAAAATGCTACGTTTTAACAACGTTTTGAATAAAAATGTCCCGTTATTTTGAAAGCTTTTTTACTAGGTTTGTGCTACGTTCTTATCACCTTTTGTTACGTATAGTACGTGTAGACATAGACGTTAAGCACGATATTGCGTCTCAAATGGTAACGTCCAATTTTTACGTTTTACGGCGATTACCGCTTATTTGGGATAAGTTTTGTAATATCGCTTGCACTTTTTGTTTTGCACATCAATATGGATACTTCTTATTATGTTTTGTTGTACTGAATATGCATGGAATATTTCCAGATGAAAGTAACGTAAGCAACAAACAACAAAATATATCGTATTTGGGTAATGCATAAGCTATATGAAATGAGAAGATATATACGGTATAATGAGTGTCAATGAGACAACTCTGAGTCTCTACCAGAGATCAATTGACATTAAACGTAATAAATTGCAATGTTTTCCCATTTAGATCCGAAAAGGAGGATGATATATGTTTTGCTTTAATATAAAAAGTTTGTCGGGAATTATAAGTTAAACTGGTCTTGCTTATAAAATTTACTATACTTTCTTTAATAGCGGTACAATTTGATTATGAAATGAAACGATTGTCAGAAAAAAAAGGTAATTACCGGTATAATTCATGTCATATGTTTACAAGCTTTGTATGCTGTGGAGAGGTATATAGCCACGCTTTAGGCCCAATTTTATTTTCACTTTCAATTCTATACACATGAATCTTTTTGCAGAGAAATAAAAAAAAAAAATCGCAGTCAGTTAACGCTTCCCAAATTTGAAAATTTGATAAAGATGATTTGTTATCCTCTTGTGATACAAAACTTTTTCACAACTTAAGTACCTCATCTAAACGAACAAACCCAGTCATCGGATTTTTTTTAATACTTTGTGGTCTTGTTGATAGTATCTGACTATCAAGAAAATTCTATTTGAGGAACTATATACAGATGATCCACCATAAATAGCGTACCCCGAATCGACAACGTTGAAAACGTACGAAAATCGTCCAGTGGACAAACTTGCAAGACATTTCATTTCTTTGAAAACGAAGTCGTTTTGACTACGCAAGTTATCGAAAAGTATGTAGCTGTTTTTGTAAAGTTAAAGCACAACTACGGAAAAGCACTATTTAGCATGCAACTAATCTAAATTTTAAATAAATAACGTCGCAAATGACAATTTATTTGTAAAAAACGGCGAAATCCGACATTGGACATCTTGCAAGACATTTGCCAGAAGCAGTTGCATTTTAATATGTAGTGTGAGTGCTGCAAAAATTCGATTTTGATATGGTCTATGCATGCACTTATGAGAGCCAAATTTACACAAACGAAATATCATATAATCTTATATTTCAAAACCTATAAATTTTGATAACTTAACATCTTCCAAAATCTGACCAATATGAACACTATTTGTTTTTGCCAAAAAATTGCGTTGGTCGTATCGGAAACACATATCCAGTAATATTGTTATACTTTATATATAAAGCATATCATTCATTCGAATTTTCGTGGATATAACACTATTTTGAAGAACACAAACACCCCTGCTAAAGTGATTATGCGTATAGTCTGTTACGTCTGACACGCATATTTTTGACATGTTTTCAATATGTTGTCCTTATTTTAGACTAAAGTAAAATATGACAAAACAATATGTACCTTTTTCGGAATAGTATTTACATGTCTAGTCTATGGATATAAGTTTTATATAACTTAACTGTTATGATTTTATAGAAAAGCTATTTATTAGTGTGTAATGGTTGATTACACGGTATAGACGCAATAACGTGCGTAACGTCACACGTTTCCGCCACGCATTGATACGTTTCTATTCGTATTAAGGTGGCACCTAACACTACAGGGAGATAACTCTGTAAAATGGGCAGAACGTTTTAATGACGTTGTGTTCATAAGGGAATATTAAGCTTCTCAATGATCAAAATAAGTGTATGTCAAACTGCTATATAACCAGTGTAATTTTTCTGATAAAACGGTTGGTTCAAATTTTTTGAATTTTTTATATTTTTGTCAAAGGGTTTAAGTAAATACTTTGTCAAAATCTCGAAAATTAAACGAGCCAAATTAATTTTAGTCAAAGTGTTAGGTACCACCTTAAGAGCGGTTTGTTACGTTCCGCTAAGTTTTGATACGTATTACAGTGAGTTGCCTATAGGTGTTACTGAAAAATTTTACCTATAGCTCAACCTGTTTTAAAAAATGTCAACACAATAGGGACATTTAAATTGACCAGTTGGTATTGTTAGATTTAAATATACCTTGATTCTACCTGTACAGATTCTTATTCACCTAACCCAAAGTTTCAGCATGCTTTTTTCCTGAAGATTTTCTTACCTAGGATTATTCTATTAAAAATTGATAGGGAAGAAAATAGTTTTGGTTTTCATTGTTTTAAATCCCTGATATATATGATTTATCTATTGTTTACCTAAAATTCTAAATCAGTAAAAGATTAAAATAAATATGTATTACTATGCTTGAAAATTTAAACTGTTTTCACACCAAAATGCTTCTTTAAAATTCTAACCCTTATACATAGTATTGTCCAGCTGCCAATGAAACAAGAAATAGCTGCTCAGGTGTTTACAGTTTAAATTTTCAGAGGGATATGTTGTTTTTTTCTTCACATGACCCTTCAAGATTCTCATTTTGGATTATTATTTGCAATGTTTTAAATCTTTTGGTGTCATTGTGCATACAATATTGAATTTATTTTATTTGAATTCTCTACTCAGACTTTTTATAGCAATTTTGCTTCTTAAAATGTGATGTTTCTTTCAAGATTTTATTGTCATGAAGGACATCAAGGAGGAAATAATTCATTCAAACCGTTTTGTGGGGCTTACATATGATGTTGTACACATAAAATTCGAAATAATTTTGGAGTATACCTTG
Organism: Mytilus trossulus; assembly: GCF_036588685.1. Lineage (NCBI taxonomy): Eukaryota > Metazoa > Mollusca > Bivalvia > Mytilida > Mytilidae > Mytilus > Mytilus trossulus. The sequence goes on along the minus strand of NC_086382.1, from coordinate 21,454,472 downwards.
CTGTGTTTTTTCTTTGAAATCTATTATAATATTAGTAGGAGATATAGTGTGAGTTCATCCAACATGTTTCTGTGGCTTTAAATGTGATTTTTGAAATATTCATTATTAATTTTGGGATCTATTACAAATTTAAGATGATTCCCTATTTAAATGGGATCTTGGAAATGAAATAAAATGTTGAAAGAATGCAGTGGATATAGTCTAATCTAGTGATAAAGTGAAAAATGAAAGTAAAATATTCTAAAATATTCCTAATGTGAGGAAATGTTTTTTAAAGGTGAATGTGAAATTGGAAATAGTCATTATAAAATTCTGAATCAAATATTGTTTAATTTGGAAATTATTATAGGGAAATGAAATAAAATGTTGAAGTAATGCAGTGGATATAGTCTAATCTAGTGATAAAGTGAAAAATGAAAGTAAAATATTCTAAAATATTCCTAACATGAGGAAATGTTTTAAGTGAATGTGAAATTGGAAATAGTCATTATAAAATTCTGAATCAAATATTGTTTGATTTGGAAATTTATTATAGGAAATGAAATAAAATGTTTACGGTGGATATATTAAAATCAGGTGATATATAGTAAAAATATAAATAAAATATTACAAAATATAAGTGAGGATAACTATTTGGAATATAGTAATGGAAATGATTCTGAATTATGTATAGATTCTGCACCTGTTAAATTAGGATGTAAATCATTGGAAGTTAATCAGAATTTATACTATGGATTTAGAAAAAAATCTAGTGAAGAAGTGAAAAATGAATAAAATTGGGAATTATTTAAAATCTTTGGAATTCTGGATGAGATGTCAAATATTAGTGTAAAAAAATTAATGAAATTGTTTATTCAAATATGATTTTGAGGTTTCATTAAAGTGAGTGAAATATTACGACTGGATTATTTAGGGTATTAAACACTGCTAGTAGTAGCTATGCAAACATTTAGATGAAATGTAGTGCATTTCAGGTCATGCAATTTTAAATAAACTGCAAGAAAATAACATGTATGATATAGTCATTCTTGTTTGGCTTGATCACTCATAAGATTTTGAATGACAGTAAAATAAAAAATCTCTCAATAGAATAATCCTATGTAAAAAAAAGTTCAGGAAAAAAGCATGCTGAAACTTTTGGTTAGGTGAATAATTTTTTTTACAGGTAGCATCAAGGTAGATTTAAATCTACCAAACCAACTGGTCAATTTAAATGTCCCTATTGTGTTGACAATTTTAAAAACAGGTTGAGCTATAGGTAAAATTTTACAGTAACACCTATAGGCAACTCACTGTAATTAGGTGTCTACTTCGTTTCAATTTTCGCTACGTTTTTTGATAAATTTTCAAAACATGCGGCGAAGGTCACGTGACGAACAAAAGATCGATACGCTTCGTTACGTATACTCCCATTTTGCAACGCTTTCAAAACGTAGTAAAACGTAGCACTTGAAACGTGACAGTGTTCACTAGTACCGTTATTACGGTAATTTTCCACTAAACTATCGAACCGTTGGAAATTATAATGATTCACTATAGGGTCTTTGCATCGGAAATGAACACATTTGTGCTAAAATCTGCTAATGGCATCAATGATGTTATATGAGAACCTCTTTGTTGGCATGATACGGGTTATATTCTTCTCATATGTTTTTGGTATGATACTACTCGAAACCCCTAATCGGAAGGATTGTGCTTATTTTTTTTTTAAATGATTACGCAATCGTTTAATCAATTTAATTGAAGTCTGGAGCTTGAATGTCAGTAACTGCTAGTATAACTTTATTAATTGATGTATCATTGTCGTTTTGTTTATTTCGTTGTTTGCCTAATATTCTGACATGAAACTCGAACAAACAGAATTTTACTGTGCGTATTGCTATGTGTTTGTTTTTTCTACATTTACTAGAGTTAAGAAGGGGGTTGAGATCTCACAAAACATGTTATCCCGCTGCATTTTTGTGTCTGTCCCATGTCAGGAGCCTCTGGTCTTTGTTAGTCTTGTATGTTGTTTTTGTTTTTTTAGAGTTCGTTTATATGTATTGGAGTTTAGTATGACGTCCATTTTCACTGGACCAGTACCCATTTTTATTAAATGGCCAGCTGAAGCCTGCCTCTGGGATTTTTTCGCTGTGTTGAAGACCCATTGGTGGACCTCGGCTGTTTTCTGCTCTTTGGTTGGGTTGTTGTCTCTTTGACGCTTTCCTCATTTCCATTGTCAATTTAATTATCAACATGTTGTAATATAGATTGAAGACAATCTGATGTGTCAGAGAGCAAAATAATATCGTCTCCACATATTTATTATTTCATATTAATATCACCCAGGGTCAGCTCAGCAGCCTCTTTATTAATATATGATGGAAAGTCGTTTAAAATAATTTTGCAAAGATTAGGGCTGAGGCTATCTATATTTTCTCCTAAAATTATCCATATAGTTTACGAAATTAAGACTAAATTCTTATTAAATTCTTGTTTGTCAAATTGAATAATTTTTCTTGTGACTGTTCCCTTAAAATTAGGTTTTGTTTGATTTTGTTGAGCCTGTGATTTCTGTCTCTGAAAGCGACCGAATTGATAGTGATCCGACAGCGGCGATGTATTCTTATTAATATTAAGTCAAGTCTTATATATTGCAGAAGGAAGAGTCCTGGATGTTTCATACTTTGTATTTAGATTTCTTATGTCACGAATTATCGATCTGCCATATGGCCATTGTCATTGACCTCATTTACATGGTTAAGTGGCTACTTGAGAAAAAAATCTGTCGTTTGGTCTTTTTCTGATAATCATTTAAATAAGCAACATAATAGATTATATTTGGTGTATTGAACGATTGTGGGATGTACTTGTCTTTCTGGCAAAGTTCACATGACCTTTACCTTATTTTTATTGTTCATTGGTCAATGATAAGTTTTCGTTTTTTGTTAGTTTATCAGATACTATAAGCAAAAGGGGAAATATGGAATGACTGTAAGGGGTAAATATCTGTCTGGCAAGATTTATATGACATTGACTTATTTTTCATAGAACATTTATAATGTTAAGTTTAAGCGATACTTGTGATTCAACCTATATATAAAAAACTTTCCACATGAAATCGGGGATAGGTAAAACAGGCGAGACAATTCAGGATGTGCAATGCCCTCTTCTTCTTTTTAAAACTATATTTCTACTACTAAAATAGCCATATAGTTTAGGAAATTGTCACACTTGGTCAATCACATATTACTGCAGTTATCCAATCGTAGTTTTGGAAATGATAATAGATAGTGTAAATGCCTAATATTACACCATAAGCACCTTTGATTCGCCCATTCGTATCTTCTGTTTTTATCTTATCTTAAGCTAGGGTCACATATTCTAGACTTTTACAGCCGGCGTTGGCAGGACCATTCCCGATTACAATTTGTCAAAAGTCTTTCTTCTTTCTCAATCCGATTCTAGTCCGATTTGTATCTTTCGCGTAGTTGAAAACCACCGAACCTGTCTCGACAGCGTCCCGAATCGACCGAATGGAATCTGAAAGTGATCAGTCAGTGAACCAACGCTGTCACAAGTTATTCGTTTCAAAACTGTCGTCATATTCGAGATGATCAGGTACTGTCGGAACGGAATTTATTCACAGTCTGTTGTACCGCATTACAAATGGTTTTGTCTAGATTCAATTGCATTTTGTTAGGTAATTGTCGGGACTCTGACGTGGGTATCATTCCCAAATTTCGTATTAATAATGGAACTACTCCGGAACGGTTTCGACAAAGACGGTTTGCATACTGTAAAATCTGGATACAATCTGGACTCAATTTGAAAAAAAACAACAGCAATGACAAATTTCTCCAGACAAAGCCCGTTCTAAAGAACACCATCCAGAAAACAAAGAAAAGTGTAACGATTTTGATCGGATATAGAAAAAAATGTTACGACGTGTTCACAATTCCAATCTGACTAAACAAAATCGGCTGAGTATCCCCGAATCTTACTGCCGGGGTTCTTTGTCGACCTCTCCGGAACATTCCCGATCCTTAGGAATCTATCACGAACGTATTCAAAAGCGTTCAGACAGTTATAGGACATTACAGATCATTCAAGATAGTTAACCGACTTTTTCACCGTATACAACTTTTAGATGATTCTGCAAATGCAGTTTCGTCGATTCAATTCAAGCTTAGGTACTTTAGAAATATATAAAGAATTATAATTTATAGGAAATGAGACAGATTTTACGATTGACAAGGAATTGGAACTGTTAAAATGGATTTGCTGGTAAAAAGGTGTTAAAATACTAGTACAATAATATGTACAGTCTAAAAGTTTACAGATACGATTTACACCCATATTACACGACATAGATCGTCTACTATTTTATGTCGGGTTGACTTGACTTTATCACATCCAGGATTTTAACACGACTAACACAATAAAAAATACTCATTTGTATACCGTTGCGAAACAAGATGGAGGGAAAGGGAGAGTACAAAGCATGACGAGAAAGACCATATAACCCTTTTTACTATCAAAATTGCATATCTGCGAAAGGTCAACGTTATATTCTTATGGTTTTTTTTAGATAAAGACGTATATAAATACAACTCATATAACTTATTCAATTTACTTTTTAGAATATTAGCAATTCTCAAATGCGTATAATACCTTGTTTATTATTCATAACTTACAGTACATTTGACTATAATATAAAACAAAGACTGATTTTCTTTCAAGTTGTTTCTTCATTTTCAGCTTCATACTGCGCCGAAATGATTAAAAAGGAAATATATGCTGAGATCGGAAGTGCAGTTATCTTGTCATGTGCGATCTCAAAACAGGACTTTACACAGAGTTGGAGGAAAGGCTTAACAGTCTTGACACAAGGATTTGAGATAAACAGAAGTATCCGCAATCACCGAAGACTTGAAGTCATCATTGATGAAAAATTTTATAATCTCAAAGTATGCAACATAACTGTGGATGATTTTGATACTTACTGGTGCGAGACTCAACAAAGTAACTCTATAACAGCTGATGGAACAAAATTAATTCATTTAGGTATATGTTTATATATCAATACTGAACATAGTTGGACTTTTTTTTTTTTTATAATTTTTTTTTTTTATTCATGGATTAACAGGCATTTACATAAATTATCTATAGTGGCACATAATAAAGCAAGCAAGAAAAATAAGCATAATCAAGCAAAAAAGAGTAAACAAAAATAAATAACTAATAATACGATATGATATAAATATGGATGAAGTATAACATTTTCATCAAAAAATATATAGTGATAATGGAAATTACATTTCAGGCACATCTATATAAAATAGTTCACTATTAAATTAATTAATGATTTTATCCCAGGGGTTCCAGTACATGTTATAATCTTTCACACTCATATTTTTTAAGGAAATATGTTTTTCTAAAATCAAATTTTCTTTGATATAGTTTTTAAGTCCCTCTATATGAGGTTTTTCCTCTCGCATCTTTGATCTGTATATAAAATACTTAACTAGTAAAATGACTTTATTTTTTATAAAATTTAGCGTTTATAGTTATCATAAAGACCAAACATGACTAAATCTATATTAAGTGGAATTTCAATATGTGTTGTTTCAAAAATCCAGGCATTCAGATGGTGCCAAATGTCTGCTACAATATGACAGCCCCACAATAAGTGTTCTATGGTTTCTGGTTCTTCCTTGCAAAATGTACATAAATTACACTGTACACGGTTCATCTTTAAAAGTAAAGTATTAGTACCTAAAATACGGTGAATAATTCGGTATTGAAACCAACAGAGCTTGGTATTTTTTGAAATTTTAGTGACACAGTTATGGATTTTTTTCCAATCCCCTATAACTTTATTTAATATACCCTCCCATTTTCGCTCAGCTGCTATTACAACTGGTATCGCACCTAGATTTAATATATTATACATGTCTTTTGAACCTTTGTTTGATTTGAAAAAAATGTTAATATTAAAAGGTAACAGAGCTTGTTGTTGTTTTTCCCTTTCGGTGTTGATTCCCATAGATTGTAGCCATTGTTTTAATGCTACTTTAATACCATAAAATTGTAAAAATGTGGGTTTAAAAGAATATAGCTGTTCAAAATTTTGATAAGACAATATATTTCCTTGCTCATCTAGAAGGTCATTTACAGTCCATACCCCGTTTAGTGCCCAACTTCTATAATAAACACTGACGTTATCAATTTTAATGTTCTCATTATTCCAGATAGATGAAGATATGACTTCCTCAAAATAGCGAGGATGTCGGAATCTCGACATGTTTTTCCAGGCACAAATAACTTCTTTCCAAAAAACGTTATCTAATTTTTTAGTTGTTCCAAAATAAGCCAACTCTGTAAAATTTATATTTTGTGTAGCAGTAAATAATTTGACCCACTTTGAATTTGAATTAAATAATCTTCTAACCCAGGTCAGTTTTAGTCCTTGTATAAAATTTCTTAAATTAATCATTTTTAAGCCACCTCTGCAGTATTCTTGACATAAGAGCTCCCGATTTACCTTGTCAGGTTTACCATCCCAAATGAAAGCATAAATTTTACCATTGAGTTGTTGTAGTACATTTTCATCTGGACTTGGTATGGATAAGAACAGATGATTCAATTTTGATATAATTAAAGATTTTATAATAGTTATTTTACCAAACGGAGAAAGCGACTGTTTTGACCATTTTTGTATAATACTTTCTATTTCCTGAATTCGAGGAGCATAATTTAGATTGAACATTCTATCCAAATCAACACAAAAAGTGATACCCAATAATTTGAAGGTACTGGAACCCCATTTCAATCCCCACTTTACACATATTTTATCTTGACTATGTTTTTTACTTCCTATCCATATAACATTTGTTTTATCTAAGTTAATTTTCAGTCCTGATATCTCAGCATAGAATTGTAAGATACGGAGGGATGCATCTAAAGAAGAAGGAGATCCATCTAAAATAAGTGATGTATCATCAGCATATTGAGACAATACAAACTCTGTATCATCTATCGTAATAATTTTAATATCATTATTATTTCTGACTAAAATGCCAAGTATTTCTGCACATAGCAAGAAAAGGTAAGGAGACAAAGGATCTCCTTGTCTCAGCCTCTTTCCACACGAAAAAAATCTGACCGACAACAATTTTGAGTTACTGTTGAAGAAATATTATTATAAAATGTTTTTATCCAGTTCATCATGGATTCTCCAAAATTAAAATATTTAAGTGTCTCAAATAAAAAAATGACCAGGAGATAGAGTCGAATGCTTTTTCAAAATCAATCAAGAGTAATATACCAGGGATGTCATTTTCCTCTGTGAAATGTAAAATATCGTATATAAGTCTACAGTTCTCCCCAATAAATCTCCCCGGAATAAAGCCTGTTTGGTCAGAATTAATTAGTTTATTAAGAACCGACTTTATTCTCTCTGCTATACAGCTAGATGCTAATTTATAAGTTGAGTTTAAAAGGGTAATAGGACGCCAATTTTTTTAAAAACTGTCTTGATTTACCTTCCTTTGGGATACATGTAATAACTCCCTGCTTCTGTGTGACAGACATTTCCCCTATTTCATATGCATCATTTATTGACCTGAAGACAAATTTTCCAATATCTATCCAAAAAACTTTAAAAAATTCTGCTGTGAAGCCATCTGAACCAGGGCTTTTATTATTTTTCATCCTTTTTAATGCTTGTGTTAACTCACTAAAAGTAATATTACCTTCTAAAGAATCTTTTTCATTATCTCTTAATTTAGGTGTTTGAAATGGTAATTCCTCTGATAGATTGACATCTTTTATACACTCTTGTCTTCTGTAAAGCTTCTCATAAAATAATTTTGTTTGCGTCAATATTTCTTTTTGATTTTCTACTACAGTGTTATCATTAATAATAATTTTTTTAATTGTTTTATTTATAAAATTTTGGGTTTCTAGGTTACAAAAATAATGAGTTGGTCTCTCTCCTTCTTCAATCCACTGGGTTCTTGACCTAACATATTGACCTTTAATCTTGTTTTGTCGCAAAATTCTAAGTTCACATTTTTTAATCTCTATTACATTTATATTGTCCTCAGTGATTGTGTTTTGTTCTAATTTTTGTATTTCTTCTGTAAGTTTTTTTTCCTGTTTTACCCTTTCCATTTTTATATATGTCGAATATTCAAAACTATTCTTAAACAAGATAGCAACTCCTCGTTGATTAGATGCGTAAGAATTGAAAATACATTGACCTTTCCACTGGTTTCTTATCAGGGTTTCATCTTGTTCTACAAAGTGTGTGTCTTGAAGACAATATATATCAAAATCTTTTGAATGCAGATAATTAAAAATATCCCTCCTTTTTTCTCTCATTTGAAGTCCTTGACAATTATGAGACATTATTTTAATATTTTTACCCTCCATTACAATAATAAATCTTCAAAGGATTGAAAGTGGATAGCTGCCAACACAAAGAAGTGAAAGGTTTAGTTGAGATATCAGGACTGTTTACATAATGCTCTATTTGCTTCAAAAATATACCATATATGTGCCAAGTAACAAAATTCCATATTTTATATAAAATATATACATGAAATAAACAAAAACAAGTTAAAGGGAAGCACATTTAAAAGACTAAGATATTTCATATTCTAATGCAGATTTACACTTGTGGTCAAGGGGAGATAACTTAAATTTGTTTTAGTATATGTAAGCTTTAATGTATATTGATCTACTTCATTATTTGTAATACATGTCATTATCTTGACACCTTTATCATAAATATATATTCAAATTGGTAAACTCTATTATACATTTGAATAATGAACAGGATTAGTATGGCAAAAGAGAAGAGATCACACAAGAAGCACATTACCACAAAATGTCCATTGTTTTGTGCTCTCTCATCTGATCTGGTCAAACTTGCCTAAAATTTATATCACCATCAGCACTGCATGGTGTCATCTGTAATTCACATCTCAATGTAAGCTTACACAAGGCAATATAAAGATAGATAAGAGAGATCTAAGAATCACCAACATATAATATCAGCTCACTTAAACTGACAGTGATTTCCTCTAAAAATGCATGCTTGATGTATAGTTTAAATCCAAAGTTTTTGATTTTGAAATGTAGAGTTAAGTGATAATGATACATGAATAAAAGATATAAACTTCATTGTATTTTACTTGAAACTATCGATGTTCTGACCGTTATACTGTTGAGATGTAAAAAGATTTATATCTTGCGTTAAAAAATTTGTAATCATGAATTTCAGTAATAATCTTATTGGACTGTTTAAGAAAATTTTGTCTTACATTTCTGTAATTGTGTATGTCCAAGTTTTAACCATAATGCTGCCCATTGACTAAGCTATACCTCAAGCATACATTTACTTAATATAATATGAAACAAGTAATACTAAATCAACAAATTTAGCATATAATATTACATATTGTAGCATATCTATAAGTATCTATAACAAGCTATGACATGCATTTACTAAACCTATGAAAAAGCAAAACTAAAACAACAGATTAAGCATTCATATAAATGTAGCATATAACTATATATAACAAGCGAAGGCATGCATTTATGCGGCAAAAAGAGAAAGCAAAACTAAGATGGCAAAGTAAGCAAATTGAACTATTCTGCTAAAAGCTTAATAAAAAGAAGCAACCAAAATGAACACAAAAACTTTTTTTTTTCTTTCTTTTCTATACTTACTTCAAATGTTCATATCAAAGCCTGCAAAAAGATATCTAACATTACAGCATCATTGATTTACTAAAATTATAGTACTTTTTTTCAATAAAGATTAATGTAAGAAAATATACATAATATATGCACTGTAAACACAAAGCTAAATTAATTATTACATTTTGTATTTGTAAACTATATTTTTCTGAGTGTATATGTATATGTTACAGACAAATAAACAGTTATTCCCATAACGCCCAATTTTCTGTGTTGTTTTTACGGGTCTCTAAAGTCATATGGGCCCCTTTTGCTCTTATACGTGTTTGCACTTTGTCATTTTTTCTGATTGTGAATGCGTTATGAGATAACAAGAATCTTTCCTCCTTCATAGAAACTGGCAGATCATCTAGTAGGCGAATCTTTGTTCCCTTCAAATTATAGGTTTTGGACATTACAAGTTGTTTATCCCAAAAATGTACAAAACGGACAAGAATAGGCTTTGGGCCCTTCCCATGTGTTGGAACTCTATGGGCGTTAGCAAGCGGCATGGAATTGGCTTTTGGAGCTTCTCTAAGCAACTTTTCAGAGAATAGCTTTCGTGTTGTTGCATAGAAATGTTCCTCTGGATTGCTGTCATCCATACCATAAATAAGTATATTATATTTTCTGTCATGCTTTTCGAGTAAAATCGCCTTTTCTTTAAGCTCATCAATTTGCTGTTGCAACTCAAATTTTTGTTTGAATAGCTTGTCATTTTCTAATTCTTGAAGCTGTAAGTCCATACCTTGTACACCTCTTTCTAGCTCTGTAAAATCATGTAAAGAGTTTTTATTTCTTTTTGCGACGTTTCAAACTTAACATTGAGTACTTTAGCATCCGCTTTAACCTCATGTATCATACTGGTAAGGTTACGTTCGACTTTAGTTAACTGTTCCGAAAAAACTGTGAGCTTCTTATCCACACCCAAAATGAGGGATTTTAATTCCTCAAATTGTTCTAGTGATGCCATATTCGGTTAGAAGCACCTTTTAGGTAAATATTTATAAAATTTATAGTTGGACTTGGTCCTTGGGAATACGTATACTAATTAATTTTCCAAAATGGAAACATTGAGTACGGTATTTTGCTTTTTTAAACATATTCGAAAAATAAGTAAACGTAATAATAATTTTCCTATTCATTAAATTGGTCACACTAATCTATACTATTAAACGAGAAGACCTCATTTTGTGTGTCGCTTCTCTTCCTCTCACAATAAATTGATCATCATGCCTCTGTGTTCTATAGGTACCATGCATAGTCGCATTTTTCATCCATTCTTATTACTATATTCAGTTGGGGTTATTTTGGGAGAAAAACGAAAATAAAGGCGTACGGATATACATTCCGTCATCAGACCGACTTTTATGTCAGACATGACTTCCGGTTTCAACATTGAAAACCAATCGTATGACAGATAACAAAAATGAAAAATGAATAAGCCAATCAGAGTGTTGTCCATATCGTGATTTTTTGATCGCAAGAACCACTACTATTATATCGGTTTTAACAAGGATTTGAATAAAACGGGGACAGGACAATTATTTTTGCGTTTATCTGCATGTATCTGTATACTCAGTGGCGGATCCAGAACTCAAGTTTTCATAACGGGGGGGGGGGGGGGGGGGCGCTGACTGACCTAAAGGGGGGGGGCCGCTCCAGTCATTCCCACAAAAGGGGGGCCGGGCCCCCCGTGCCCCCCCCCCCCCCACTGGATCCGCCTATGATACTATGATTAAAATACTACTATAATATATATAGACACTCTATATAATATAGGACATATAGCAGTGATCGCCATGGAGAAGAATCTTAGAATTAATAGTTAATAGAAAATAAGATACACTTTAATATTTATAATATGGATTCGTATGTTCATAGCAGAGACATAGAATGTATTATATGTCTCTGTTCATAGTATACAGAAACGCGAAAATAATGGAATATAACAGAAAACAAAATAACGGACTTTGAAAAAAAGAGTGAGGGCTTAAAAATATTTTCCTGTCTCCATGTACCTATATGACTTTTGATATCATTTCTTAAATTCTCAAGACATAAAATCTTTTACAAAAATTATCCCTTGAAGAGATAACATACTTTCAACCAAGCTTAAAATGCTCGCGATTTTGCTTTTAAGTCAAATAGGACTTCCGGTTTTAAACTTGCAAATAAATAGACCACTTTCGAGTTCATCCGTCACCGGAAAAAACTCGTCAATTATACGCGCCTTTATCACCGTCATTTGTGCGTTTAGGGGCGTCGTCACTTCCTTCCAATGTTGAGCGAGTGGTTGGAAAACTATAATTCTATATTGTACGAATTATTCGGCAAATTGAATTCTCAAAATTGACAATCAACACTGCTGTCATTAGGGAATTGTCAGTAAGTACCTACAGAGCAACCATTATTTCTAGTTTATCCTGCACAAAGACGATCACTAAGACGCTTGATGAACGTAAATAGTGCAGGGATACAGGCGAGCCCCTCTATCTGGTAAATGACGCCATAAAGGCGTGCATAATTGACGAGTTTTTGCCGGTGACGGATGAACTCGAAAGTGGGCATAAGAGTACAGTCGGGGACAGCACAATAATAACCGGGTTGATAGAGACTTTCTTTATAATATAGCAGTGATCGCCTATGAGAAGAAACTTGAAATTGATAGTTAATAGCAAGTACACTTTATTTATAGGATACGTATGTACATAGTATACAGAAACGCGAAAATAATGGAATTTAATAGAAAAAAATAACGGACTTTGGAAATAAGGGAGAGGGCTGAAACTTTTTCCAAGTACCTATAAATTTTGATACCTTTTCTGAAATTCTCCAGACACAAAACCTTTACAAAATTTCTCCCTACAACAGTATACATAATTTCAACCAAGCTCTAAATTCCCGCGATTGCGGGTGTGTTCTAGTAAACTTTTAAAAGCTTTAATCTTTATAGAATTCTAACATTTTGATTTATACAAATACTATAAAAAGGATGCCTTTGATAAAAACTGCGAAAAGACAATAGAATTCACAAAAGACTACATATATAAGGTCACCACACACATGATTAAAGCCTGAGAACAACGAACCCCTCAAAAACTGGTAATCTTTTACGGTAACCGTGAAGAACTATCAGATCCTGTTCCACTAGTTAAACCCACCATGATATCCCTTTACAATATGATAAACATTGTTGAACTTGTAATATAACGATTGTCTATCATTATAGGCGAGTGTCTTATTTGAAAAAGACGCCTAGTTAATGACTTTAATGCATCCACCTAACATACGGCTAATTTCTTTTTTAAATGAAAGAATAATGATTTAACTTTGCCTGGTCGTCACAAATTCGTACGGTACAGTTTTTGTAAAATTAACGTTTATTTCAGAAATTACTTGAAAATTATAAAATTATGACATGTTTTGAAGCAAAGGAAATTATACGTATCTCTCATTCAATGCATAATAATTAAGTCAATTAGATTCTTAAAATATAAAAAAACAAAATTTACAACTGTAAGTCCGTATGCTTTTGCATTCCTTCGAAATATTTGACTTTTTATACGAAAATTTTCATAATCCTGACCTTTCCAGGTCTACAATTTGATTTTTATTAAAAAAAATTGCACTCTATCCGTTTTAGAAACACTGAATTACTGGTCAGTTATCGGTTGTTTTTTTTTTGTTCAAGACAAAGACTTTATCTAAACTTTTCTTAAATAATGAATTTCTGTAATTTTAAAATTTAGGTTTATGACTGTATTTGTTAGTCGATTTCCGTGTACTTATGTGTGCTATTAGAGTACGATAAATCATATTTAAACGGTTCTATTTCCATCTAAAATTTAAGAGTAGCTTAAATAAATATAAAATCGTCCGAAATAAAGATCTAATTGAACTTAAACATATTTTTTAAGTTCTGTCGAATTCACCCCTTTCTTAATAAGGAATCATATCGGAAAATTGTACGAGTCGTGTCGAATTTTCACAGTCCAGTTTAAAAAAATGAACCCTTCCTATGCTAAAAAGCAAAACTATCCATTGATTGGCAAAGACGCATAGTCTGTCAGGAGCTATGTAGTTCAACACTTAATATTCCGACATCTACATAGTCCATCATCCAATGGGTCCGACACCTTTTAGTTCGGCGTCTCGATCATTTGTACGCTAACGGAATACTTACAAAAAGTATTCATTTTAACATAAGAAAGCCAAATAAAGGTTCAATATTAGGCCAAAATAAAATATTGTTTGTTTCCCCTCCCCCGACCGACCCGGTAAAATCGCCGCGACTCGAAAATTTTATTGGCCATTCTTGTCCAAAAATTATTTTTTTTGCTCTGTTGGTTTTTTGCGATATCTTTCCGATGCTGTAGTAAACGTGCGTTGGTTTTTTGTTATGCCTTTCCGATGCTGTAGTCAACAAGCGTTTTAAATCAAGGCATTTTTGCATTGCAGCGTCAATATGATTCGGAATCAAGGAAAACAAACATAATGCCTTGCCACACGATTTGTGTTGTGTGCAAGGGTGATATTTTAAAATAAAAAATCTGAAGCATCTTTCAACCCACTGAGTGCACCTTGATTGGCTTTGTCTTTTACCTCTGTTCCTGTTTAAAGGATAAAATCTTTGAGTAAAAATGGTCTGAATCGTGCTTTGAAATCAATCTTCTTTGTCTACGACTTCGAACAGGTTGGGCACAAGTCAGAAAATGTTGGATACGTGAATTCCCTGCTTTCAGGGAACCTCCCTGATTTCTGGTGTAAACAAGACCAGTTTAAATGTGTTTTTATTTTTCAATTTATGGCATGAAATTTACAAAAGGGCACGTTTTACGTTATAACTTACATCAGTTGAATTTGTAAATAATCAAAGTATTATAGGCACAACAAAACATGAATAAGTGAAGCCTTGTTTTTTCTAGAACTCGAAAAAACATACAAATCTTTTGTTTAGGAATTAATTGACGAAGGTGCATGATCCAGGTGTTACTGAACATAACTGAATTATGTTCACTTCTATTGAAAATTTTTATTCATTGAATTTTAATTTCCAAGTCATTAACATATCTTTTTGTCATCTCATAATTGATGATCATGGTATGAATTGGTGAACACGGGAATTGTTGTGAGTTATGCATCAAATAAGACTTGACATAAGCTTGATTTTTAACTAATTAAACACTTGCTTTCATTTAAAAACATTGTTATCACATTAAGAATGTGTGCTTTTGTAGATTTCATACCATAAAATGAATAGGAAAAAAGGAGGTCTTTAACACCAGAAAACTGGGCTGTACACTGAATACAGGGAATACCCCACTTTTCTTGACTTATCTTACCTGTTGTATTTTGTAAAAATTCAATATAGAAAAATTGTATCAAGAAATAAAATAAATAATTTGCCTACCTACCTACCCATACCCTGATAACCTCAGTCGGGGAGGGGAAACAAAGATATTTTTAATGTTGGCCTTAGGACTGCCTTGTCATTCGTTTGAAGCGATGTTACAAGTTATAAAAAAGTTAGTACATCATTGCCAAAGTAGCCGAACGTCATCACCAGCGTTACTAAAAGTACAAAAGACTTTGTCAAGTGTTGTTTAATTAATTAGATATCTCAAGATACACGGCGGCCGACCAAAGTATAATCACAGTTTGACATACAATGAGTGATCATATTTTCCTTGTGATTTTTTAAATCAAAATTGTGTATTTGTTGATATAAATATAGCACATTGCTCATTTAAGTAATGTCAGTTAGTACTCAGTCATATCTGGTTTATTGATGTAAATGGAATTGCAGGATGATCCAGTGTGTCAAAATATTGCACTACAATAATATAAAAAAAACTGTCATATGGTTGTCTGACCTTGACACGGTCGGCATGAATTGAAACTGAAAGGAGACCACACCTTTCATCCATTTTAATGTACAGTTCACCATGGGACTTTTCTATGAAAATAAAAATACGCCATATGTAATATTTACCCCTTACTTCAAATATTTTTTTTGGATTTTTTTTTATATCAAATTTGCAGATATATGTTTGTAAATACGTGCAGTCAGTTGATATGGTGGTCTTATAAGATTTAAATAATGCAAGGGCGACTACAGATACATTTGTGCGACTTAAACAATTGATTTTCAAAGACTCCGAGAGAAAACGTTACGTCACATACGTTACCGTTAAAATCGTCCAATTATAATTAATTTTATGATAGAAATTAATTTTATGATAGAAATATCTTTTCCCAACAGTAATACAGTATTCCTATAGTATTGTTTCGTTTTTTGCATTTGTTTTGACTAGATGTTTTTTCTGGAAGTATCCGTGAATTAAAATTGCACCCATGACCTTTGATCCCGATTTAAAAAAATTGCGCCATAATTCTTTTTACGACCGGGATATTTAGAAAGCACACATTCTTAGCTTTCCATTCATATATAATTTAGCCTATGTTAGGTAGGTGCATTTAAAATGTATGTTTTGCTCTCATATCACTCGCCCATTAACAGTTAATCAATATATTGATCAACAATTATTTCATAATCGGGTTTTTTTCATTTTTTTTTCTCGCATTACACGTTGCGATTTGTCAACTCTTTTTCACTTGAGATTTCAAATGAAATGACACTACTCGACATATATTATTAGTTACAGGGTGTCTTAGTCACCTAATACGATATATATGGGGTCAGTAAATTCCTTATGGGGTGAGAGCGAAGCTCGAATACCCATATGGAATTTACAGTTCTGACACCATGTATATCGTATTAGGTCACTAGCACAGCGTGTAACGAATTTATCTTACTGACTATCTTCACAAGTCGTATTTTGACTAGCAGCCGATCAAAGTGATCAAGTCTTCAATACTAAGTATTTTTTAAGATTCTGCTTCCATTTGTCTGTACAGAAAAAACAAATGCCAACAGTAACAACTTTTTAGCTTTAAATTTGTTTAATGAATTTATTTCAATCGTTTATTACATGTGTCAATTTCTTCGTCTGTTGAATCCTTTCAGATTTTTTTTATTTTGTTTTGAAAGGGAAGTAACGCTGATATGTCAACAATAACAACTTGTTTGCTTTAACTATGTTTTATGAACTTATTTTAACCTTTCGTCATCAATTTCTTCGTCTGTTGAACCCTTCAGGGTTTTCCTCAAAACCGTTTTGTTTTTATAAAGGGGTATGGCATCTTTTTGTTTTTAAAGGGAGGTACTCCTTTCTAACCCCATATGGTAACTAACCATGTATTTTTTAGGACACCCTATATCAAATATACATAGTCACCACGTGTAGTCCTTTAACCAATCATATCTCTATAAATATATTGGAGGTAAGATAAAAACGACCTATCTGACCGATATTGCAGTGAAAGACGACTGCACGAATTTTAGGTTCGTTTGAATTCATATTTGTTGGAATACATGTTGGTTTTTTTAAATAGCACAAACAACTATTTTAATTCTTTACATGTTTTGTTATAAAATTTGGGGTGATTTCACCAACAACAAACTTAAAGGGAATAATTAGTTCAGTAACCGGTAATCAAGTACAATGATCAGTAATTCGATCTTCATTTCCCTTGACCCATATATCTATCTTTCAAACGATGAGTTCTTTAAGCTCATAAATCAAAATTAAGTTTGAACAATTAAAATAGTGGAATCTGAAGAGTGATCATAGTCTCATTTTTAAGTTTAATTGTAATATTTTTTTCTGTCTATGAAGAAATAACATAAACAATGTGGTGCACAATGAATAACGCGCGAAGCGGGTTATTAAACAGTGTGCACCACATTTTTTAGGTTATTTCGAATACACTGACAAATATAACAGTTATTTTTATAATTTAATTCTAAATTCCATTTAAACCGGCGTAAATCATGAAAAAACGTTGATGATGTCATGGTCACATAACAGTATTGTGTCTATGATATGATAAACAAAACCATGTCAGCCAATCAGAAGACGTGTTACATCCAAAAGTAAATTATAAGATTATAACAAGAAATTCAAACATACCGAAATGTAAAAACACGAATGTTTAGCATTCAATTATTACAACATTCAAGATTATATAAAGCATCCAATCCTGCCTCTGTCTCCAGTCCACATCTTACTGTATGCCTATTTGTTAGCAATTAAAGTTCACATTTTCTACCTCAAATGGTCAATTTAGAATTCTTGTCACAAGAGTATCATCTGTAACCATCTATCTGACACAATTTACTTAATAAATATACTAGAAGTGTTCAAACAAAGCCATATTTGCAATAGTTGTATGCATGCAGATACCAGTCTGAGATATAAATGAGATATTAAAATGTTATAGAGATGACTGCTAACATCTGATTTTTGCATAACTTCCAAGCATAGTTATTGTTTTTTATATCAAGAATTTAAAAATCATAAAATCATATCATTTACAAGTTAAAGTTTTTGTTTTATGACACAGGGGGTAGGCAATTTTCTATGATTTGACCCCTGGGGCCTCAAATTTCCTAAATTAACTGCTGTTTCTAGCAATTTGGAATATGTTGTACATATTCAGAATAGAACACACTATTGTAAGTTTTGTTGAGATATTTTTGTATATCTAGCTTGTATGTTTTATGCCATAGTGACAAAAAAGCAGATTTAGGTGTTAAGGCTTTAAGTTACTTTTGAGTTATCGACAGGACACAAACACCCCATAAATAATATTCAGGAAGTATCGATGAGTTTCAATGACTGCGAAGAGTAAAAATAAGCACTTCTTAACAATTTAACTTACATATAGGCAAATATTATGAATTAATTGTGTATTCTGGACTTTAAGTAAACTATGTATACTGTAAACTGTGAATTTATGCTGGGTCATCATATCTTCATGAAATATTTATAAAACTTCATATTTGAGTTAATTTCTTTAAAGTCTGTGAGATAAAGCAAATTTGGTCAAATTCTGAATTTTCTCTTTTTTCACCCTATATAGGTTGCATTTCTGTAAATATTGACAATGCAATTTCCCATAGGAACTCCTTTTACGGGTAAAACTGTACCACTTTTACTATGAAGTTTTGAAAAAAAATCTTATCCTAGGATTAAAAGTTCATCTGCAATACATTTTTTTTTCAAAGGTCAAATTATAGGGCTGTGCAGCATATTTTCAACGTTTTTATGCCGTGAACTTTTCAGAGTTAAAACTAACACTAATTTTCTTAACTACCCTACCTCGAATGAAGGGTCACCACAGATTTCAATGGGAACAATATGCACATGTATATTTAATGGTAACATTCCCAACTTATGTTTCTATGAGATGAAACACAGAGAGCATAACCGGGAACCAGTATGTAAACAAAATTAATTTTCTATGAATATTCTAATTCTCCCCAAAAGAGGCATGGTTTGAGAAACAGCTGTATGTACAAAGTGCAACCTTTAGTGAAAAATATTTTCTGCTAATTGTAAAACCTAGTCAGACATAATTCTAAAACACTTTCACACAAAAATTTACGTATCTCTGGTTATTTATTGAGTCATATATATATATTCATTTACTAGTAGTTTGGAAGTTACCCGAGAAAACTCGGTAAAACAGGATTGCACATCCCGTGTTGAGGGTGATGGTGCTTAAAAAAAAATAATTTAGAAACGATCCATGTAAACTTGTCAATTTTCTAGGGGGGTTTCTAAGTAGTATCAATACGATGTTTTATCCTAAGCTAAGCATTATTATGACACTTTTGAATGTATGCGACTGGCCATAAATTCACGAACAGACTGATAATCCGTATCAGGCCTATGCGAAGTCACCTGGACAGGCTGATATGGTTGCTTTTGTACATCTGTGGTATATGATATTATATTTACAGATTGATATATATCTTTTCCATATCGGCTTGATGCGTTAGATGAGGTTTTGTCCCGGGCAAAAAAAACAAGTTATTGGCTATTGTGCCCTGTAACCAAATGAAGTGATGTCTTTAATACATCCTTTACGACAATTCGTAACACTTTTATGATAAAATGTTTTAGATTTTACCTGTTATGATTCGTTAAATTGTTAGAATTTTTTGTCTGCAGAACTTAAATATGTGATAAATGGATTATAACATGTCCATATTGGCCCTGGTATCCTCCCTCAGGTCGATATGGGAGTCTCTGGATGATACCAGGATCAATATGGAAAAGGGCATGTTATAATCTATGCATTGTTTGTATTAGTACTTACATAAATTTGGCTATAAATGAATCTAAAACATTATTAAATATATGTTCTATACGGACTCTCCTTCATCTCTACCGATGCATATGGTTTGGGATGTACATGGTTATGTTCTTTTGATATAAACATAAGAAGATTTGACACCGGTATATTTGCCAATGAGACAATTATCCACCAGATGAAATGAATTATTACCGCCTTCAACGATGACCCATACTGTATAACGTATAATCGGTTATAAAAGGCCCAACTAGAAAACATAAACTTAAAACAATTCAAAAGAAAAAAACTAATGGTCTAATTATAACAAAAAAGTTTAAGAAAAAGAAAGATGATAAACATAAACGACAACCACTGAACTACATGCTCCTTACCTGGGACAGTGGGGTTACTGCCAAACATAAGACCAAAGTTTAAGAATCAGTTGGAAATGGCTCAATTAGTCAGATCGATAAAAATCAGAAAAAAAATCTCACAAAAGACAGAGACCGTACGTCGATGGGTATTTGTACATTCCTTACAACAAAAATGATACAAAGTACACACCAGAGTGTACTCGCAGTTACTGACAGCTAATCCAGAGACAATAACAATTAATAAAAGAAATTTCAATCTATTTGTAACGTCTGTTCACGAAGTTAATTTATTAGATATGAACTCATTGATATATATTTCATTTTCGAAAACATCATTTAGTTGTTATGAACTTTAATCTAGATTTTAGTTTTTGCGAGTACCCTTAAATCGGAACTTTTTTTCCTTATATTTTTATAAATTTTAATGTGATTCGATCTGATCAATGAATTCCTTTTCAAATGATTTTTGCAGTTTGAGATTTTGTTCTCATGTTGTGCTGTTATACTAATGCTCAATTTTAGGTTGAGGGTTTGGCGCTCATAATCATGTTTAACCTAGCCACATATTTATCTGGCAGTCGCAAGTTAGGAGCTTATTGGAAATTGCATAGACTTTTTCTTACTTTATTATATTCATCTCAATAAAAATCTTATATTTTCAAATCAGTCTGATACTAAAAATCTATTAGTCGTGCTAAAAAATGTTAACAGAAACCAAGTGAAAACAGATTTTTTTAATATCCAAAACGGGAGTGCTCCGATATAAATTTTTAACAGCCGTAAATACCTGTAAAGAACAAAAAAATGGTTTCTTTCCCCCTTACTTATATTCCCTATCAAAACATGTTTGTTGTTAGAATAAAGTACAAAGAACTTCTGAAGGATTTTCCTTCAACTGCAATTATATTGTATGCTGGCGAAACAAAACTATCCATAACCGCTGCATGTTTATGCACCTGTCCTGATTAATTCAGGGGCGTGTCGTTCAGCAGGTATCGTTTGTTGACGGTTGTTCATTGGTATTTTCCCGTTTGGATATATATAAATAAGATCGTTGGTTTTCCTGTTCGAATTGTGTACGCTAATAATTTTGGGGTCCTTTATAGCTTGTTGTTTGGTCTGTATCAAAGCCCTGTGTAAAAGACCTGTTTGTTATTATCAGGTTGAGAACAACCCTCCCTCAGACAAGGGGTCATTTTACTGATGTAGAAAAGAAAATAGAAATACCAATTAAAATTTGTATAGTTCTATACAAAAACTTTGAAAACTTAGAATTTTGTACTCAAAAAGACGAGAGTTACATCATATTTTAAAATATATATATATATTTCTAAAAGAGGAGTCGACTTATTTTGAATAATATTTTAAAAACTGTTAAAGTAGATGTGTTTTAAAACATGGTTAAAGTCCAGGAATATTACAAAATTCTTGGACATGTTTTGACCATTTAATACCAGATAGATATATATTTCTTTCAGAAAATATGAGCCCTTTTGTACAAACAAATATATTATAACTTATATTGATCCCCCATAAAACATGTAAAAGGAATATTTATAACATTAAGGGGTTGCCTCAAAACTAATTATGACCTGGATGGAGAATTGTCTCATTGTCAGTCACACATACATCATGTACATAGACCAGATTTAATTATTTCTTGGTGAACAGGGAAAAAATACTTCAGAAATTAAAGAAATGTCAAAGTACAAGTGATAAATCAAGTTTAAATATTGTCAAAACCTACTATTTTATGTTTACAAAAAAAAATTATAATCGCTCGCCTTTACTTTTTAAGCTTCGCCTCAAAAATTTGCCAATTGAATATTTTTTTATTAAAATTTTCAAATCGCTCGCTCGCCCCAAATTTTGGAGTCCAAAAATCCGTAGAACAAGAAATTAAATTAGTGTGGCCTTAAATACATTTTTCATTAATTTAAAGAAATGAATATACTACATGTAGAATAGTATATATTGTCATAGTTTATTTAATGTTTTAAAAATTAGATATGAGTATTTTCTTGGCAACTCAGTATTTCACAAGACTATTCCACTGGCGATTTCTGTTCAGTGAAGTATAATTGTAAAAGACAATCTGAAGAATAAAGAATATAGTTTTGTTGTTAAAAAAGAAGAATTAAAGGTTTCTTTATAAAACAATAATGTGTGCTGACCGGAGAC
Source organism: Mytilus trossulus (assembly GCF_036588685.1). Classification (NCBI taxonomy): domain Eukaryota; kingdom Metazoa; phylum Mollusca; class Bivalvia; order Mytilida; family Mytilidae; genus Mytilus; species Mytilus trossulus. Next base: position 21,431,982 of record NC_086382.1, on the reverse strand, counting down.
TGTTAGATAGATTTGCTTGTATTGTATTCAAATCAGCGTATTTCTTTGTTATTTTTATTATACATTTGTTACAAGTAAATGTTTACTTATATGATAATACAGAATTGTTTATCATTACTTTACAATTAAGCTGCTCTCGAAAGTCATACGGTATATTTCTGAACAGCTAGCCTATCCTATATACCAATGGGCAAAAAAATAAACGTTAACAGAACAAACATAGGAGACAGACTATGTTGACCTAACATCGTAACAAATCCAAGGTCTATAGACTGTTCAACAAAGGATAAAAAGGAAATAGTGTAGGAAATATATCAAAATGATAAAATGTATATGTGTCAAATATACAGGATATTAACATGTTTAAAATCAATCATTCCGCTTTAAATATACTTCATATTGTCGGATTGGCTTCAAGGTCCTGACAATATTATTTAGGGTGAATGCACTTCATTTTTCCCTTGTTTGAATCGAGTTTACAAATGCCACTATATTAAAATATTCCTTCAATACAAACCCCAATGAGAACCAGAATGTCGCAATATGTTTCAAGTGTACTAACTTATTTTCATTACGTACCTATACAAAATAGGAATTCAGGCCGGTATTGAGTTTAGATTACCAATAGTTCAGGATAGGTATATAGTTATCAAAAGTACCAGGATTATAATTAAGTACGTCAGACGCGCGTTTTGACCTGTTATCAAGTGCTCATTGTAGTTTTGTCTTTAAAATATATTTCACTTTTTAAACATATAAAAAATATGTTAGCCTTAACCATATAAGTATATAATTGTTATTATTTAGTTACACTCCAGGTTTGACAGCAACTATATATAGTACTATTTCCTTTAACTGAAATTATGTTTTATTATTGTAGTTATGAATACAGTCAATTCTTCTGTAGATACTACCACAGGTAAATTAATCGATATTCAACTGATAACTTGTTTTTCTAAAAAATGAAAAAAGTACATTTCCTCTTTACATGAAAAATATGCATATAATTTAATGAACATTTTTTAGAACAATATTATACCACCAACGAAATATTTTCGAATCAGAAACCTGCATTTAAGTGCTGATACACGATTTATTCATACGATAGGGGGTTTAGTTTTCAAAATTATTTATTAACTTTGCTACTAGAAATTATTGATCAATGATTAGAAATGAAATGTCAATAGTTTTTATTTCTGCAGACTACACTATTAAATATTTCGAAACTTGGATAGTATATTAATGATACTTAATGAAGAGATGTTTTTATGTGTGTTGTGTTTGAAACTACACCATGGGATAATTGTACCATATACAAATGGCGCATGACCCTATGTTTTTATTGTTGCAAAAGATAGTATAAAAAAGAAGATGTGGAATGATTGCCAATGAGACAACTCCCCACAAGAGACCAAATGACAGAGAGATTAACAAATAAAGGTCACAGTACGGCCTTCAACAATAAGCAAAGCTCATACCGCATAGTCAGCTATAAAAGGCCCCGAAATGACAATGTAAAACAATTCAAACGAATATGTAGACATTTTCGAAAATATTGGTAAAGTTTACCTTTGTTTCAAATAAAGAAGTACGTTGCATGAGTAAAATTTTATTCTTTCAAATAGTGAAATTGCCACACGACATTCCACTTGATTTAAAAGGATAAACTCCGAATGAAGTTAATATTTAAATTTTAATAAAATGCAATATTTTTTTATATTCCGATAAAATATCAAGTAATTAGGACAACTCATGTTTCAAAAATATTTGAATAAACACTTAATAAAAATGAACGGTATCTGAAATCACCAACGATAAATGTATATATATGATTCATAAAGCTTTCTTAATGCAATTTTTTACAACTGCATTTGATTTTACTTTTTGTTCTTTATCACATGAAATCGTGTATGGCGTACTATGTCTTGGTGTAATTACACTAGCATGGCATCCTGGTCCGACCGCCTCTACGCGTCAGAAGAATTTGGTTCATATTTAAGTTGTTTTTCGTGAAATATATATGTACAACAAATAAGTGTGTCTTCATTTTCATTTGTCGCCTGTTTAGTAATTTCCCATTTTCAGTTTGAGTATTGTGAACATTGTCTTTGGTACTGATCACCATTTATTTTGAAAGCATTTAATCCATGGTAGATGAGTCAAATCATTTCCAACTGATTCACATAGTTTGTTCCTATTCTAGGATCTTATAACAACATGTCTGAGGATCCAACAATTTTTTTGCACTCTATGAAAAAGGAATGATTTCATACGTGATCTGTAGCTTGATATTGAGATGTATCGTGCAAGTAATTTTAACAACAACCGTGAAGCCCCTTACTATGAGCGGATATTCTAAAGTTTAATACAACACTCAATGACAAGGAATTTCTTCTTTTAAACTTTTTTTATTTCGATAGCAAGGATGTATTTTATATATGGTGTGGAGTTTGTTAGTGTTGACATGGTTGAGGTGTACTGTGTAAGCAATTTTTTATCCATCCGTATACGTACAGCCTCTTACTTTTTGACATTGGTTTAATATTTAACATTATTTATGTACATGGAACATTTTCGTCAAACAGTTCTTCGATTTTATGGTAGGGAATATAGTTATAATTAATCTTGAGCTTGATTGTGTTTTGTTCTAACGTGTAAGCAATTTGTACAATAGCAGTGCAACCCTGATTTTATGGTGTATAACACATACTCACTTTACCAAATGTTATCTGACTGTTGGCTTATAGGGAAGTATATTATGACTAGTTATGGTTCCGTTTACAAGAAACCTCAATCAATCACACGCAGCAACACAAGTCCAGACCCGGTATTGGTATTGTTTCACCTGGAATACCACTTTGAAAGATAAATACCGAAAACGAAATCAATAACCCTGTTATTATTTAACATCGTGAAATTTGCATATATATATCAACTAATGTGAATGTAAGAACTGTGTATTTTAGCAGAAAGGCAAAGAATAGGCTTAAAGAATACTATTAGTGCTACGTCTACATCTCAAACAAACGACAAGACAGGTATGCGAAAATTTGTCGAAGATATCAGAACTTGGTTTAGTACTCACTGGGATTAAAAAAACTCAAAAACGTAATATCAAATCTAGCCAAGACTTTCTTTATCTGGCAACAACAAAACAATTTAGTGCTTCAAATGAGAATAAAGTTTTTTATTTACAGTAATTTTTCAGAAAACGGTTTTATCCATGATATTTATGTCATTACTGACTACTAATATGGTGGTATTCTCAGGGATGAAATGTCCACAAACAGTTATATCGACCCTTTGCAACCTATGGTTGAAAAAAGTCATAGAAATACTAACATAACGCAAAACGTTAAACTAAATAAATTACTTATTACCTGAGTGGTATAACAGAACAACAGTATTTGGACAATTTGAAATTTCTTTTTTCGCTAAATGTTATTGAGCATATACATTGCTAATAAGTATGAAATTTTCCCACTATCATTCAATGTTTCGAATTAAATCAGATATGTATTACTTTTCCGGAAGGGAAGACTGAAACTTTATACTAAAAATATCGGGATCTTTATACCTGATATCATGGTAAAATGCTCATCTGATCAGGTTTATGATAAATAATTTCTGAATGCAAAACAATCTTATTGTGTGACAACTTTGTCTTCAATTGTATTACCTAAAAATGATTTAAAACATTGTGGGACTTGTTTTTTCTTACTTGTGAATTCACTCTAATAACAGGACAGTCATGACAGTTCAAAGCAAATAATTTCTATAAATAAATTACAACTTCCTAGACTGAGACACATTTAGTGTCCTTTGAACGGAATTAAAATAAATCGACTAAAAAATGTAAAAATCAAAATAATTTAAAAATAAGATGAGCAGCAATTCCGTATCACTTCAAAAACTTTTATATTGATAACTAGAAAAATCCCGATACGATACAACATATATGTCATAGATAAAGAAAAAAATAACCTGTACTTTTAATGAATATAACTGCATAAAATGTACTGAATCTATCTGGTGCAGGAAAATTGGTACCGTTAATGTTATTACTACCACTGGGTCGATGCCTCTGCTGGTGGACTATTAGAATGTATCTCCCTCATGCAAAGCTCTGATTCCTTTCACGGATTTGGCTATACTTTTTGGACCTTTTGGATTATCGCTCCTCAACTTTTATATAAACTTCGGATTTCAAATATTTTGGCAACGAGCATCACTGAAGAGAATGTATTGTCGAAATGCGCATCTGGTGCAGGAACATTGGTACCGTTAATGTTATAACTACCACCGGGTCGATGCCTCTGCTGGTGGACTGTTAGTCCCCGAGGGTATCACCAGCCCAGGAGCCAATAATTCGGTACTGGCATGAAAATATGGATTTGTTTGTTATTAAAATTTGCCTTTACAAAAAGTTAGAAATTAACAAAATTAAGGAATGTATCTCCCTCATGCAAAGCTCTAATTCCTTTCACGGATTTGGTTATACGTTTTGGACCTTTTGGATTATCGCTCCTCAACTTTTATAAAAACTTTGGATTTCAAATATTTTGGCCACGAGCATCACTGAAGAGAATGTATTGTCGAAATACGCATCTGGTGCAGGAAAATTGCATTTTTCATTAATTTAAAGAAATGAATATACTACATGTAGAATAGTATATATTGTCATAGTTTATTTAATGTTTCAAAATTAGATTTGCTTGTATTGTATTCAAATCAGCGTATTTCTTTGTTATTTTTATTATACATTTGTTACAAGTAAATGTTTACTTATATGATAATACAGAATTGTTTATCATTACTTTACAATTAAGCTGCTCTCGAAAGTCATACGGTATATTTCTGAACAGCTAGCCTATCCTATATACCAATGGGCAAAAAAATAAACGTTAACAGAACAAACATAGGAGACAGACTATGTTGACCTAACATCGTAACAAATCCAAGGTCTATAGACTGTTCAACAAAGGATAAAAAGGAAATAGTGTAGGAAATATATCAAAATGATAAAATTTATATGTGTCAAATATACACAGTCCGATATGTGGTTTAAATAGAACAAAAGAATTCAACCTCTTGTGTTTAGAAGGTAGAAAAGTGTAATGAACTTTGTATACGGTTGTCAAGATGTCACAAAAAGTTACTTTCCGTAAAGTCATTAAAAATATTTGCATTCACGTTGTTTAATTTTCATATTGTACAATTGTTCACAATGCAACTTGCAAACAATCGTTTTTAAAACGACCATAAGTCAAGCTGTTACGTCATTTAGGGGGTCTCCTTATAAACTGCTACCTTTTTTTGCTCGACATAGAAAAAATCTGGGGAAAATTACAAAAATTGAGAAATGAATTGTCAATCGTTTAAGACCATTCCCAAAGTGGCACACCTAAATTTGACATTAAGACGCAACTTCAAAGTTGGATGTTATATGACGGGGTTTTGTTAATTAATTCACGCATCGAACACACCCTTCCTATATATGTAACATCACATGACTTTCAAGTGATTAAAACTAATTTTTTTTAAATAATATTTGCATGCTTGACATGTTTTTTTCTTAAACAATTACAATTACACCGACAGTCATAATTTCTGTAATATTTAAAAAAGAGTTTTGTTACACATTTTGTTACACCTTGGTTATACAGTAACCCGGATTGGTTGACCATTGTGAAGTTGAGTTTTTAGGGTAGCATAGATTTATATCGTTGTATTCCTTTTGTTTGTGTTAACCAATTGTTGTTCGGAATTATTTTTTATACATCATTTATTGATCTTGCAATTACTTGTAATTTAGTTTGGGACTTATTTCTTGAGTGTCATAATTTGGCTATGTTTGTGTTCGATCATACAGTATAATAAGTCGGTAGTTGCCCGCGAATGGATTTTTTTTTAATTTCTTGTGACTCTTTGCGTCTTATTTGTTGATTGCAGTTGGTTTTTGTTTTGTGTCATGTGGAGATATGGTGTGATTTTGTTTTTCTTTACATGTGTTTGCATCTTAAATTGGGATTGCACTGAGTTATTTCGTGATTTCTTTTGTGCTTTTCTTTCGATACATTTTTAGTCTATCTCATAGCATTTTACAATTGTCAGACGACATAATGTGATACTTTTTTTGTTCGCCAATATACTTCATACAATTTGAATTTACTATTTATATCTTTTTCTTTTCGTAATAGTTTACCTTCAGTCGAAAATTTGCAAGACATTAAGAGTCTTTACTTATTTAAAAGTTTTACATTAGACTCAATTTTATTATAGTTTATCACATAAAGACTCGATTGTATTATAGTATTTTACTTGAATAACCGTCCCACTGTTAGTGCTTTTGTTAGTTCTTCACAACTCAGGAACAGATTCAAGGATATCAAAGTTCCCTTATATTATTTTTTACAGTATACGGTAGCTCACTCTATTTTTCTCATACATGCTCACTATTACAAGTCAAGTACTATAGCAGTACACCGGTGTCTTCATATTTCATGTACTACAAATGCGTATATATATTACTCGAGTGTGAAACATTCAACAATACCCTACCAAAGCAAGCCAGGAAACAAGCCATCAACAAGGAAGTAAGTTAATCATTTAACTTCAAAGGGGGTATGGTTTTCTTGTCTGAGCGCGAACATTTATTTTCCGCCTCCATCAATCAAATATCAATCAAATGTTTTTTTTTCTTTCAAAACTTAACACTATAATGTTTTAGAAGATCAGAATTCATAATATTCTTTTTGGTTTTAAATTTTGCCTGACAACAATATTTTTTCGAAAGAATTTTGGACCAGACGATATTTTTTTGAATGAATCTTATCCCTCACTCTTTTTCGCAATTTGAATGTTAAATTTTCGTTCCCGTATGTAAATAACCAGCACAAAGACTTTCGTTATTTTTTTTTTATATATATATATATACTTGAAGACTTCCATCCCACTGTTCAAACTAATATTCAGTGGTGGATCCAGAATTTTACATTGGGGGGGGGGGGGGGGGTGCACTGACTGAGCATAGGAGAGCTCGCTCCAGTCATGCTTCAGTGATTCCCTATGTTTAATCAAACAAACTTTACCGACTAAAGCTCCCCCCCCCCCCCCCCCCCGCTCAAATCCGCCTATATTCTTGAAAACGTTGTTCTTATACATACTTCCCTCCATGCTATTGTCTCAAGTCTTCAGTCTCTGCACCACACACTTACAATCAACCAAGCCGTTGCTAAGACGGTGCTTTAAGAGCAGGGGCTTAGGTTTAAATTGTACTTACTAGACAGTCTTTGATGATCTGTTACAGTTTTGTACAAGAGTTAGTCCTTTGTTTTTTAATAATAAAACGGAACTATTATGATGAAGGGAAAATATCGAGTTTGCCTGATATTGACAAATCAAAAACTCAAGTCACATGGTAATGGTTGGGATGCTTAAACCTTTGACATATTCTGTAAGTTGACAAATGAATATACTAAGGACCTTTTGGGGTGTTAACATTTACGGTTGACTGGCATATTTTATGTAGAATGTACAACCTGTTTCATTTAAAAAAAAATGATGATTCTAAAAAATAACGAAAATTAAGCGTATGCTCTTTTAACTGTTTTTGAACTTTTCCAATTTAAAAAAAAAAAGATTTCAGATGATCAAGTTCTTTCAAGAAGGAGAAAGGGGAAACCAATGGCACTGCTATATCATCTCAGAAATTATATAAATTATTACCATCAGTATTACAAGGCTATGAATGATGCATTCACATCTCTTCTGTTATGGATACGTTTGACAAATTCTGTATATAAAAAAAACAAGTTCCTTTTGTGGCATAACTTTATTCATATAGATTATTTCTCCAACATATCTTTATATATTGATTTCTTTAGTTCAAATTGGAATCTCAGAACAGCATCTGGTACCTCTCCTCTCAGTTCCATGCCTCTGGTCGACATGTGTACTTCAGAATAATTCCTGACTGTCAGATGTATAGCAGAACTTTCACATAACTTCTTGATAAAACTGCTGTCTTTCTCCCTTTTCGACACTGCAAACAAAAAATCGAACAGGCAGTTATAGAGGGGGTTGCAACCACATGTTCCCCGTACAAATGGATCGAAACTAAGAGCTCTTTCTCGGATCTGGCACTGGACATCAGATGCGTCACAAAATATAAACATGTTATTAAATATACTAGAATATGAATCGAAAATGTTGAATTATCATTTATGTCTACGAAACAACAAGATCCTACTTAATTGGCCATGTTTTCAAATCATATCAAATGTTTAATTGGTCTTCATTGTTAGAAAAATGTACTGAATAAATTTTTAGCTAAATTATCAATGTTAGGTTACTGCATATTCTTCAGAGCTGTATTTTGAACTAATGAATTGAAAAAGAGGGGATGGGTATACGTATTAAACATTTGTATGTATTTTCAACATATCTAACAAACATGTCAGAAAAATTAGTTTTAGAATACGAAATATCTCTCTCATTTTGTAAACAGATATTGTAGGATTGTTAAGGTATTTTGGTGTTTTTAAAAGACCCCCCCCCCTTTTTTTTGTTGTAATATACACCACAAAAAAACATTTAGTTAGGATAAAAAAAACTAATAAACGATAGTCCAATAATGTAAGGCTTCAGAGTTTCACATAATTTACATTCAACATGTTTATCGGATTTTTTTTTTACTATCAATGTTGAACCATTAATTTTTATCAGATTTTTTTTAACTACCAATGTTGAACCGTTGAACCGTTGAACATTGAAAGTAAACAAATATTCGATAAAAAAATGTTGAATGTAAATGATATGAACCTCCGGTCTTATATTAAAGGACAATATATAAGACTTCTGAGGTTCATGTCATTTACATTCAATTTAATTTTGACTATGAACCGTTCAATAACAATAATAAAAAAAATCCGATATAAAAACGTTGAATATTAGTGATATGAACCTCCGAAGTCTTAAATAATAGCACTACGGTAAATAGAATAATTGAAATTCAGTTAATTGAGTGTGAGATGCTATTTTAATCCACTTTATGAGTGTGTATTATATAATGTTACAATGAAAAAACCTATCAAACACACCGTGAAAAATAACATTATCTCCCCTGGAAATGCTTAACAACACGACACAAAAAACTGCTACCTTTTTTTGCTCTATATCACATAATTATGAAAACACATCACATAGATAGGGAATACTGTGCTTGTGTACACCTTTGAATGTGTAGGTGGCACACTCAGAACGATCGTCTCTAGATTATTTTTTTTAATTCGTCCCGGCCTTTCCGGGGTCACGTAGCAACACGTTTCTTTCCTTCCCAGCTATTCCTGATTATGAATTAATCCAAAACATGCATTTATCCCAATGCAACAACTATTAAACAACTCACCTATACCAATGGTGATCGTCTAATTCCTAGCTGATTCCTTTAATCGTACCTTTCTTGACGACACCCATCGTTGTAGCGTCTACCATTGGAGGTAGCGAAATTACATGAATTGACAGGAGAGCGAAATAAACAAGGGGAGCAATTTTATCGAACCGCATTCCGGACTGTACAGGATATTAACATGTTTAAAATCAATCATTCCGCTTTAAGGTGGTACCCAACACTTTCACTAAAATTAATTTGGCTCGTTTAATTTTCATAAAATTTTGTCGAAGTATTTACTTTGACCCTTTAACAAAAATATAAGAATTTCAAAAATTTTGAACCAACCGTTTTGTCAGAAAAATTACACTGGTTATATAGCAGTTTGACAAACACCAATTTTGATCATTGAGAAGCTTAATACTCCTTTTACAACACAACGTAATTAAAACGTTTAGCTGACTTTACAGAGTTATCTCCTTGTAGTGTTAGGTACCATCTTAAATATACTTCATATTGTCGGATTGGCTTCAAGGTCCTGACAATATTATTTAGGGTGAATGCACTTCATTTTACGATGTCCCTTGTTTGAATCGAGTTTACAAATGCCACTATATTAAAATATTCCTTCAATACAAACCCCAATGAGAACCAGAATGTCGCAATATGTTTCAAGTGTACTAACTTATTTTACGTATCTATACAAAATAGGAATTCAGGCCGGTATTGAGTTTAGATTACCAATAGATCAGGATAGGTATATAGTTATCAAAAGTACCAGGATTATAATTAAGTACGTCAGACGCGCGTTTTGACCTGTTATCAAGTGCTCATTGTAGTTTTTGTCTTTAAAATATGTTTCGCTTTTTAAACATATAAAAAATATGATAGCCCTAGCCTTAACCATATAAGTATATAATTGTTATTATTTAGTTACACTCCAGGTTTGACAACAACTATATATAGTACTATTTCCTTTAACTGAAATTATGTTTTATTATTATTGTAGTTATGAATACAGTCAATTCTTCTGTAGATACTACCACAGGTAAATTAATCGATAACTTGTTTTTCTAAAAAATGAAAAAACTACATTTCCTCTTTACATGAAAAATATGCATATAATTTAATGAACATTTTTTAGAACAATATTATACCACCAATATGTGGTTTAAGTGCTGCTACACGATTTATTCATACGATAGGGGGTTTAGTTTTGAAAATGTCAATAATTTTTATTTCTGCAGACTACACTATTCAATATTTCGAAACTTGGATAGTATATTAATTTAGTAATTTCCCATTTTCAGTTTGAGTATTGTGAACATTGTCTTTGGTACTGATCACCATTTATTTTGAAAGCATTTAATCCATGGTAGATGAGTCAAATCATTTCCAACTGATTCACATAGTTTGTTCCTATTCTGGGATCTTATAACAACATGTCTGAGGATCCAACAATTTTGTTGCACTTTATGAAAAGGGAATGATTTCATACGTGATCTGTAGCTTGATATTGAGATGTATCGTGCAAGTAATTTTAACAACAACCGTGAAGCCCCTTACTATGAGCGGATATTTTAAAGTTTAATACAACACTCAATGACCAGGAATTTCTTCTTTTATATATTTTTTTTTATTGGAAGGATGTATTTTATATATGGTGTGGAGTTTGTTAGTGTTGACATATTTGAGGTGTACTGTGTAAGCATTTTTTATATCCATCCGTATACGTACAGCCTCTTACTTTTTGACATTGGTTTGACATTTTACATTATTTATTGTACATGGAACATTTTCGTCAAACAGTTCTTCGATTTTATGGTAGGGAATATAGTTATAATTAATCTTGAGCTTGATTGTGTTTTGTTCTAACGTGTAAGCAATTTGTAAAATAGCAGTACAACCCTGATTTCATGGTGTATAACACATACTCACTTTACCAAATTTTATCTAACTGTGTTGGCTTATAGGGAAGTATATGACTAGTTATGGTTCCGTTTACAAGAAACCTCAATCAATCACACGCAGCAACACAGTTCCAGACCCGGTATTGGTATTGCTTCACCTGGAATACCACTTTGAAAGATAAATACCGAAAACGAAATCAATAACCCTATTATTATTTAACATGGTGAAATTTGCATATATATATCAACTAATGTGAATGTAAGAACTGTGTATTTTAACAGAAAGGCAAGGAATAGGCTTAAAGAATACTATTAGTGCTACGTCTACATCTCAAACAAAGGACAAGACAGGTATGTGAAAATTTGTCCAAGATATCAGACCTTGGTTCAGTACTCACTGTGATTAAAAAAAATCAAAAAGTAATATCAAATCTAACCAAAACTTTCTTTATCTGGCAACAACAAAACAATTTAGTGCTTCAAATGAGAATAAAGTTTTTTATTTACAGTAATTTTTCAGAAAACGGTTTTATCCATGATATTTATGTCATTACTGACTACTTATATGGTGGTATTCTCAGGGATGAAATGTGCACAAACAGTTATATCGACCCTTTGCAACCTATGGTTGAAAAAAGTCATAGAAATGCTAACATAACGCAAAACGTTAAACTAAATAAATTACTTATTACCTGAGTGTATAATAACAGAACAACAGTATTTGGACAATTTGAGATTTCTTTTTTCGCTAAATGTTGTTGGGCATATACATTGCTAATAAGTATGAAATTTTCCCACTCACATTCAATGTTTCGAATTAAATCAGATACGTATTACTTTTCCGGGAAGAAAGACTGAAACTGTATACTAAAACTATCGGGATCTTTATACCTGATATAATGATGAAATGCTCATCTGATCAGGTTTATGATAAATAATTTCTGAATGCAAAACAATCTTATTGTGTGACAACTTTGTCTTCAATTGTACTACCTAAAAATGATTTAAAACATTGTGGGACTTGTTTTTCTTACTTGTGAATTCACTCTAATAACAGGACAGTCATGACAGTTCAAAGCAAATAATTGCTATAAATAAATTTCAACTTCCTAGACTGAGACACATTTAGTGTCCGTTGAACGGAATTAAAATAAATCGACTAAAAAATGTAAAAATCAAAATAATTTAAAAATAAGATGAGCAGCAATTCCGTATCACTTCAAAAACTTTTATATTGATAACTATAAAAACCCGATACGATACAACATATATGTCATAGATAAAAAAAATAAAAAAATAACCTGTACCTTTAGTGAATAAAACTGCATAAAATGTACTGAATCTATCTGGTGCAGGAAAATTGGTACCGTTAATGTTATTACTACCACTGGGTCGATGCCTCTGCTGGTGGACTGTTAGGATGTATCTCTCTCATGCAAAGCTCTGATTCCTTTCACGGATTTGGCTATACTTTTTGGACCTTTTGGATTACCGCTCCTCAACTTTTATATAAACTTTGGATTTCAAATATTTTGGCCACGAGCATCACTGAAGAGAATGTATTGTCGAAATGCACATCTGGTCCAGGAAAATTGGTACCGTTAATGTTATTACCACCACTTGGTCGATGCCTCTGCTGGTAGACTGTTAGTCCCCGAGGGTATCACCAGCCCAGTAGCTAATAATTCGGTACTGGCATGAAAATACGGATGTTTTTGTTATTAAAATTTGCTGTTACAAAATGTCAGAAATTATTATAAATTAAGGAATGTATCTCCCTCATGCAAAGCTCTGATTCCTTTCACGGATTTGGCTTTACTTTTTGGACCTTTTGGATTATCGCTCCTCAACTTTTATATAAACTTTGGATTTCAAATATTTTGGCCACGAGCATCACTGAAGAGAATGTATTGTCGAAATGCGCATCTGGTGCAGGAAAATTGGTACTGTTAATATTATTACTACCACCGGGTCGATGCCTCTGCTGGTGGACTGTTAGGATGTATCTCTCTCATGCAAAGCTCTAATTCCTTTCACGGATTTGGCTATACTTTTTGGACCTTTTGGATTACCGCTCCTCAACTTTTATATAAACTTTGGATTTCAAATATTTTGGCCACGAGCATCACTGAAGTGAATGTATTGTCGAAATGCGCATCTGGTGCAGGAAAATTGGTACCGTTGATGTTATTACCACCACTGGGTCGATGCCTCTGCTGGTGGACTGTTAGTCCCCGAGGGTATCACCAGCCCAGTAGCCAATAATTCGGTACTGGCATGAAAATACGGATGTTTTTGTTATTAAAATTTGCTGTTACAAAATGTCAGAAATTATTATAAATTAAGGAATGTATCTCCCTCATGCAAAGCTCTGATTCCTTTCATGGATTTGGCTATACTTTTTGGACCTTTTGGAATATCGCTCCTCAACTTTTATATTAACCTTGGATTTCAAATATTTTGGCCACGAGCATCACTGAAGAGAATGTATTTTCGAAATGCGCATCTGGTGCATGAAAATTGGTACCTTTAATGTTATTACTTCCACCGGGTCGATGCCTCTGCTGGTAGACTGTTAGTCCCCGAGGGTATCACCAGCCCAGTAGCCAATAATTCGGTACTGGCATGAAAATACGGATGTTTTTGTTATTAAAATTTGCTGTTACAAAATGTCAGAAATTATTATAAATTAAGGAATGTATCTCCCTCATGCAAAGCTCTGATTCCTTTCACGGATGTGGCTTTACTTTTTGGACCTTTTGGATAATCGCTCCTCAACTTTTATATAAACTTTGGATTTCAAATATTTTGACCACGAGCATCACTGAAGAGACATGTATTGTCGAAATGCGCATCTGGTGCAGGAAAAATTAGTACCGTAAATGTTATTACTTCCACTGGGTCGATGCCTCTGCTGGTGGACTGTTAGTCCCCGAGGGTATCACCAGCCAAGTAGCCAGTAATTCGGTACTGGCATGAAAATACGGATTTTTTTGTTATTAAAATTTGCTGTTACAAAATTTTAGAAATTATTATAAATTAAGTAATGTATCTCCCTCATGCAAAGCTATGATCCCTTTCACGGATTTGGCTATACTTTTTGGACCTTTTGGATTATCGCTCCTCAACTTTTATATAAACTTTGGATTTCAAATATTTTGGCCACGAGCATCAATAAAGAGACATGTATTGTCGAAATGCGCATCTGGTGCAGGAAAATTGGTACCGTTAATGTTATTGGTAAGTATATTCATTTCAAATTCATTGCTGTACTATTAAAGAATAAAAAATAAAATACTTAAAATACTAGACTCCGAGGAAAATTCAAAAGGAAAGTGCCTTATCAAATGACAAAAGCTCAAACACATCAAATGAATGGATAACAACCGTCAACTGTCATATTCCTGACTTGGTACAGGACTTAACCTGGTTTTATAGCTATCTAAACCTCTCACTTGTATGACAGTCCGAGTTGCATCAAATTACATTACATTGTAAACGATGCGTGAACAAAACACACAGACACAATAGGTAAAAAGTCAAAAATAGAGGTACATCAGTCAACATTGTGTTCTCATCTTAATTACTATGAAAACAAACAAATGTAACAAAGAAGCACCAAAAGGCATATATAATTGACTGAGTTTTTACGGTAAAGTATTGCTTATTTCTTTTTCCTGTAACGTTCGTATTTATAGTCATACAATGCTTATTATTTTCAACAGTGGAATACATAGGCGGATTTAGGGTGGGGGGATGTGGTTGATTACATGGGGAATCAATGAAGCATGACTCAAAAAATGTCTGACTGCAATATGTTTCTGAATGGTTAAGTTTAATTTTTAATAATATGTAAATGCATAAGGACTTGTTAAAAATGAACTGCTATTGAATTAATGTCTTTTCGTACATTAAATCGCTGACAACTATCTCGTAATGACTTCGGTAACACCATAGCGCCAGTGCAAGGGAAAACTGCAATGAAAGAAGGAATAAACAAACGCGCAATAGTAGGCACATGGTGTTAATTGATTCAGAAACAAAAGGTTAACACAGCAAATCACCATATAAGTGTTTCACGTGTATCATATATTGATTGTTTATCAAGTTTACAACCGATAAACCTCGGCAAGAAAACCTGAGAGTTGATTAGCAGAAACATATGGTTTTTTTTCTATTAAACGTTATGCGTTCATTATAAATGTTTAAAATAGAGGACTGATATATATGCATTTGTACAATAATTCGAATAGCGTATCGATTTTAAGAAACTCGTTTTATGTGGCTCTAACCATAAGGTAAGGGAGTGTAAATATCTTAATGTATTTATAAGATATATATATATCTTCACATTTATTCCATAATACATACATCTTTCATACAGTTATGAATGTTGGTCAAAGTTTCTACAATGGTCTGTTTGCAACAGGATTTGTGGTTTTATGTTTGTCCATTGGTTGCAAGATATTTGTCAATAAATGCAAAAGTTCCAGTATGAGTAGAACAAAACAGATTTCTGTTGACAACGAACACCAAGACGTGCTGCATGAAAATAGTATAAATAGCGAGACTGCTCCGGAAGAAAATGAATATATATTTTCACACTATGAAAGAATTAACGAAAATGAGATGATAGAAATGTCTCCTCCTACAACCAGTGAACTTTGTTTTGATAGTGCCTCAAACATTAATCATTCTGCACAACTGGACAACACATATTTGACAGTTATTGAGGACACTAACAATCAAACGTTTGATTCCAGAAACAAAATAAAAGGAGCTGAACCCCATAAAAGTATGATCAGATGTTCACCAAGAGAAGAAAGGAACATTTCAACATCTATATGTTTAACAAAAAACACAGAAGGAGACAAAAGTAACACAATTAACACAGAATGTACAGTGAAAATTAAACGAAATAATTTTAAAAACTGTAAAACAAGCAAAAATTCCATATCAGTGTCGTCCTCCTCTTCAGAACAGTCTTTCAGTGAGAGCATACACGAAAAAGATAGAAAAGCGTGTGAACAACCAAACCAATATATGTCTTTAAATGCAAATGATATGGAATATTTAAACAGTTACAGTACACCGATAACTGAAAACAAATTAAGGAAAAGTGAGTTTTATATTTCAAATACAAGTGATGATAAAAACGAACAAAATGAACAAGAAATTTAAAGATATCTTATGTGTGGTTCTAAGATTCTATAACATTGCGAAAATAGATGTAGTTCATTGGCAATATAGATAAATGCTACATATAACTAGTGTAAAGATTGACAGATTATTTAGCATAATTTCATCATATTTACTGTGAATAATAGCCAGCTATAGGAACTTTAATCTTTCATACTTGTTTTTCAAAACATAATAAAAAGAGTGGGTCAACGTGCTATTTTCAGACTTCAAATCGTGCAAAACTTCCCAAATTTGCCGAAATTCGAAAAATAATGTTAAAAAAAAATGTGAATAAAAGGAAATCTATGAGATAGAATTTTAAAATAAAACATGAGAAAAAGGTTTTAAAATATGCTTTCAGAAAAGAAATTTACAAAAAATTGCGTCATCGACCTTGTTTTCTTACTACAAGAAAAAATGAAAATTTCTCTATCATTCCTTTATAAAAGAAAATACTGTTTGAGTTATATTCCACCCAATGGCTAAGGTGACAATTTGATTTAAACAAACACACATAGTTGGTGTTTGATAAATTAGTCTGTAAATGAAATAAATGTCAAATCTTCTCTTTATTCCAATACACAGTCTAACCCATTAATTGGCAATCTGTCTTAAAACAAGGTTTGATTTTGCATATCTAAGAATGATTTTTTGATGACAGCAAACACAGTTTCATTTTAGACCATTTTTGACATTAATGTGCACCAATACAAAAGACAGGGCCAATGATCCAAAATGTATAGACATGGTTAAATTCAGCATATCAAAGACCCTTCACATACTGAAGCATTCAAACCTTTAAATAAAACCACATTCAAATTGGTCAAGAAATAATAAAAGTAGCAAATAAACTGTTAACACAGAAATATATTCGTTATTTTGATAATACAAATGTTTAAAGTAATAACACTTTATTAAACATGTAAGTGATGCACATATTCAAAGTCAATGAACCCTGACCGTAGGTACAGGGCTGAACAATCTCTATGGAAATCAGATGCGCCAATGCTGATACTACTGCATATCAAATACCATTTACTTTTTGTAAGCCGATTCCTTTTAACAAACATAAACACAAACATTAACGTGTGAACTATTTAAGAGGCCAAGTTCAAAACCAATATAAGATAATGATTGGCGTTATATAATCTCCATGGAAATGAAACTGGCTAATACGTACATTTGCATACTAAATATAATTTAAAATTAGTCTTAAACTACCCTAGTCAAAATCTAATACATGTTAACTAAGCAAAGTTTCAAAGTGAATAGACCATGCCTGGGTGTGGGGCAAAATAATATTCATGGAACTGAAATGTGCTAATGCTTATACAACTGCATACGAATTATCATTGACCTACCAATAACGTGGGTTATCCTTGAACTGACTTCCTCACAAACTAACACATAAAAACTAAGCATAGGTTTCAAAGTCAATAGACCATGACTGAGGAGGCGGTGCCTAATAATTTGCTTAGAAATGGGATATGCAAATGCCTATGAAACTGCACAACAAATACCGTTGACCTAATTCTAATGGTTTCTCATAAACTGACCTAATAACCTACTAGTTCATGTTAACTAAGTACAGGTTTCAAAGTCAATAGACCATGACTGAAGGAATTATAGTCATTTATTACTCTAACCATTTCGTACCCTGGCCAAAAACCATTTCGTACCCTGACCATTTGGTACTTTGACCATTTCGTATCTAATGGAATAATAACATGTATACCATTTCGTACCTCATGGGAAAGGAGTTTGTCCGGTAAGGACCGATTTTGGCCTCAAATTTCAGGTTCATCTAACGAAAGTTTTTGGACCCGTTTTAATCACCTAAGTGTCCATTTCAATTGATTCGATTAGTTTTTGTGAAAGATTTTAACTGATTTAGTCATTAAAAACGCTCTGATTCAAGCTTAAATATGAAAAATCTATCAAATATGCCAAAAAACGTCACTTTTCAGATGTTTTTTCTCAAAAACGAAAGTGGCCGTATTCGTGTTCATCCTCAACCTTTATATATGTTTTGTATTATCATCAAATACAACTTACATTTCAATATTATGAATGAACATAAACCGTCTAAATATTAACCAAAATGCTAAAATTCTGAAGATTTCAGTAATTTAGCATGACTTAATGATGCTAGAACGCGATATTTGTGCATTGTATTGTCAAAAACAGCTCATATCTATGTGGCAGAACCATTTTACTTTCCAAAATATAGCTTAAAGATTACATTTTCACAATTTTGTAAAACTGCTATATTTTTGGGGCCAAAAAGGGGTCTTACTGAACCTACTCCTTTGTATGTTAACCATTCGTACCTCATGGAATAATAACATGTATACTATTTCGTACCTTATGGAAGATTTATATGTATGCCATTTCGTACCTCATGGAAGACTTTTAGTTCTAGATTTCGTTTTTTTAATCTGTAATACGTTTTTTTTTTTATTTATGATATTTATTTCAAGAATTACATGTATTAGCTAGCGATTTAGTTACAGTTCACATTTCTGATAATAATAATGATTTTTTCATGTTGTAAACATGTAACACGCGCCGTACTGGTGTCTCGAGACTGGTGTATTACTTTAAAAAGGTGGCATTCTACCTAATTGGATTCAAAATGTTTATTGTATACACTCAGATGCCTGAATATTGGAATATATTCAATTGGTCATCATAAGCTGTTTATAACTATTATAAAAACAGTTGCAGATATTTATTCCTTTATTGGTCGATTACCCTCATATTTTAAGGGTTGAAAAATTAATTGAGGATTATATCTGCAAACAAACAAAGTGTGATTAACTTATTAAAATTTGCAAGTGCCAAATCAAAGCAATCATGGGTTTTAATAAAAAAATCTATGACTGGATGCAATTTATGTCATATGTTATATTAATCATCTCAAAAATATATTTTAAAAATAATTAGAACTTCTACAAATGTATATGATACGAAAAATTAAACATGTTTATAGTCTATGATGTACGAAATGGTAGATGAATTTGGCCCATAGGGTACGAAATGGTTTAAACGTCGGTACGAAAGGGTTGTTATCATGGGTATACGTACGAAATAGTGTTTATCATGGGTACGAAATGGTAAACGTTTGGTACGAAAAGGTAATTTTGGGTACGAAATGGCTAAAGTACGAAATGCTTGATTCCGACTGAAGGGGCGATGCTAATACAACTGCACATCACATATCATTTATCTACTACAAGTGGTAACCCAAACTGACTTAATCACACACTAATAAATATAAACTGAGCAAAATTGCAAAGTTACGACTGAGAGGGCTGGGCGAATTAATCTCCACAGAAATAAAATATGCCAATGCTTATACAACTGCATACCAATTGGTATTGACTTACCACTAGTGGTTCACCATAAATTAGACCTGAACAAACTTATACATTGTCGACATCACCAATGCAGGAAACTGCATACGTATGTGTCAGCTTTACATCGCGATGACCGTGAGATCATTTCGATGTATTGCTATCGCCTCAATTTCCATTATGCAAGTTAGTTTTGGATTTTCAACCGATCTATAAAAATTATCGATCCGCGGTCATTATCTAATGCAAAATAACTTTACTTATCGCTTGTTTCAAATGATTTTTTTCAATGGATACTCCTATAATTATTTTTATTAAAACAAATTAATAATATGAAAATGTGTAGTCGTTAGTTATAATATATATATATAAAAGTAAAAAATCATTGATGATATCTATGCACACGTACCGAAAAGTTGTGTTAAAGCTTATGGAAGAATATTCCAAGAACGTTTTGTGACACTCTCGGGAAGGACCGATAACTCTGTTATTGTTTTGCGGGAAAATATGAATGGCTTTTCATATCCAATCTTTTCGAAAAATCAATTATTTTACAGAAGAGTGTCCACAATGCACTGCACTATAATAGTAAGTAGAATAGAATTAAATACAACTAGATGAACATTATATATACATGCAACCGTATTACTAATATTAACATGATATATAACAACAAACCAGTGTACACTCTGGGACTATTATTATATTAGTATAATAGTCCCAGGTATACTGATTTGTATCACTACAATATAATAGTTTTTCACGGTGCGGTTGAATTTCCTGTCATTTATTCATCATTTATGCACAAACTTGTATCAGAAAAAAATATATCTCTGTAAATTAACCTGAGTTTCAGGGAAAAGAGATGTGATCTGTTTCTGTGATATATATGTGCCTTTGACCATCCACAAGAACCTGCGGTCATCCGATGTTCAGTACTTCAGTACTTTGATTGGCTCTGTCAAGGCGAGACAAAAACTATTGATTTTGGTCCGTTTTTATAGAACGACGACAACGCGGACAACAATATACCATGGCAAAAATTTGAGGTCATATTTAAATCAATTTAAAATCAGCTTTATGATATGTTTACCAAATAATGCAGGTATTAGCTTTATCATCATGGTTCCTGTATAAAATATGTATGTGTAATGTCCCCTGATTCAATGTTGTTTAGTACGGCTGATGTCATCTTATTTCCAAAAAATTAAATACAAATACACTTTAAATTATGAATCGCATGCATTACTTAAACAAGAGTGCAAACGCTGAAATGTCTCGCCTTCTTTACTAATCATTGATATTATGTTGATAGTCCTATATATAAAGCTGTATTACAACTGTCACACAAACTTAACCAAGAAAACTAAACATTGACCAAATGAACCATGAAAATGAGGTCAAGGTCAGATGAACCATTTCAGGCAGGCATGTACAGCTAACAATTCTTCCATACAACAAATATAGTTGACCTATTGCATATAGTTTTAGAAAAACAGACCAAAACACAAAAACTTAACACTGAGCAATGAACCGTGAAAATGAGGTCAATGTCGAATTAAACCTGACATATAGATCAAAAACATTTCCATACACCAAATATAGTTGACCTATTGCAATTACTATTAGAAAAAAAGACCAAAACTCTAAAACTTAACTTTGACCAATGAACCATTAAAATGAGGTCAAGGTCAGATGACACCTGCCAGCTAGACATGTACACATTTCAATTATTCCATACATCAAATATAGTAGACCTATTGCATACAGTATAAGAAAAACAGATCAAAACACAGAAACTTAACTATGAACCACTGAACCATGAAAATGAGGTCAAGGTCAGATGACACCTGCCAGTTGGACATGTACACCTTACAGTCCTTCCATACACTGAATATACTAGACATATTGTTTATAGTATCTGAGATATGGACTTGACCACCAAAACTTAACCTTGTTCACTGATCCATGAAATGAGGTCGAGGTCAAGTGAAAACGGACATGAGGACCTTACAAGGTACGCACATACCAAATATAGTTATCCTATTACTTATATTAAGAGAAAATTTGACATTACAACAAATCTTAACTTTTTTTCAAGTAGTCACTGAACCATGAAATGAGGTCAAGAACATTGGACATGCGACTGACTGAAACTTTGTAACATGAGGCAACCATATACAAAGTATGAAGCACCCAGGTCTTCCACCTTCTTAAATATAAAACTTTTAAGAAGTAAGCTAAATATGCCGCCGCCGCCGGATCACTATTCCTATGTCGAGCTATCTGCAACAAAATTTGTTTCCCACCTTTTTTGCCCCTAAATGCTTAATGATTTGATCCATTACCCCTTATAATCATCCCGTTGTAGTATGGAAACATGTGGTATGATTTCAGAGAGATTTATACACTTAAACACAAGTTATTGACAGAAAACTACAAAAATGCTTATTTTGGCCCCTTTTTTTGCCCCTCACTTATTGAAACCCCCCTTGGAGCAAGAAACCCAAAACTCAATTCCAGCCTTTCCTTTGTTGTAACAAACCTTGTAGTATAATTTCAGAGAGATCCATACACTTAAACACAAGTTAGTGTCTGTAAACTAGAAAAATGCTTCTTTTTTGCCCTATTTTGGCCCCTTATTCCTAAATGTTCAAGAATATTAACCCTAAACTGACACCAAGCCTTACCTTCATTATATGGAACCTTGTGGTACAATGTCAGAGAGATCCTACAATGTCAGAGAGATCCATACCGTTAAACATTAGTTATTGTCCCGAAACTTCAAAAATGTTTGTTTTTGGCCCCTTTTTGGCCCTTAAATCCTAGACAGTTTGCCCCATTACCCTTAGAATAAATCCCAACCTTCTACTTAATGCTATGAACATTGTGGTAGTACCGTACAATTTCAGATTAATTAAAATTCTTATACACAACTTATTGCCCTTTGGGTCCTTTATTCCTAAACCGATGGGAACCCCAAAATCAATCCCAACCTTCCTTTTGTAGTAATAAACATTGTTTTAAAATTTTATTGATTTCTATTTACTTATATTAAAGTTATTATCCAAAAACCAACCGTCTTTGGATGACGCTGACGACGACGACGACGACGTGATACCAATATACGACCGCAAAAATGTTTGTGGTCGTATAAAAACGATATCACGTCGAGTACACATGGTGCAATTAACTTTTTAATTAGAAACAGTTATTGAACTTTCCCACATCCACATATTCATTGGTATTTTTAACACTTAGGTAACTTTTGCGACCTCAAGACTATACTCCCTTGTGTGAAAAAAAAGAAGGAAGGAACTGTTTGCTGTCTTATGGTTATTTGCGGCAACGCTTAGTTATGGTTAACTGCAATATCAAATACCGATTTAGTCTTAAAAGTCAAATCGTGTATGCAAACGACAGTCAATTTCAAAGTGATATTTTTTCGTGTTTTCATACTTCGTTTGGTGTGGAACTTGACAGAACAAAATGGCGTCAATGTGAACTATAAATAAGGGATTTCGAAAAATCATAGAAAATCTGTTTCTATCACCATTTTCGTAAAACCAACATCATGTTATAGAAAGAAAATTAGTCTTTTGGATGGTATTTTTTGCCTGGTCTATTTGAAGGAGTTATCTAACCCGTACCAGAATATAGTGAGGTGGTGAATTTTTCACACACTACTTTTCCGTATGTTTTGAAATAAAATCATTTCCAATATATCAGTAAAACTTAGCATTCGTTAATGAGACCAAATTGAAGGAAAACGTTTCTTCTTTAAAATGATATATAATGGTGACACTTTGTTTCTTCTACTTTTCGACATTTAAATAAACAATGCGCCATGAGCGCATGATAAGTCTGTAATAAAGATTAATTTCTTCTCAGTATCATATCAGAAATTGAATAAAAAAAATCCAAAAAAGGGGGGGGGGTATCTTAATAGATATATATCCGTCACCAAAGTTAAATGAAAACTGCTCACAGCACTTAAGGGAGTTTGTCCGAAAATTTGAAAATCACCCCTTTTTTATGAATAAAATCTAATAACTCGGAAACGTAAAATCGAAAAATAAAACTAGAGGGCCCAAGGACCCAGTGTCGCTCACCTTAGATTTTGTTGACAATTGATGCATGAAATAATGTAACAATAATACTTTTTGTTAAAGGAAACTTTGTGGATCAAAATCTAATCTTTCTTATGATTAAACTACTTTCAACCAGTTTATTATTTTCAGTTTTGAAGTCTAAAACACACTTTTTCAAGTATTGTGTTTTTCTCTCATGGACATACATTTTTATATATTTGTTGTATATGATTAATGGTAAAGGATCATCAAGGAAACTTTAATTGATTTTGACATATTTATCATATATAAGTTGTTCAATTGGTTGTCACAGCAAAGTAACTGATCATATTGGAGACTCAGACAACAGAACTGTATCAATCTTTTTATTGGACCCAAGATTGTCATCTTTTATGAGTGGTGACCTGACCTTTAAATTAAGATTGAAAATGAATAAGTATTACTTGAATTGAACAAGAAGGTAGACATATAGAACTATGTTCTTCGCTAGCTTAAATAGAGACAATCTTACACGTGTTAAGCTGCTATTTATATGTCATTTTTTAGTTGTTTCCATGTTAACTTTGTTTCTGACTTGTTTTTTTCTCTTGTTGACTGGATGTTTTGTTCTTGTCAATTTCAAAAATGAATGGGATGAGACAAATAATAAAAGACATCAAATTTAATTGTTTATTATGAAAATTTGAACACATCAAATACTTCAAATAATGCATTATAATATTCATTGTCTTATATATTTTTTTATATGTTAAAAAATGTGCATTATAACAGTTCACTTATACAATGTTTACATTCTATAACAAAGTCAAAATATGACAGTAAAAAAACAGTTTAAATGAAAAGCAACACGCTGATTATATTGTGATATGATTATGTTTCCATAACTTAACCTTCAAAATGCCTTGAAGTTAATTTGTAAAGACTTGTGGAGGAGAATTTTCAACAGTATTTCAACTTAAGAGTCTAGATTCTAAATAGACTTCATTTCCTCTTGAGCATATAACAAATATCTGTCAAAGTAATTGTCATGTTTGTTTCCTTTCTATTCATAGTATACTGAATTTTATTATATACTTAGTAGTAAATACAGATAAATTGTATGTGTAATACAATCATTGACAAGCGTGCTGTATCAGCCACCCGTGATGATATCGAGTTCAGCCCGGTTACAACTTTAGGCTTTATTACACCCTTAATCTGTATGACGTCACATCATAGATTGCAGTCACTGTTGCAAAGGCTTTATCTAATCCCTAATCTGTATGACGTCATGTCAAACCTATAATCTTTATGACGTCATTTCAAACCTCCTTATCTGTATGACGTCATGTCTCATAAAAAACATCTACTTGAGGTACATGTATTTGTAATAAAGTGTATATGATATGGCTTTTTCAATATCACACACCGGATCAACCCTCAACCAATATAATCCTTCGAGCAGAGCTCTTGGGATTATATTGGTGTCTCGGGTTGACACGGATGCGATATTGAAAAAGCCATATGATATTCTCTATATATCATAGTATCACTGTTTAAACTTTATTCATATCAGTAGTGGTGGATTTGCTTTTATGCAATATTCAAGAGTATATTCCATACGTTTAATTATTGTTGTATCACGTTAATATAACTACAACTGAAACCATCTGTATAATGTAAATTTTCTTCAGCAGTTAGTTTACTGAATTTACTTTACATTGGCTTATCATAATACAGTCTCCTAAATGTTCTCAAAGGAGTATGTTCGATAAGGTCCTAAAATGGCCCTTTTTTTAAGCGTAAATTTCAAATTCAGATTTATCAACCAATATCACGATAAATTACAGCTAATACATTGACTAGCTATGCTATAAGCCATTTTGTTGAAAATTTTACGTTTCTGTGTTTCATTATGACGTCACAAGTTGTACTCATATTGATTTTTCACGAAAAAATCAATGAAAATGGGTAAATTTCCATAGATTATTGGACAGGAAACATAGAGCGCATACGTCGACAACAAAGATCTTTTAAAATAATGTTTGTGAAGACATTTCACATGTCTAATTTGAATTTTATGCTTGTCGACGCCTGCGCTCTATGTTTCCTGGTCCTTTATTTGGTTGAAATCTAGCTGATTTTGTCAAATTTCATCAAAATCCCTTATTTTGACCTTGTTTGGATGTGAAAATCAACGTGTTAGAATTAAACTTTGACAAAAACAGTTCTGTTTAACTTTCTAACATGTCTTTAGGGCAACTTAAAACATTTATTTTCTTGTAAATATGAACTTTATAATTGGGGCCAAATATGGTTCTTACCGAACTTACTCCTTTCTTCTCTAATTGGCAAATGTTCACAAATTTCTTCTCTATGAACAGGGTTTCCGCTGGCGGTCGCCATTTTCGCAATTTGCGAAAAAATAATAATTGTGGCGATAACAAATCGTCATTTGCGAAAGAACTTGGCGAAAGGAATATTTATAACGATTTGTTTGCCTCCATCTTGTTTTTTTACTTTTTTTCGAGTTTCTCGGACTTTACCCGATCAGACAATACTCGGATTTCACCTTGACCTCATTAAGATTTGGACAGAAAATCAATAATCAGCTGATTGCATTTCATAGCTATCGACAACAAAGGACTAATTAATAAAGGTGTTGATTGTATTGTTTGAAAAAAATGATATGGTTAAATGGCTTCCGTTAAATGTCACATATATAATTTATTTACCACTTTGCGACGCAAATGTTTGAAGCTAACTTTTGACGTCTCCTCTCCTTATAAAGATAGTTTAGAAACGAAAGCTGTTGTTGTGACGAAAAATGTTAAAAAGCAAGAAAAATCTCCGATTTAAAACTTTAATTATCCTTTGACTTTAATATAGGTAATTGCGTAGGGAGTCTACTGTAAAGTCGTTTGAGTGACACACGTGTTTCAAGCATAAAATTACGTCTCAACTTTTTCATTTACGATGGTCAAGGAAAGAAAACTGTTCAAAAGGTTGGGAACAATCCCTCGAATGAGAGTAACCCTTCAATGTAATGACTACACATGAAATGAGGGATCAGCTTTTGTTTTGTTGTAAAAACCACTTCTTAGCTAGTACAAAAGGGCACATCAGTATTTTTCTATGACTATGAAGCTAATGTTTACATGAATTGTTCATTAATTTCTGTCTTATAAATGTCTTCTACGTATTTATTGAATGTATAAGTAACCACATAGATGAGTAGAACAACAATTTAATGCAATATTTGTGGGTTTTTTTTCACATTTAGCCCTTTGCATGAATTAATAATTTACACATTTTGATAAACTTGTACCTATAATAAGACATCATTGAAATCCTAAGAAATCCAAAATTTTGAATTTATGCATTACTCCAAGTAATTATATTATAATAAAATATGTGGTATTTGTACATAAACTGATTTAATATGTTTGATGATATGAACATGAGAGCATTTTTTACACAGAAAAGTCAATGAATATTAGATGAAAAAAATATACAGATAAATTTGGCATTACAAAGAGTGAACTGTACATATTTAATTATGATAAATGTTTAGTATATCATATATTTATATAGAGAACAAAAGTATTGTAAATTGTATCAAGTAATCTACCGTTATATGAAAAATTACAATGAATATATGTTGATAATTATAAGTGTTTTTTTATACAATTAAAAGTGACAGCAAGGATTACATAAACATTTTGATGATTTAATTATAGTTCATCAAACAGCAAGTTAAAATTCATAATTTTGTAGGAAGAGAAATGTGGCATGGAACCTGTGGTCTTCAAAACTCCCTTTTTACATCTATATATATAACAAGTAAATACCAGGAGTGTTCACATGCAAAGTGCACACGACTCTCCACTGATACTATGTGCATTCAGGTAGTAGAGGTGCTAAAATTTAATGTCTCCAATCATTACTAACTTTAAATGAATGGAGTCCTACCCTTCTTCCATAGCAAAATGGTTGACCAATCACCAAGGGTCTTTCTGCTTTATGAAAGTTAAAGTAACACACTTTCAAATTTCTCACCTCTGCTATCCTTAATCCAGTGTACCTATAAAGAAGAAAGCTTTGTAAAGAAGCTTTCTTCTTTACAGGTAAAACTGGATATCAAGAGTCTTGAAGCCAACTCATTTCTATTCCTACCTATGAAAAGGCAAATATGTTGGAGTGGAAACCCATTTTCCTTTGAAACCACTCCTGCACATTTGAGGTTGCATTTTTAGCAACCGCAAATGTGTCATGTTTTTCAGGGGGTTTAATTTTCATTGTATCAAACAAAGCTGATTTCGGCATATAAAATAATCATTGCACTAAATTATTGTGTTTCAATGGCTACATATATTACTTTATGATCTGCCCAATAGGAATCAAGAACATCTGTTTCAAAATTTACCCTACTATCAAAATTTAAGAAAATTAAGTCCAACAGTGTGCCATAAGATGTAGTAGCTTAAGACACAATTTGTGAACAGCAAAATGAATCTCTCATGAACTTTATAAAAGAAGTGTTCCCACTGTTTAAAACAATATTAAAGTTTCCCATTATGATTATTTTTGGATGTCTTGAATACACATCAGGAAGAAGGTCTGCAAGGAAAGAATCTTTTAGTTGTTGCAATTTGCCGTTTGGCGCTTTGTAAACAAAGACCACCTGAAAAAGACCTTTGCTGGGTGATATTATGTCTGCTATAACAAACTCTAAAGATGGAGTTGAGAAAACGACTGTATTGTGAAGAATACAATCGTTTCCATAATATAATACCAATCCATGAGGTGGTCTTGTATTAAAATTTGTTTGCTTTTGGTCTAATCGAACTGGTGGTTCAAAACCAGGTACACGAAAATCATCATTTTCATCTGTTGAAATAAGTCTTGATTCAGCAATACCAATAACATCAGCATCCAAGATGTTAGGGTCTAATTTAAGATCATTAAAAGGAGCATGCAATGACCTTGAGTTGTGAAAAAAAACTACTTTAAAATAGTTACTTGATAAGTTATACAATGGCTTAAAGCACAACTGTAGAGTTGCATTTGTCCTTAGTCTGTGTAATTCTTGTCGAACACAATCTGCTACAACTATTGCTTTTTTATTAAGATATAATATCTGTAATCAAGTTAAATATGTTACTCTGCTTAGTGCAACATAGTGAATATGTGGTATTTTCCCTTTACGTTTTGATTTTAGACTAACAACAACCTCGTGTAATGTATCTCCTTGCGATTTATGAATTGTTTTTCCGGCTGCTGGGCAAAGAGGAAACTGAATTCTTTCAAAGGTCTTATATTTATAAGTAAATGACCCTTTAATGTCAAACATTGGAGTCCATGTTTTTTCAACATCTTTTCCGTACAAGTGTTGATATTTTTTTCTATTGTTAGCACCTATTCTGGCATCTTAAAACTTAACCCATATGGTACTTGGTCTCAAAGATGTAGTTTTGCACTCAATCAATTTAAGTTCACAAGTTGAACCATTTGTAAGACCATCAGTGACTTCAATATTAGCTGTAAGATCATATTTCATCCCAATTGCTAATAATTTTGTTTTTACAGATGCTGGTAAATCCCCACAAACTGTGTCAACTGATTTAACTTTAACTTTTGGTGAGCATAATTTAGATATGTATTGCAAATTAAAATTATCCACTAAAGCATTTTCAACAAACAAATGAGTAGCATGAGTTCTGTATGTTGGATCACTGATTGAAACAGTTATTGTGCTTAAAACTGCAAAATCGTTTTCAGTCAGCTGATTTTGTCTCAACCTAGTTAGTAGTAGAGCAAATTCTAAATCATCATTTTGTCTCATTATTTCAGTAAGTTCATGAAAATAAAATAATAATTTACAGTAATTAGGGGCTTATGCTGTTAATCCTTTGCTAAGATCATTGAAAATTCAGCTGTCAAATACAGGCTGGAGTTGGAAAAGTCACCAATAGCTATGATACTCACGCCACCGAATGAACAGTTGCTTCCCTTGATTTTTTTCAGCCTTCTCTCCAGTAAAGAGAATATTTTGTTTCCAACCATTGAAATTTCATCAATCAATATCAGAGACAAATTTCTGTATTTCATTCTGAGTGTATTGAGAACATCACATGACAGTGACTGGTCAAGTCGTGTATTTGGTTGTATCTGGAAAGCATTGTGAATAGTCAGACCATTTCTATTGTAAGCTGCCTTTCCAGTAGGAGCACAAAGAAGAATTCTAATATCGTCAGGGTCCTCACCTTCAATAGAAAGTGTCTGTGTAAAGCTTGAAATATTGCTCTGACAACAAAAGATTTTCCACATCCTGCTCCACCTGTCAAAAATACATAAAATGGTTCATGTTTTTTTTAACCCATGTGACAACATGTTTGAAAAATTCCCACTGCTTTTTATTCAAGGATCTTATCAATGCAAAATAGTCACTCTCACTTATTCTGCTGGCATGATTTGTCAATTCTACTGTTCTTGCTTCTATTCCAACTTCACGGGACATATCATACAGTCTATGTTCTGTTGGTCTATCTGGATCGAAATGAACATACTGTTCTGATTCTGTTGGGCCTATTTCAGCATCTTCCATTTCTACTTGTTGTGTGGCAGGTGCTATTTGATCATTCTCATTACAATCATTTTCTGCCTCTTCTATAGCTTTCTCTAGATCTATTACTTTACCTTCATCTTGCTTGGCTTTTTTTCTAATAGTCTTGCACCAGTCAAGTACATTTTTTCAAATGGTTCATGTCCACATTGCAAATCTGAAAGTTCATTTCTCCATGGATAAAATAACATTAAGCGTTCTCTGTAGAAGTTTTCAGAGTCAGTTTTGTAATTGTATTTTACATATCTTATAACTTTGGGTGTTTTTCTTTGGTATATTCTAATACCATTCTTCAGAGTTAAGTCAATTTTTTTATTGTTTTCTTCTATAACATCTGTATTTGCCTCTTCATTTTCACTTTCAGATTCATTGTCCTGCTGTTCTGATTCATGATCTGAGGACTCTAAAGTTTAAGGATACTGCAATTCAAGTTCAGATACATAGTCTGCTAGACACCAGTTCTCCAGTTGTTTTGGTCTACGCGAGTAGCTTTTAATATCATTGTCTGATTCTATTTCAGTAGAGTCTGGGCCTAGTTTTTCTAGGGCTGATGATTGCTTTAGGAGGAAAGTTCTTTTGTGTCGTGGAGATGTGTTAATGAATACAACTTGTCTTGTAGCTTTTGTTTAAGGCATCTGTAGTGTTAAGTATGTTGCTTCTTGTGCGCTTGTTTCAACAGAATTTGAAAAGTAATTCCCAATGTGCCTTACTTGATGCTTCAAGTCTAAATTTCCCTGTCGTGCTTCTTTTGCTGCTTGGTCTAGTAATGCACTCATACCTTTTTGTGACTTACTTATGTATGAAACAATATACACTGTACATGCAAATGCATCTAAAACAAACTGTAAATCATGATTTGCTTGCCAGGCTACCAACACAGTTTTCATGTAACCATTAACACGCACTTCAGATGGTTTTTGTTTGAGAAAAACTTTTGGACCACTCAAGTTGCTTCTAACGGTCTATATCTTCAGAATTGTGAAGTGTATTAATTTCGTTTTGTATTTCTTTATATATAGCCTTGTATTTTTCTATGTCATCATTTTCTCCCAATGGTTCTAGAATTACTGTTGCTTTCATAGGTGGAAGGGGAAAACCAAAACGACAAATTGGGTGACCTTTTTTTCTGCACGTTTTTGAATGTTTATGAACTTGCAAATTGACTAAACTGTCATTTTCAAAATATAGTTGGAAAAGATAAGTACTCTGCATCAGGATCACTATAGAGGCTAATTGGTCGTTGACCTTCACCAGGAGCAAAAGTTAAACCTGAATCACCTGGCGGATTGTCGTCTGGAATGTAATCTAACAGTGTATCTGTATTTCCAACATGTGTTTCATTTTCATCTACTTCACTGAAATGATCGGAGTCATCGTCTGAATCATTTTCATCTTGGTTATCCTCTTGTTCTGTACTATTTTTTTCATTTTGTCTTTCTTCTTCATTTATTTTTGTCTTAATGTAATTTTCATCATTCGTTTGTAACACGTCATCTAAAAACATATCATATGTCATCTAGTCTATATCTTCAGAATTGTAAAGTGTATTTATTTCGTTTTGTATTTCTTTATATATAGCCTTGTATTTTTCTATGTCATCATTTTCTCCCAAAGGTTCTTAAATTACTGTTGCTTTCATAGGTGGAAGGGGAAAACCAAAACGACAAATTGGGTGACCTTTTTTTCTGCACGTTGACTAAACTGTCATTTTCTTAAAGTGAACAGGAGACATATTTATCAATAAATGCTACAACATCTTCATTTGAATCACTTCCATATACTGGTGCATTTTCAATCCAGATCAAGATATGAATATGTGGTGAACCTCTCTGTTGAAATTCAACCCTATAAAAAAAATCTGTCAATTTTCCAATAGGATCATGATCACTTTTCAACACCAAGTTGATAAACTGTTGGACACGATAATTAAAATATCTAGAGCATGTCACAGGGTCTTTTTGAACAAGTTTAGATTCCAATCCATTTCTTCCAATTCGTTGTCAGTATACTCTTTTCCATCATTTAATTTGCCAAGAATTCGTAACAAATCTTTCCAGTTAGTGTCTGCAGATGAAAGAGAGCCAAACCCCATTGGAAGACCCAAATGTCTAATCATTGCAAACAAATCTTTTTTCCTCTTTTCAAGGTATACTGGAGAGTTTCTTAAACTTCTGAAGATATAATAACCTTCATCCAATCTTACAAGATCATTTACAGTGTTAGGATTCAGTACATCTTTTGTTGTCCATTGTTTTCCTTCTGATTGACACCTTCTCAGAGCAAGATTGACCTTATCACTTATGTTTTTTAACGGAATTTTCTTTAACTTAAAAAAAATGTTTGGTACAGAATGTGCTACTCTCCTATCCATGGACCTTAGTTCCCATTTAACAATATCAGTATAGTGAACAGAAACAAACCTGTCCTTATTATCTGGCCTTTTTTTACCACAAAATATAGTTGGAAAAGATAAGTACTCTGCATCAGGATCACTATAGAGGCTAATTGGTCGTTGACCTTCACCAGGAGCAAAAGTTAAACCTGAATCACTTGGCGGATTGTCGTCTGGAATGTAATCTAAAAGTGTATCTGTATTTCCAACATGTGTTTCGTTTTCATCTACTTCACTGAAATGATCGGAGTCATCGTCTGAATCATTTTCATCTTGGTTATCCTCTTGTTCTGTACTATTTGTTTTCATTTTGTGTTTCTTCTTCATTTATTTTTGCTATTTCTGTAATCCAATTATCATTTATTTCAATCCCAGAATACTTGTACAAGTCACTTGTTCTCATTCAATAATGTAATGCACAAACGACAGCAAATGGTCTGACATTTTCACTAAAATCGCATTTTTTTAATTCAAGCTTTTTCTTCAATTTAACTGATATTGTACCTGATTTCTCTATTGTATGTGGAAGAGAATTATTGTAGGTTGAACTTCAACAGGCACATTTACAACATTGCCTTTAACTGATAACTGTCCACCTCTAGGCAACTGTCGAATCTACATAAAAGGAATTCTTAATGATAACAGTCTCTCTTCTAAAGGATACAAATTTAATTCTTTTGGTTTTTGAGGAAATCCCATTTGATTTGCTATTGCAAAACGAGTTTTTTTTGTCTTTTAATTGCATTTAGACAAGTGTGGCATATCCATTCTATTTGCTGTACAGATTTAAAATTAGTAAAGCAATGAGTCATGTTAGCAGGAGTGTTCGTTTTGACAGTTTTAGAATTTACTACAGATTCACAGAACCAAGTTTGATGATATGAAGTACATATATATGTAGGACCTTGATTTATTTTTGTTTTAAAATTTCTTATGCAAGCATCAAGGGTTATACACTGAGTTCTTTTCTTTTTTAGGTCTTTTTCGTGATCTGTAAAATCAATGTTTTTCTTTTAGTACTTTTGACTGTCTTTTCATAACATCTGTCTATATCTAGGTTTTTCTGTCTAGAAACTTTGTTTCTTCAAACGCTCATTTTCTAAATTTTCTGGATGTGACCTATATTCTTTTTTCTGTGGAAGTCTCGTTCAGACTCATGTTTTCTGTAGTCTTCATCTGTCTGGCAATTTTTTTTCTTTTCTGTTTCGTTTCTTTTGAAATCTTCATTCTTTCTCTTTGTCTTTCCATCTTTCTTATATCAGAATTATCTCTTTGAGACTTCTTACTTTCTGCTTCAGCCCTTCCGTAATTTTTATCCTTTCTAGCCTCTCTTTTAGAAGCAAGTTCTCTTTGACTTTCCATCTGTCTTTCCATCTGTCTTATCTCTTTGAGACTTCTTACTTTCTGCTTCAGCCCTTCTATAATTTCCATCCTTTCTAACTTTTCTTTTAGCAGCAAGTTCTCTTTTATTGAAATCTTTATTCTTTCTAGCCTCTCTTTTAGCAGCAAGTTCCATTTTTTGGAAATCTTCATTCTTTCTAGCCTCTCTTTTAGCATCCAGTTCTGTTTTTTTAAATCTTCATTCTTTCTAGCCTCTCTTTTAGCAGCAAAGTCTGTTTTTTTTAAATCTTCGTTCTTTCTAGCCTCTCTTTTAGAAGAAAGTTCTCTTTGTCTCTTTATCAGTCTTATATCAGAATCATCTCTCTGAGACTTTTTTGTATCTGCTTTAGTTTTTCTATATTTTTTCTGGAATATCTTTTTGCATTTAATTCTTTTTCCTTGAATTTTTTATTTTTTCTTCTATTTTGCATTTCGTTTTTCATATATACAAATTTGGTTACCTTAATATACTGGTAGGAAACTTTTTGTTTGTTTTGTGTTCCTTAGTTTCTGATCATCGAAATAATTCTTAATCTGCTTGGTCACATCTTTGTCAGTATCTTTACTACTGATACTTGCAGGTAAAATTTCAAATTGAGAGTCTAAATCAATTTGTAAACTTGTGTAAAAAGCATACAAGTAACTGAGGAGGTCATGCAAGTCAGCAAATCCAATCAAAATACTTTTGCCAGAGGAATCTAATTGATTATTCAGTGTACATTCTGAATGAGAATGAGTGTCAAAAAAATAGTATGTACGATTAAAATAATAAACTGCTGAACATGTGGCTCCAATCAATATAAGAAATTTGTTAGACTGCTTCATACAATTTTGACTTGCTTCTTGTAATGTGAGAAATCCAGTCAACTCTTGGTACTGTAAAGCTAGACCAAACAGAATATTTTGTTTGTTAATTATAAAAATCCCTTCAGGAATTTCTATTTTGACAGGAATTTCATCAAAACTTAAAATAAAAGCATATTTTTAAATAATCCCTGTGTTGTTAATTCTTGAACATGCTTCCTGTAAATTTCATCACCTTTATTCAAAATGTAATCCAGGTTCAGTGTGTTTGAATCAAAATTTGATGTAGAAAGTGACAAGAAAACTAAGCAATTACAAGTACATTGGTTTCCCCTGCTTTAATCAGCAAATTTTGTGGCATATTGGTCAAAAGTTTCAAATTTCAGAAATTTTGCATTCAAAGAATTGGAATAGTTTGATACTTCTTCTAAATTATTTTTAGATTGTTCATTTTGGTCTTGCAACAGATCAGTTTGGATATTACTATGAGAATCTTTTCTTGCATAACTATTGTTTGATTCATTTGACAGAATATCGGTTTGTATTTGACAAGTTTCTTTTGTACGGTTATTGTTATTGTTTTGATTCAATTCTTTTGCACAGTTATTGTTACTGTTTTGATTCAATTCTTTCGCACAGTTTTTGTTACTGTTTTGATTGAAATCAGATAGTTCATGTTTATTTAATTCAGATATTTCAAGTTTATTCAATTCAGATATTTCAAGTATATTCAGTTCAGATACTTCAGGTTTATTCAATTCAGATTTTTCAAGTATATTCAGTTCAGATATTTCAAGTGTTTTCAATTCAGATTTTTCAAGTAGGTTCAAGTTACTGTTATTTGCATTAGAGTGGAGGTCAGAATTCCCCATATTATTTGAGTTACTGTTGTTTATATTTGTGTGGAGGTCAGTATCCCCCATGTTATTTGAGTTACTGTTGTTGAGGGTGTCAGTATCACCTATGTCAAGGTCGAACTCTGTACTGTAAATGGGTCCAGTATCCCCAGTCAAGTCCGTCAGTCTCTGTTTCCTTTGGTTTTTCACACCACGATTAGCCTCCTCCAATTGTTTCTTCTTGTCATCTTTAAACATCTAAAAATACATATGCAACCAATGTACAATAACGAGGACAAAATGTTATAAATGCATAGTATGATAAAAGAAAGGCTAGATGAACAATTACATAATGAGAGCTAATATGATTGGGGTAGACATAGTACCTATATATATATCATGAATATAATATGTGTTTTCTGTCATAGAGGGTTCACTTGTTCAGACATATGTATAGCTATATCTATATATGTATCTAGAATATATTTATGCTTCATGTATTTGAATAAAATAATATATCAAAGTGCAATTATAGTTGCTAAAGATGAAGCCTTTGGTTAAATAAGGAACAAATTATGTTATGCCCTTTTTATCATGATTAATATTATGTCGTGGTTTTTTTTTTTGCATGTACAAAAAATGACCATTTAAGAAATTGGTATTGCTGGTGCATTTAACAGTATTGCCAAAAATAACCATAATTATTATGTATTATAACAGACTTTCTAGATTAAGTAAACAGATTTTCAATTAAATAAGGTGATAACATTAACGCGGTAATGTCAATAAAGAGTAAAATTTAAGTTAAACCTTTAACAATACTTCCTTCATATGTATGTGTACAGAAGTTTGAACTTTGACATTTGAAATAAGTCAATACAAATTGGTGTTCAAAACAGTTTTGTGCTTGTAAATTAATTCAATCTAACGTTACACAGAAAATAAGATAGAAGATCTATCACTGATGTTGTCACCTAATTAAATTGAATCTCTGTTAACTTAATTTAGAAAGTAACAAGAATGTGTTCAAAGTACACGGATGCCGCATCCGCACTAACATTTTCTTTGATAAATTGTTTCTCTTATGAATTGTTTTACATGGTCATTTCAGGGCCTTTTATAGCTGACTATGTGGTATGGGCTTTGCTCATTGTTGAAGGCTGTATGGTGACTTATAGTTGTAAATTTCTGTGTCATTTTGGTCTATTATGGAGAGCTGTCTCATTGGCAATCATACCACATCTTCTTTTTTATATTAACGTTAAAAAATTTCAAAAATGCTAATAATTTCAAAGTCACTGGACCATGACGTAGGGGACAGGGCTTCAAAATAGTCATCAAACTGATATGTAATGACAGTATAGCAAATTCATACAAAATATCATTGAATTTGATCTAACACATGTAGCTCTTTTCAAACTAACTTAAGTAGAAAACTTAACATTGTAAATTGCTATTTCATTTAAAGTCACTGGCACCAAAAGATATTAACTGGTGATAGCAATGCATTTTTGTACACAATATCATTGATCTATCAATAGTAGATCCTATTGAACAAACTTTTTAAGAAAAATACCAAACAGAGAACATGCACCTTTTTTTGTTGGGGAGGAGAAGTGGGGTCTTTGCATAGTCAGATAATCTCTAGTATGCATGTGCAGTTCTTCTCATAAAAGCTATATCTGTTTCATTTAACATAAAAATCAGGGGGCAGGGAAATAAAATTTGAATATTATGGGGACGAAGTCCCCTATTACAGAAGAAAAATCAATAATGAAACAAATTAAAAAAATGATCGGGAAAATTTCCCGAATGTTTTGATTCTGCTAATGAACTCAAAAAAATTTCAGACTTTCAATAAAATATATATATTTATGAGTTTAGTAAAATATAGGAAGGAATTCAATACCAATTCCTTTTTAATAATTGTTTGGTATGAAAAAATCGTAACCTGATAACAGCGTTTCTTTGTTTACATTGAATATGACGTCATAACTTAAATAACTTCACAACTAAATCCCTAACAACAGAAACAAAATCAGAAACGTTACAGTATTTCCGTTGTTTCTTTTTTATCATGTTTGAATTACAGCCTTCATCCCCATTCACGGGTAATGTCTGCCGCATATTAAATCTGGAAACAGTATATCTAACGGGAAACAAATATGATCAGTTTTTCACTATAAAATTGATAAAATCTTAGACTTTACAAGATTTTGCAAGATACATTGATTTTCGAAAACGTCTGACTGAAAAACTATCGGAACTGCTAAATAAATTAACCACACAATTCCAAATATTCAACAAATACGTGTTTTATGTAAAGTAAGTATATTTTGTCATGTAATATAATTAATTTAGGTGGCATTCTATTAATAATAAAGGATACAAAGTGAAGACCTCCTTTTCCCCCCTCCAAAGACCTAAAATTCTTACCTTTTGATCATGACTCAAAGAAACCTAAACCTATATGTCCTGAATGAATACAGATTTTGATATAGTCAGTTTTAATGAGAAAATTGATACAATTTGAGTTATCTTTCTTTGTATTCAGAGGTGCTCTTACCGGAGTAGGCTTACACATACGGTAAACGGTGCAAATTGTGCTCGTATGATAAATTGATTAAAGATTCAGATTCAATATTTTATTAAAGTCTCACTACTTGCAATACATAAATATACAGTACATACAGAGTATATACACAACATACAGAGTATATACACAATATAAAACAGACAATACACAAATATAGAATACAAGTAACATTCTATTAAGAATTATGAGAGACTGTCAAACAATTTCTATATAAAACTAGTTAAAATATATATGATTATTAAAATAATTTCATTTTAAGAATATAAAAAGGTATTTCTTCTACTTAAAATATCAAATATGAAAGGCCGTATGACCAAATTTCTGTTTACAAATATCTGGCCGGGTGGGCACTGGGTATATCATACTAAAGGAAAGTATAATAGTCCCAGCAAATATTAATTAGTGAGGATTGTTGACCCATCAGGTAATCCAATTACATGCAACAACAAATTATGACACCTGTTGTGACTGTTGATTAGCATAGGGTCTTAAACTTGTCATTATATGTCCCCACGTAAAATTAAACATTCATTTGAATGGACCAGAAAAAAATAAAATCGGAAACCAATAATTGTGTCAGTTATATTTTGTGAAAATCAGGATTTTGACCTGATTTATGATCCCGATATCGGGATTCGGGTAGAGGTATGAAAATCAGGATGATACCACGAAAAATCGGGATAGTTGGCAAGTCAATTATCAATTATTGCACTTTACTAAAAATTGGGATGATCAGTTTTCTGAAAAAGTGACAAAACATGCAATCTATTGTTTAGCTTAGGAATAATCAACGTATAGAGGATTTGTGATCATTTGTTCCCAACCTGTTCATCGTTATCTAGCTTTTTTCATTCTAAATTTTTAGAATGCTAGCTAATCAAATTTTTCATTAACTATGTTGATCATATTCATCTATATTATATGAAAATACGGTGTCATCCTGGTTTGCCCACTTTTAATTACATGTATATGTAAACATAGAGGGAATTGTTGTTTTAACAATTATAGTTTCTTTCTGAATTGTAGTCATATTTTTTACCTTTTATTTTACCTGTAAATTTTTAAAAGAATATTATATTCTGCCATTAAATCAAGGAAAATGTGCAAAACTTTTCTATATTTGATATATTTTTGGCAGGAAAGTGCAAATGCATTTTTATTTATAAAAAAAATCGGAAATAATGTGCCCTTTAAATGAATTATTATTCTAATTGATCAACAGTCAAATAGTTTAAATTATTGGTACATTCTGAAAAATAAGTAAAAAGTAAAAGAATGAAACTAAAAATTTATTAGAATAAATCTCATTTGAATATCTGTGACTTTATTCAACTTATTTTTTTTTAATTTTAATAAAACACATTGTTCTGAAATTTAATATAAAACTATCCAATTAATTCTAACAACTAGAATATAAATGCAACTGTTCAGTAGCCAAACTATTAATATGACACAATTTGAACAGTAATCTGCTTCCAAGCTAGCATTTTCTTAAGAAAAAACAATAAAACATCTTAGACAACAGACTCCAACAACTGAAAGACCAATACCAACACAGACTCATCAACGTGGTAGATTACTCTGACGCAGCCGATGATTCCATTCTCTCCATTTGAACTGAACAATG
This sequence comes from Mytilus trossulus, assembly GCF_036588685.1. Lineage (NCBI taxonomy): Eukaryota > Metazoa > Mollusca > Bivalvia > Mytilida > Mytilidae > Mytilus > Mytilus trossulus. The sequence continues at coordinate 21,391,814 of NC_086382.1, read as the reverse complement.
GAGTGAACTATTGTAAATTGTGACTTTGTAAATATAATGTTTTGTGACCTTTGATGTGTATATAAAAGATTGTATTTCTCCTCATTTTTCACATTTCCTTATGCAATGCGTTTATAAAAATGATAATATTTATTAAACTATATGTTTGCAATAAAAGAGATCTTGTATTTATGTATTTATATTATGAGAATCATTCAGAAACTAATGAACTATATAGTATAAAATTGAGAATGGAAATGTGGAATGTATAAAGACACTTTTGTAACTGAATATAATTTTTTTTTATTTGTTGTGTACAAATATTTGATTTCTTTAATAATTTTTTATACAAAAAAAACCAACTGAATATATAGAAAACACTTACAAACTATATCCCAAAGTTGGAACAGACTATACAATTGTATGCTCATAAAACCTTTTGTCTTTTTTGTTTTCTTTACTAATAGTTAGAACATACTCACCCCTTCTCGTCCAATGAAAAGTCAGTTTTTTGCCCTCTAATTTTCATAGTACATGGTTTTCCATGCACTATGAAATGCTATACATGAATGACTTTTCATTGTCAGTTAATGATGAAAGTGAACTCGTTGCACTAACGAAGTGTTCAATCCCCTAAGGCATTTTCCTTGGGAAAATAGCCTACTGATTAAAGATGAAAGAGCAAAGATTAAAATTTAAAAAAAAAAAATTTTGCAAAATTTCATGCATTTTCTAAGGAACACATATATAGAATACACAAAACCAAAAAAAATTGGTAAGGATACATAAAATGATATTTATTTAATTCATATACCTTACATTTGAGGGAATTATTTTCTTTTTTTTTCAAAATAACACAATGCCCGACTGCTGATATATAAAGCAAAGGATTGTTTTCGGAGAAACACAATACATTTAAATTTATCAATAAAAAGTAAGCATTTAATGTTGAATGGTCTGAATTCAAATATTCATAAATAGAGTTACATATTTATAAAAAAAATCAAATTTCAAAACGGGGATTTTCAAAGCATTGTGTTGCTTTTTAAAATTAAAAAAATCTAAAGATATACAAGTATTAAATTTTACCTGAAGCAGAAGAAAACAATTTATCCTTCATAAACTATGTCAGTGCTATTTCATTTCATCCATTGAAATGATTATTACCTATGTTTTATATTTAGTTCATTATAAAAAGTGAAGTCTTATTTAGGTTTGAATATTACAATGGGAAAGGATAGTTTTGTAAGGTCACTCGAAAGTGTGAATATGTTCTAAATTGGTCAGTAACCTATAAATAATTGGTAGAATTAAAAGTTAGCAAACCAGGAGTAAACCGAAAATACAAAGCAGTTTGTGTGTCCCCATTATAGTTAAAATTTCACCTGTAAATCAAAGAAGATGTGTAATTATATGGCTTCACTTGACAGCTTCGGTGTCAAACATACTGGTAATCAACAATGTTTACCTCTTGCTAACTGCCGTTGTGTATCATGTGTATTAAAAACTTTTGTGTGTTGAAAAAATGGTTACTTCCCTTTGATTTGTCCTGTTTTTTTAAGTTATTTTTCTCTAAAAATGTAAATTGTAAAAAGAAAATAAATTAATTATTTTTTAATCAAATAATCATAAAAGGATGGTAATTAAATGAATTTAAATGTTTTGGGATAAATAAAAAAACATAAATTTATAAATTATTTTAGGAATCTTGACCTCTTTTCAAGGATTAAATTGAAAATTATATGCAAAATCTGATTAAATTTTAATTTTTGAGAATCTTTATTGAATTTTCACCCATATGGGTTGAAGGCATAAATCAACATAATGATTTTACAATACATCATACAGAAAAAAGAAAAAAAAAAGAACAAAACATTTATGTACATATATTTATGAGTTATATTCTTCAAGAGCATAGCCTTGACATTCAGATTTATTAAAAAAAAATCCTTTTACAATATTGTTATATTCATCTAAATATAACAAAATATTTTACACTAATAAAAATTAATGAAGTGATATCATTCAAATAGAAAGGCAACAAGGGTACTATAAACATGATAAACATTACATTCTGATGGAAATTTGAAAACAAATCACTTTAAAAGACAATATCTACATCATACGGTATACATTTACGACAAAATTTATCTTGATAAAAACCCTCCTGATCTGAGTCCTAAACTCCTGACCAAAATTTCCCAATCTCCTGATCTGAGTTGCACAGTCCATCACATGTATGATTTTCTTGTAAAGTAATATTTTTATATTTAGTATAATATTTTTTTAAATATCAATTCAGAACCAATACTTTATATTGGATTTATCCTATGAATTGATAACAAGGGACACAATTATATGTATTTATAAAATATTTCCCTAAACTTGCAATAAAATATCAAATGTAGCATATATTCTTTGTTTTATTTTTTATGAGAAAAAAACGTCTTTTAATAGTAAATTGATATTTTGAACAATATAAATTAATTCTAAGATCCTGTGTTGTTGATAAATCTAGCTTTCAAAATTTCTGTTATTCTAGTAAAGTTTTAAACAATGATATGAGTCACACACAGTGGCGGATCCAGGGGAAGGTTCCAGGGATTGTGAAAGGGGACACAGTCTGTATAAAAAAAAATTGGAATTCGAATTTGACATTCAAACTGCAGAATCTGTTGAACAAGAAACCAAAATACTTACATTATTGCTGTTTACATTTTATCTCTATCTATAATAATATTTAAGATACTTACAATTTTCTAAACTTGACCCTTTAGATACAGAGGAAAATATTTTGTAAAAATTTACAAAAATTTACCAAATTAGTGAAAATTGTTAAAAACTGACTATAATGGACAATAACTCCTTAAGAAGTCAACTGATTATTTTGGTCATGTTGACTTATTTTTAGATCTTACTTTGCTGAATATTATTGTTGTTACAGTTTATCTCTATCTATAATAATATTCAAGATAATAACCAAAAACGGCAAAATTTCTTTGAAAATTACCAATTTTGGGACAGCAACCCAACAAACAGTTGACCAATTCATCTGAAAATTTCAGGGCAGATAGATATTGACTTGATAAACAATATAATCCCATGTCAGATTTGCTCTAAATGCCTTGGTTACAGAGTTATAAGCCAAAATCTACAATTTACCCCTATGTTCTATTTTTAGCAATGACGGCCATCTTGATTGGTTGGCTTGGTCACAGCACACATTTTTTTAAACAATATACCCTAATGATGATTGTAGCTAAGTTTGGTTAAATTTGACCCAATAGTTTCAGAGGAGAAGATTTTTGTAAAAGATTACAAAAAATCTACGAAAAGTTTGTAAAAAATTACTATGAAGGGCAATAACTCCTTCAGAGGTCAACTGACCATTTTGGTCATGTTGACTTATTTGTAGATCTTACTTTGCTGAACATTATTGCTGTTTACTGTTTATCTCTATCTATAATAATATTCAAGATAATAACCAAAAACGGCAAAATTTCTTTAAAAATTACCAATTTTGGGGCAGCAACCCAACAATCAGTTGACCAATTCATCTGAAAATTTCAGGGCAGATAGATATTGACTTGATAAACAATATAATCCCTGTCAGATTTGCTCTAAATGCCTTGGTTACAGAGTTAAAAGCCAAAATCTACAATTTACCCCTATGTTCTATTTTTAGCAATGACGGCCATCTTGATTGGTTGGCTTGGTCACAGCACACATTTTTTTAAACAATATACCCTAATGATGATTGTAGCTAAGTTTGGTTAAATTTGACCCAATAGTTTCAGAGGAGAAGATTTTTGTAAAAGATTACAAAAATCTACGAAAAATTTGTAAAAATGACTATGAAGGGCAATAACTCCTTAAGAGGTCAACTGACCATTTTGGTCATGTTGACTTATTTGTAGGTCTTACTTTGCTGAACATTATTGCTGTTTACTGTTTATCTCTATCTATAATAATATTCAAGATAATAACCAAAAACGGCAAAATTTCCTTAAAGTTACCAATTCAGGGGCAGCAACCCAACAATCAGTTGTCTGATTCATCTGAAAATTTCCAGGCAGATAGATCTTGACCTGATAAACACTTTTACCCCATGTCAGATTTGCTCTTAATGCTTTGGTTTCAGAGTTATAAGCCAAAATCTACATTTTACCCCTATGTTCTATTTTTAGCCATGGCGGCCATCTTGGTTAGGTTGACCGGGTCACCGGACATATTTTTTAAACTAGATACCCTAGTGATGATTGTGACCAAGTTTGGTTAAATTTTGCCCTGTAGGTTCAGAGGAGAAGATTTTTGTAAAAGTTAACGACGACGGACGACGGACGACAAGTGATGAGAAAAGCTCACTTGGCTCTTCGGGACAGTTGAGCTAAAATAAATCAATGGGAGCTTACAACAATAGATATAAACCTTTCACCAAAATGTCAGGAACACAGATCAAACGTTTATGAGTTTTTGTCCGAAAACTTGAAAATCTCCCTTTTTGTATTGAATAAATTACTCGAAAATTTATAAAAATCGAAAGGGAGCTCATGTCAATATATATATTAACAATTCACCAAAGTTTAAGGCAAATTGGTTGAAGCGTTTTTGAGTTAATGTCCGACATGTTGACAACGGACGGACAGACGGACGGATGGATGGTATACCATAAACGGGCGTGTAAAAACAATCTTACTACACTGCCAGATTGAATGATACGTTTTGACAGAATAATAAAATTCCAACTGAAATTTTGGAAAATTATATAAAAAAAAGAAATTTAACTGGAAGCATAAAAATAAGCCAAAGTTCTTGAATAACGTTTCATCTTGAAGTTCGTAATGATATAAACTGTGGTTATCTTTTGCCTTTCATGGTTGTCGAGACGCATGTCCGAAAAATAATTTAAATAATACCTAAGGCTTTTAAATGGTATAGTATTTATACTTGAATTGGGTTTTTTTTCTACTTTATATCTTCATAAGCAAGATGATCCAGTGAATTTAGGTGACCAACATATATGACAGGAAATGGGCATCTATCATGATTCTTTATATTATTCATCATACTTCCTACCGAGTCATATTTGGATTATCGCTCTGCAATAGTCCCGATTGATTTCGAGCCGCGTTTCCATTCCTTTTAAATATACAATTCCTTGAACCTATGAATCAAGTCAAAACAAACTTTAGTAGGATGATTGGACAGCTAAAGTCTTCTATATACCTTATTTTCTTTCCATACCACCACTTTTATCAAAAGACAACTGAAACACAAATGTATATATGCTTGCTGCTTGTATATAGAAAACAAAAAATATAGCTAGCGTATAAAACATTTATTTCAAATTAAACGAAAATAATACTCAACACCAAACTTGCCCATTAATAAGTCAGAAAACTAATTGCTTAGACACTTTTAACCTGTTTTCAATAGAATCTGCCACAAAGCCCACATAGCCATCTTTGCTAGAATCGCTTTTCCATATACCATGGCGCTTCAATCACCATTCATTAACGTCAGAATTAGCCGCCGAAGTGGCATCACCAGACCTCAAAGAGTGCAAACATAGATTTAACTCCGTTGCAACTAATTTCAATCTCTTCAGTATGCATTCTCTAGCTGTGCTATAACTGATCGGTTTATTAACCTGAACTAAACCAGATTTCTTCTAAGTTTGTACTATGGACGAAACAAATACTAATTTGAAAAAATATCTAAATGCGCCATACAAATATACTTTAATAACATGTCAAATGGACGAGCCATTCATTGAACTTTTGAAACTAAAATTCATCTCCGGCTCTATATTGATCGGTTTTCCTCTTTTAAACTTTACAATTAAATATTTATCTTAAAAAATAATGTCGTTACACTTCAGATTACTCAACTCATTAAATCTAGGAAAAGCACTATAACTCAGTAAAATCATAGCAATATCCCTAACTACTGTTAACTCATTCGACCCTAGAAACATAGAACATAAACTTATCAAATTATCATTGGACACAGGATCTTTCTTTACAACTGGAGCTTCAGCAGGACGTTAGGCCGATTCAACTAAATTTGTTTTACAATAGCATTCGCTGTAGGATCTAACAGACCTGACATGTCATAAGCCCATTTAATAGAATAAAAAAAAACATTGATTGTACTGTATGTAGCACCTGAATCAAGCAAATGAACTACATATAAATAAACATGAATAGGCGATGCTGGCAAATAGGTCAATTTATGTTCATGCGAAAATGTTGTCCATTTTTTAAAAGCATTACCATATTTTCTAACAGTACTGTCACTTCTGGCATCAAGGAGTCTCGACGAAAAACTATCCACCAAATCATGTAAAGGATGATCCTCTCCGATACCATTATCCTCCACGGCTTCTGTAGTAAACTGGTCAAGCTTTGACCCTGTACAAAACACAAAATAAAATCAATAAAATCTGATCTTTAAACATGTAAAATGCCATCAAAGAAAAAATGCATATATTTCCCAAATTTACCATTATTTCCCCTTCCGGAAACAACAGGACTAATGTTCATTATATGATGTTTGTCTGCTATGAAATGTTTCAAATTTCCGAAACTATCATATAACATCAACCAATAAGGTGAAGAATTTCCAGAATGGAACCACCCGAGAACAATTTGCCTCTTCACTTCACAATTTTCTTATAACCTTACAAACTGCAATTTTCTTATAACCTTACAAACAGCATTTGTGAAAACGCATCAATTGCCTCTGTATTCTTACACCTCCACTTATAATTGAATATTGAACATTTAGCGTTAAAATTTGTAGCAAATCTGTCTATAGTATGTCTACACCATAACTAATCTAACGTTTGAAATACAGATTGCTTAATATCCCACATGTCCCGGTCGTCACGATCTGAATATCTACTCAGACCATAGGGAATTTTATTTTTGTTTTCTTGGAATCCAATGTGGTTTAGTTTTTATATTGTACTCAGAACATAAATAATTAACAGATTAAGCTCACAAGCAATATTTTAAAGTTCCGATTTTTTGCTACCATTTCAAACTGTACTAGTTACATTCTTATTATATATATTCATAATAACAACGGTTTTTTAAACATCTTGACGAGCTTTTCACTGTTTTGCATACTGCTTCAAACTTAAGCCATGTTGACCTCTTACCATTTTCCAATACTGTCCAAATTACCTACTGGAGTATTCTAACTGTTACCTGGTAATATTAGAGCCACTCAGTCAGAGTTTCTAACGAGTCACAGACCGAATCTGCACATATGACATCGGTCAATGGACAGAAAGTCACAGGACATAAAGTCACAAATTTTTTTTGGACAATTGTTTAAATATATTTTGAAATATTTTCTTTTATTGCATATATTCATTTTTAAGTTAAGGAAATTGCTCATAAACCTTGATAAATAAAAATGTATTAAATTTTAATCATGCAAAGGATATATATTTATTGGCAAAAAGAAGTTCATTTAAGCACCAAGCCACTTTAAAATGTTGTTTTCACTACAATTATTTGATCATTATTGATATTTATTGAATAAATTTCAATTACAAAGTTGCTTCATATATATATAAAACTTTAAGAAAAATCAAAATAATTTTTTTTCAAGATAAGTGTTTTCTTGTTAAAGAAAATAAGCTCAAAACTGAATTGCGACTTTTTGTCCGTGACTTTTTGTCCTGTGACTTTCTGTCCTACATTCATGACATCTACAACGGGTACATTATAGCCCCCAAAACCTACTTCTGAGACATCAGTGAACGCCACAAAATCACATACATCTGACTCATGCAGACGATTACCTTTCTCATTTAACTATATTACTGAAGTCAACCAGTATCTGAGCTCCTCCAACTTGCCCTTAACAGTATACAGTTATACAGTACTCTAGTTCTAAGCCTAACCAAATTACCGAACACAGCTTGCATTGATATAATGTGGCCAACATTTCCAGCAACAAACTTTGCACTGTGAAAAATTTTACCTTTTCCCGACAACAAAAAGTATTTTACCGATAACATCAACCAATCTTTGAGTTTCTATATGTGCACTATATACTCAATATCACAAACCAAACCTATCCAGGTCATATTTTGTTGTGGATACCAAACATTAAGCTAGTTCTTTCAGCTGATTGAAATTGTTTCCACCTCCAAGCCCATCATCAAGACACATTATTATCTTCAAACCCTGATTTCTCCAGTATTTTTTCACGTCGTAAATTTTTTTTGTTAAAAATATGACCTGCACTGGCACACCAAAAGGAACAACATTAAATACAAAGTACTTTGTTATATATTTGAAAACCCAACTGAAACCTTAATAAGTTTTAACCTTTAATATTTCCAGATGGTGATATGCACTCTTTAAAAGGTCATATCTAAACAAAAACCAAATCTTTTTTCAAACAATTTTCTTGCCACTGAACCCTCTTCAAATTTAAACCTAAACTGGTGTATACATTCAATGATATTCCTATGTTCTGGTCCTCCAGATCAAATGAGTATTTGGACCATACATGTATTGGTCATGACCGTATGGGAATATACTCATATGGTCCAACCGTACATGTATGGTCAGGGTAATTAACAAGTTTACAGTTCATACTTATCTCTTCATCGGGTATGACCCTTCAAAATGTCAAGTCAATAAACAGCTTATATCAAAGGTCATTTTATTATTTTATAATGATAAAAAGATTATTTGAATAGAATTAAGCAGTTTCACGCATTTAGTTTTACTTTATCACTTAAAATATACATGCTTGTGCCCATATCTCTCCATTTTTGTATTGATTTTTCAATTTACCTACATAGCTGTGATTTAACTTGTAGTTACCGTTATCTGGCTAGACACCTGTTTGATACTTTCACACTTAAGTAAACAAATACTGTTGTCAGGTCATTAAAGATTGCATATTTTGGCTTGCCGCACTTTTGCGCCTATCCCATGTCAGGCGCCTCTGGCCTTTGTTGGTCTTATATGATTTTTAATTTTAGTTTCTTGTGTATAATTTGGAGTTTATGACGTCCATTATCACTGAACTAGTATAAATATTTGTTTAGGGGCAAGCTGATGGACGCCTCCAGGTGAGGGAGTTACTCGCTGCATTGAAGGACAATTGGTGACCTTCTGCATGCTGTTGTCTGTTCTATGGTCGGGTTGTTGTCTCTTTGACACATTCCCCATTCCCAATCTCAATTTTACCATCATCATTCATGACATCTTTTAAAGACTTTTCAGTTAGCCATGGTTAGGTGATTCGTATTCACCTGAAAACTATTATCATGCAATAAATCTGAGCAAATGCTACTTAATCTAATAACATGAAATAAATTAGTACTTAACTTTCATTTTCTCTCTGGACATTCAAATTTCCAGTGACAAGGCTTGAAGCAGTTATAGCAATCTCAGGGCATACAACTTGCTTTGCTTGTAACTCTAGATCTGATCTCTCCTTACGTTGATGATCAAATTCCTTGTAGTTTTATTGAAAACGTCCCTTCCAATAAATCGTTCTGTGATTTTCTAATTTCTTCCCCGACAATCCGCTTAACACTATTCTCAATGTCCTGATCCATCATGGCACTCAGAAGAATTTGATGTTCACTCAAGTAAAGCAGAGCTAGATATTACCATATATGCACCTATCATCTAACACAATATTTTTTCTGTCCAAAAAATTCATACGCCTTTGAACTACTACATGAGAAGACAATAAATTCCTGTTACACTACATGCCACTGAAATTAGGAATTAAGTTGTAAACATCAAATCCTAGAAAGAAAATGAATAAGTAGTTCACAATGACTTATTTTTAACTGGATGCTCACTTTATCAATAAAAGTTATGAACATCCTTTTGAACATGTGATATGAATCAAACCAAAGCACTGGGCAATAGTCAGATTATTGTTCCATGGAGAAAGCAAAAATATGTGACAATGGTAAGAAACATAAACTTATGAAATAGACTAGAGCGACATTTATTTTTGCTAATTTTTTTTTATTTATAAATTGTTATATGCTTAACATTCATCGGTGTGATAAGCAGACAGGATTTTTACATCTGAACAACTGAAGTCATATATCAATTTAAGAAACATGTAATGATGTATTTTATTTAAAACTGCAGCAATGATAGCACACTAAAATGAATGATTTATATGCAACATGATCTTTGATGATTGCAATAAAATATGAAATTATGTTTTAGCTCCAAAATTGATATTTGTAATACATTCAGCTACTCCTAAACACTTTGTGGATCTGATCACAGGTTAATTGTACTCTTGATTTTTGGACATCAATCTTAGATACATTTTGTCTTCCTCTCAAATACTATAAGGCATTGATTTTCCTGATTTAACATTTAAATATTTCATCCATCTCAGTCCCAGTATTTTATAACACCATCCCACCCACATGATGCCACTTTTGAGGTTTCGTGAGGATGCCACAACACAGTGGAACACACATCATCATAAGCTTTGAATTTTGTATAAAGTTTTGTTGTTTTCCAGTCCCATACATAAAGTTTTCCATCTGCATCTCCTGATATCACATAGCTGAAATAAATGTAAGATAATAAGTACATTTGAATCATTTAACTAAAACATGCGTAATTGGCTGTCTTGAAAGTGTAATATTTGATTTTCACTTATTTGCACTTTTCAAAAAATTGTGGGGAATTATTCTTTGTTTCAAATAAAGAAATACTTAGCTGGAGTAAAGTTTAACTATAGACAAAATTGCACATAACATTTCATTGCATATAAGAAAATAACGATCACTGGAAGTTAATTACCTCTTTTTTACCTGTGTACAAGATTTAGTAACAATGGAACCTCAATTTTCCAAATTATTCTATTGAAACACAAAATAAAACTAGAGGCTCTAAAGAGCCTGTGTCGCTCACCTTGGTCTATGTGCATATCATAAACTAAGGACACAGATGGGTTCATGGCGTGTTTGTAGATCATACTTTACTGAACATTCTTGCTGCTTACAATTATCTCTATCTATAATGAACCTACAAATCTATCCCAGTATGCAAATATTTTGTAAAAACTAGCAAAATTTACAAAATTTATGAAAATTGTTAAAAATTGACTAAAAAGGGCAATAACTCCTTTAAGGGTCAATTGAACATTTTTATCATGTTGACCTTTTTGAAGGTCTTACTTTGCAGTACGTTATTGCTGTTTACAATAATAATATTTAAGATTATAACCAAAAGCAGCAAAACTTTCTTAAAATTACCAATTCAGGGGCAGCAACCCAACAACGGGTTGCCTGATTGGTCTGAAAATTTCGGGGCAGATAGACCTTGACCTAACAAACAATTTTATTTCATCAGATTTGTTCTAAATGCTTCGATTTCTGAGATTTTAGCCAAAAGCTTCATTTTTCCCTGTGTACTATTTTTAGCCATGTTGGCCATCTTGGTTCGCAGGCGGGGTCATCGGACACATTTTTAAAACTTCAAACCCTTATGATGATTGTGGACAAGATTGGTTAAATTTGTCTTAGTAGTTACAGAGGAGAAGATTTTTGTAAAAGATAACAAAATTTTACAAAAATTGACTATAAAGTGCAATAACTTGTTAAGAGATCAACTGACCATTTTGGTCATGTTGACTTATTTGTAGATCATACTTTGCTGAACATTATGGCTGCTTATAGTTTATCTCTATCTATAATATTATTCAAGATAATAACCAAAAACAGCAAAATTTCCTTTAAATTAAAAATTCAGGGCCAGCAACCCAACAACGGGTTGTCCGATCCATCTGAAAATTTCAAGGCAGATAGATCTTGACCTGAGAAACAATTTAACCCCCATGTCAGATTTGCTCTAAATGCTTTGGATTCAGAGATATAAGGGACCGGTCAAAATTTATCTACACATAGGACCGGTGCAAAGTGCAGTAGGACGGATACTTTTTTCCGGAATAACTTTTGCTGGGACATCACTTTTTTCACAGATAATATCCAAAGGACACAAGTTTTTTTCTTCAAAACGATTACTTTAAATAATTTTTATTAACATTTTTAACAAATCTTGAAATAACCGGGTATAATATACAATATGTAAAAATAAAAATTATTGTATAAAAATTCAGATAGGCATCTTTAATTTTTTTTATAACTTTTTCAAATCAACTTGGATTTTCATCAAACTATGCAGCTATCTTAGATATATATCAAGCTTACTTAAAACCATTTCATTTAGGTTTTTTTTGTATTGCTGTAAAATTTAAGAATTATTAAAAGTAATCTTGGTAAACAAAAAGCTAGGATTTGCAATTCGGACAAAATAGAGATAGTACACTTTAATTTTTTTAATAACTTTTTCAAATCAACTTGGATTTTTATCAAACTTTGCAGCTATCTTAGATATATATCAAGCTTACTGAGTCTCATTTCATTTAATTTTTTGTTTGGTTGCTGTAAAATTTAAGAATTAAAGTAATCTTGGTAAAAAAAAAGGTAGGATTTGCAATTCGGACAAAATAGAGAAAGTACACTTTAATTTTTTTAATAACTTTTTCAAATCAACATTGATTTTCATCAAACTATGCAGCTAGCTCAGATATATATCAAGCTTACTGAATCTCATTTCATTTAGTTTTTTGTTGTATTGCTGTAAAATTTAAGAATTAAAGTAATCTTGGTAAAAAAAGGTAGAATTTGCAATTCGGACAAAATAGAGAAAGTACACTTTAATTTTTTTAATTACTTTTTCAAATCAACTTAGATTTTCATCAAACTATGCAGCTATCTTATATATATATATATCAAGCTTACTTAATCCAATGTCATTTAGTTTTTTGTTGTTTTGCTGTAAAATTTAATTTCACTTATATGGTGAAGTGCATCAAACATACATCATGTACATAACATCAACCAACAAAGTAGCAAAAATCATTCGGGGGTCACATCAGGTACATTTTCTGTAAATGGGAAAATGTTAAAGCAATTATTACCATTCCTAATTAAAAAAAAACACATTACAAGGCAACCTATTGGTCTTCAGGTTAAAATAATATAGAGAGTTAAACCAAATGCTATTCAGTTTCATGTTTCTCCTGGAGTTTGTTTTTATAATTAATATTTAAAGGTATTGATAAAATTTTATATAAGATACATGCAGCTTCAGAAATTTTTCAGTTTAACAAACACCTATTTGTGGTTTGATTGCATTATGCAATGTCTTTGTTTTTGTCAATGCTTTATTCAAAGTATAATTTATGATAATGCCATGCCTGTAATTGTATGTGAATCAACAAAATAAAACATGACTATGCGGTATGGGCTTTGCTCATTGTTGAAGGCCGTACGGTGACCTATAGTTGTTAATGTTTGTTTCATTTTGGTCTTTTGTGGATAGTTGTCTCATTGGCAATCATATCACATCTTCTTTTTTTATATGAAACTGTGACTTTTGATCATATTATAAAGACAACATATGTTAAATGCCTCTATTTTAAAAGTATACTTTTATTTACAATAAATTGGAAAAGTAGGATAGGACACCAACTTTTTTATTACTAAGTTGGCATAGGACATCATTTTTTTTTCAGTCAGAAAGCCATAGGGTTGTAACTTTTATTAAATGTTTTTATTTTTTGCACCGGTCCTATGTGACGATAAATTTTGACCGGTCCCTAAGCCAAAATCTACATTTTACCCCTATGTTGGTTGGCCAGTACACCGGTGTATCGGATCGATAAACATTATAACTTTGATTGATAATTAATTTCAGATTGTATGGCGATTATTTTAATCTGATAACGTTTCCGATATTAGTATTGATTTTATGACGGATTTATCCTGAATTGTTGATGTGATAAAGTACAGTATACGTTAAAGAATTGGAACTCCATCATGAGTAGAAAAGTACCGTATACAGACTCGTTTCTTTCCCCTTTCTCAATTAACACTGAAATGGTTTTTGAACTTGTCGTTCATTCTGAAAAACCAGCAAGTTAATAGCAAATGATTGATATGATATAGGCTGTCAATGCGTAAGTGATATGTACATTATTATTTAACGAATGTTTGAACTGCTTATTGTGTCTAATTAACAGTTATGAATCACGATGTCAACATATATCAAACTTGTGAATTGTGTGTTAGTTTAATATTGTCATATTGTGTATTTATAGGTTGAAACATCATTTACAATAAAAAGTTACAGCCTTTGACGAATTATCTTCATACATTTCAACGCAAGGCAAGATGTATGTTGATGCCGATCACAAAAGAGTAACAAAGAAGAAAAGAAGTATGGCCAAAGGGAGATTTCATAGAATATATTGTGGCTTACTAGAGGGAATACAGGATGAGTTAGGGGCAATTGTGGTTGAAAAAATACTTCAAGATTTGGAAACAGCTTACACAGAACTAGAAGCAAGACATGAGGTATTTTTAGAAACATTTGATTCTGAAAGTGAAGAAGACAAACCAAAGATAAAAGAACTTAATCATGATATAACTGGTATGTACCGAGAACTTTGTAAATCAAGATCATTGTGTGAGAATCTAAGACAGAAGATAAAACATGAACAAGACAGTAAGTTAAAGGAACAAAACTCGATGAAGCATGCTAAGAAAAATAAAGATACTGAAACGTTTAGGGTAAAAAAATTAGAGGCTCCTATTTTTGCTGGCAGTATTCGTAATTATCCAAGTTTCAATGTAGATTATGAAAGACACATGCTATCGTCATACGGTAAAGATCCTTATGCTCTGAAGCAATGTTTAAGTGGCGAAGCCTTAACTGTTGTGAAAGGTGTTGACAATGAGTTCAAGGAAATGTTTCGACATCTTGATATGAAATATGGCAGAGCAGAGAAATTGATCGATCACATATTAAATGAATTGAAAAGATTAAAGAAAGTTCAAGAAGGTGACAACATGAAGTTTATTTCGGTAGTAGAAACTGTCGAGAAATGTTGGCTTGATTTTAAACGTATGAACCTCGAACCCGAGATGAACACAGCAACTATAATGTGTCATATAGAAAAACTCCTACCGCCTATACAAAAACGTGAATGTGCATTACGAAAACAGAAGACAGAATCGAAAAGTATTCCACTGAATTTCAAAGAGTTCTTAAATTTTTTGTTGGAGGAAAAAAGTGCTCTAGAGTACCGGTACATGGAGTCTGATTTGCGTGAACATGGCACAGCAAAAGGAAAGATAAATACTTTGGATGCAAATGAATCCGAAAATGACGAAAATAATAATGGTGTAGCTGTAGATCCCTTACAAGTGCAATTACAAGAGAACCAACAAGTGATGAAACAGGTTGTTGAAGGTCTTGCACAGGTAGAGCAAGCAATGTCAAACAAACCAACAAATCAAGACAACTCAGACAAATATACCGGTACAAATAGAAATACAGAAGGGAAGTGTAAATGTTGGTATCACAAATCAGATAATCACGAAATAGGTGATTGATCTATATTTGCGAGGTTAGATAGTCAGACAAAAGTTGATTTAGTGAGAAAAAATGGTGGATGTTTCAGTTGTTTAAAGATAGGACATTTGTCAAGACATTGTAACAGCCGTAAACCTTGTGACATACAAAATGAACTTCATCAACCATGTGGGGAAATTCTTCACAAAAATGTGCACACTGAACACATGGATGGCATATCCTTTCATAACTCTACACAGGTGATAAATGATGACAAGAACAAGAATGGGGTACTATTAATGATCAGTTAAGTTCAGTAAAGACATATCTCTGACAACACTTTGGGACCCTGGAGCGAACATGTCACTAATCACACACAAAACTGCTAAACGATTAGGATTATCTGGACAAGATATAACATTATCTGTGACAAAGGTTGGAAATGTAACCGAATATGTACAAAGCAAAGAGTATGTAATACCGTTGACTGACCTTGGAGGTAAGATATGGACAATAAAAGCATATGGCATGGAGGAAGTTACGGCCGAGGTTGCAAGAGTTGATATGAGTAGAGTCGAACAACTGTTCAACGGTATCAACAAGAATGATATCCAAAGGCCAACTGGCCAAGTAGACATATTGATTGGCACAGATTGTTGTATTTTAATGTCTAATAAGGAAGAAAAAAATGGAAATCTACAGTTAATGAGAAATCAGTTTGGGTACTGCCTCTCGTGGCAGCCATCCTCTACTAGAAGTGCCAAAATTGTCAAACCATGGCATAGTCTGTATTTACTGGGCATCTGGAACAAATCATTCCGTTAAATGATATTCATGTATTGGACAGAGACAGTATTAAGGACAAACTAGATTCACTTTTTGACATAGAAGGGCCAGGGAAACAAACCACATTGAAATGTGGTTCATGTAAGTGTGGCAAATGTGCTATAGGACAATCGCAACACAGTTTAAGGGAGGAGAGGGAATTAAATATCATTAAATCAGGCATGACACATGATGAAGAATCACAGCAATGGATAGTAAATTACCCCTGGATAAAAAATCCAAACAACCTACCAAATAACGTGAATTCAGCCGTATCAAGACTTGGATCTACCGAAAAATGACTAATCCGAAATTCATTAAAATATGAAAGTGCTTACGATGAACAGATAGCAAGGAAGTTGACCAAGGAGGAGATGGAGATACATAGCGGTCTGGTACATTACATACCAGATCATGAGGTATTAAAACCCAAATCAAAATCGACACCATTGTGAACTCCTGGTCATCTCATATGGGACATACTCTGAATGAGTATTGGGTGAAAGGGTCCAATGTGATCAATGATTTGTTAGCGGTCCTAATTCGTTTCAGACAAGAATCTATAGCTTTAGCTGGTGACAATTCAAAAATGTACAATGCGATAAGACTTTCACCGTTAGACAGTCAGAGCTCAGACATAAATAAGTCTGAATCTGCTTTTGACTCATAGAGGTCTAAATTTGCAAGTTTTAGGATTTGTCTCCTTTTAATGAAGGACAAAATACGACTTGAATAAGTCCAATATTGTTTAACAAGAAATAATTGACCAGAATCAAAAAGTTGCAAATATCGACTCCTACAAGTCGATGAGTGATCAAAATTGGTTAACTTCAAGTCCCACGCATATTTATAATGAGGTCATGCATCTAAATCAAATAATGACAACATTGAAAGTCAATGCTTTGTCTTCTAAAGAAAAATATGAATTAGAGTCTAAAAAATCGGGTATCATGTTAATTAGCCTTCCAATGCAACCACCTGGCATCACACTTAATGAGGTAAAACATCTGTGTTTAGTAAGGATGTTCAATAAGATAATTAAATATAGATATATAATATAGAAATTTAGAAACACACAGAGATCCAGATCACTTTGCATTGTTGACAGTTACTTTTGGCAACAGACCGAGTGGAGCTATTTCGACGCATGCAATACATCAAACAGCAAAAATGTATCAACACATCTAACCAGATGCTTCAAACATGGTGATACGAAACAGTTATGTAGATGATATATTACAGTCAGTTGAAAGTATAGATGATGCTCGTTTGATAACCCAGCAGACCGAGAAAATGCTGGCATGTGGAGGTTTTTCGCATTAAACATTGGATTATATCTGGAAATGAAAAATCTGGTAGTAATCTACAATCCCAAGTTAGTGGTGAATCCGTGGAGGTTGATTTAGATGAATTTGCACATGAGAAAATTCTCGGAATGAGGTGGGATCCAAAACAAGACTTGTTCGATTTCAAGGTGAAGATTACTTTTTCTCCTAAGTACAAGAATGTTCGGAAAGGAGAAAATATAACGAAGTCACAGATTGAAAGTAGTGTACCTACGTCATTAACTCCTCGAATGGTCCTCAGCCAAGTTGCTAGTGCATATGATCCATTATGACTTGCTACTCCGTATACTTTAGCAGCTAAGGTTCTCATGCGAAAGCTATGCATAGAAAACAATACGAATGACAAGACTCTACTCAATTCTCATTGGGATTATGCCATGTCACCAGAATCACGATTAGAATGGATGGATTTTTTCAAAGAGCTTTTCGACATAGAACAGTTGAAATTTCACAGATGTTTAAAGCCCAATAATGCTGTATGGGATCCTATGCTAGTCATATTACCAGATGGAAATAAATTAGCTTATATGGAACATGTGCATATGTCAAATGGGGAACAGCACACGCGGGATTTGAATCATGATTAGTGAAAGCAAAGAACCGTATAGCACCAACTAAACAGATGTTTGTTCCTAGACTGGAATTATGTGGAGCTGTATTGGCAGCTAGAATTAGACAAAAGTTAGTCGAGGAGATGGATTATAAATTTAGTTGTGTTATACACATAGTCGATTCAATGATTGTTAGGGCACAAATTCAACTAGAGAGTTATGGATTCGGCACATTTGTTGCTACAAGGGTAGCAGAAATTCAAAATAAGACTGAACCGTCCGATTGGTGGTGGGCGCCAAGTGAATTCAATGCAGCGGACCTCGCAACAAGGATTACATCACCTAATGCTTTGGTTAAGAACTCAATATGGAAAAATGGACCTCAATTTTTGAATGATCCAATAGACCAGTGGCCTTTAAGGCAAGATTGTAATTAAGGTAATCACGAGTTACCCGACACAATAGGTATTGTTATGTCATCTGACATCAAGAAAATGAATGATACAATGTCTAGTTTAAATTTCGAAGATGTTAAACTGGAAAACATTTCCTCATATTCAAAACTTTTGCGAGTAACATGCATACTGAAGCCAATCGTCACTACGAAATCATTCAAAGGTGCTTCAATGGGTATAACTGCCGAAAGTCTAAATGCTGCAGAACTTGAATGGATAAGATATTTACAAAGAGACAGTTCTGATGATTGGACAAAAACATTTCGAAGACTATCTCCAGAAAAGAATGAGGCGGGTATAGTTGTTGTTGGTAAACGATTAACCGATTAGCTGAAAGCCACTTGGAACAGAACTGATGTAATGCTGTTACCTTATAAAGGGCATTACGTGTGCTTATACTTAAAGTCAGTCCATGATCAGGATCACGCAGGAGTAGATGTAACATTGGCTAAAGAGAGAAGCAAATTCTGGATACCAAAGGTGCGCAAATACATTTCTATGATAAGGAAAAAGTGCATTATTTGTCGAAGACGAGAAAACAAATGTATTGGACAACAAATGGGACCATTACCATTGGAACGACTTCAACCGTCACTAGCGTTTTCGTACTGTTCAGTAGACCTATTCTGACCTCTGACAATTAAGGATACCGTTAAGGGGCGCACTCATGGAAAAGCTTATGGAGTGTTGCATTAAGAATATACTTTTATCACTTTATCCATTTTGAAACACAAAACGCATGTAAAGTTATTCACGGAAACTTTGAGCGGAAACTATGAGTAGTCCTTGCGCACGCAAAAATCATAATAAGCATACCCTGTGTCTTATTCTTCATGTAGCAATACATGTTGTTTACCTTTAGCTGTACTTTCTTTTTGTCTATTTTTTTTAAAGTTGAGCTACTGTTTAAAGGGGCCAACATGTAGGATATATTTTAATGTAAAGAAGTTTATTCACAAAACAATTTGCATACTTGAGGAAAATAAATCTTTGCTTGCTTTTTCTTTTGTTTTACCTTTTTCGGCGTGTTAAACAATGTTTTAAGTAAGATATAAGCCTCTAAAAGTCCATTCTGTAAAATATTGAACAGAATGGACTGTTATCGGCTTATATCCCTTACATAAAAGCTCATCAAATGTAATTCTAAATCATGTTTAGCTCCCTGTTCGATGCCGATGGTGCTTTTATAAGAAGAGATACGATGTCAATTATTGAAAGAGCTAAAACGGCTTCAAACACCATTTCACAGTATTCCCTTTGTTTACACCCTAGACTACTGCTTTATATGTCCTTATAGTAGTTTTAATTTAAACACATTATTTTGATCTTCAAATCAAGTTATGTTTTCTAAATAGTAAAATCACAAAAATACTGATTTCCGAAGAAAATTCAAAACGGAAAGTTCTTATCGGATGGCAAAATCAAAAGTTTTAACACATCAAACATTGTATGTGCCTGTCCCAATTCAGAAGCCTGTAATTCAGTGGTTGTCGTTTGTTTATGCGTTATATATTTATTTTTCGCTCATTTTATTTTTTATATATAAATAAGGCCGTTAGTTTTCTGGTTTGAATTGTTTTACATTTTTGGGGCCTTTTATAGCTGACTATGCGGTATGAGTTTGCTCATTGTTGAAGGCCGTACGGTGACCTATAGTTGTTAATGTCTGTCTCATTTTGGTCTCTTGTGGACAGTTGTCTCATTGGCAATCATACCATATCTTCTTTTTTATACAAACGAATGGATATCAACTGACATATTCCTGACTTTGTACAGGCATTTACTTGTGTTAAAAATAGTGTATTAAACCTGGTTTCATAGTAAGCTAAGCCCCTTACTTGTATAACAGTAGCATTTTATTGACAACGATGTGTGGACAAAACAATCAGACATAATACGGTGACCTGTAGTTGATTATTTCTGTGTCCTGTTGGTCTCTTGTGGAGAGTTGTCTCATTGGCAGTCATACCACATCTTCTTTTTTATATAGTATGTACAAATGTCAAAAAAGGGATACAGTAGTAAAATTTTGTCATAATTGAAATCACTATTAAAAAACCCAAATCTAAACAAAAGTTAGTATTAAACACCATATTCCAAACTAAAAGACAAATTGAAAGAGTTAGTATTGCTTTGTTTCATAAAAAAGAATGGCCAACGTAGAACAAGTATCTTGTCTTAGGGAGGGATAAATCCTACTTTGTAAAGGATCACTCTGATTCAAACAAAAAAAATCTTTGAAACTGACATTATCAAGATGCTTGATTTCTTGATCGATAACATATTTTTTACGTTTAGGGGACGTGTTTTTCAACAGACTGTCGACATTCCAATGGGAACCAATTGTGCACCTCGTCTTGCTGACTTGTTTCTTTATTGTCATGAGGCTGCCTTCACACAGGAACTTCATAGGAAGAAATATAAGAAGTTATCAATATCCTTTAACTTTACTTTCCGATATATAGATGATGTTCTCTCACTAAATACTACAAAATTTGGTGACTATGTTGAACGCATCTATCCAATCGAACTAGAGATAAAGAATACAACAGATACAGTTAATATAGAAATTGACAATGAGGGTCGGTCGAAAACAAAACTGCACGGCAAAAGGGATGATTTCAACTTTCTAATTGTGAACTTTCCATTTTTAAGTAGCAACATTCCAGCAGCACCTGCATACGAGGTATATATCTCCAAATTGATAAAACATTCCCGTGCTTGTATTTCCTATCATTATTTTCTTGATAGATGGTTGCTGCATACAAGGAAGCTATTTAACCAAGAGTTCCAAATGGTGAAGTTGAAATTCGTAAATTTTACGGACGCCATCACGAGTTGGTTTAACGTTATGGAATTACCGTTTCACAGATGATATCGGATATTTTCATTACGTCGTAACTACAATCTCCTTCCCTTTCATGATCGTGACCTACCGAGTTAGACTATTTACCGGATTTGTCATCACATTAGCAACACGACGGGTGCCACATGTGGAGCAAGATCTGCTTACCCTTCCGGAGCACCTGAGATCATCTCTAGTTTTTGGTGGGGTTCTTGTTGCTTATTCTTTAGTGGTATATATTGTGTCATGTGTACTATTGTTTGTCTGTTTGTCTTTTTCATTCTTAGCCATGGCGTTGTCAGTTTATTATCGATTTATTAGTTTGACTCTGGTATTTCGTCCCTCTTTTACAAGCTTAATTTTGCAAAAGTGCTAAAGAAATCAGGTTAGTTGTAGAATAACAATCTATCATAGTATTTGGTGAATTGACTGACATAGTGGTATCATAAAATAAGTTATATACGTTTCTTTGTATTGCTCACTTTTGTTAAATGTATATAAATAATATTTTCCAAAAGAACTGTGCATGAACTTATCTTTAAAGAAATTGATGTTTCCTAATTTCTAGGATTTTATTTTATATATTCAAAGATTGTTTACTGTTATAAATTGCGACTTTTTGTACCATTTACATTACTTAACAGAAATTGTAAATGTTATAAGTCAGTCTTTTCAAGCCGGACCAAATACAATGAAAGTTTCAGCTATGTACTGGCTTCCGAAGCTGTTTGAAACACCTTACATATGTATATAGATTTGTTTTGTACCCAAGCCATTTTCCCACTATTAAACTGTCTATTCTACTTACTAGCAAACTTAATACAATAAAAAAAAACTAGGAATAAATTTAACCTTTGAAAATAATAGAATAAATTACTTTTAGAATGTAAAAAAAAAGTCGGAAGTACTTAATAAATTGCATGCTTATACCCTGGTGATTTTGAATCTGTTCAAAGATCAAAGTTTTTATTTTTCTATCCTATATACAACGTTGCCTCATAATCTTATTAAGAACAAATCCACACACCTAATCAAATGGGCATTGAAGTAGGCATAATGAGAACATATATGTGCAAACTCTTTTAGGTAAATTTTTAGTAAAGGACTTTGTCAATTGGACCTGCATTAATACTACAACTGCCCTTGAAGTTTTATTAGCAAACATTGTTGTTCGCTATGGAGATTCCGCATATCGGCAAGTTATCGGAATTCCAATGGGGACTAACTGTGCACCACTTATTGCGGACCTTTTTTCGTAATTTTATAAGTTACACTGTATGACTATAATCAGCAAAGACCATTCGAAACAACAACTGATACAAAAATTTAAAAACACTTTTAGATATTTGGATGATATGTCGGCTCTCAATGGTTAATTCTCAAGAAATTTATTCTGCTGAAATTATTTTAAATAAAGCTAATACTAACAATGAACACTGTCTTTTCCCGGATCTTGATATCTATATATTTAACGGGATAATTAAT
Organism: Mytilus trossulus; assembly: GCF_036588685.1. NCBI lineage: Eukaryota > Metazoa > Mollusca > Bivalvia > Mytilida > Mytilidae > Mytilus > Mytilus trossulus. Next base: position 21,368,888 of record NC_086382.1, on the reverse strand, counting down.
AAAGGTGATGATTTTTCATTTCCTATAGTTGATTATCCATTTTTGGAAGGTGACGTTTCCTTGTCACCATCGTATGGTGTTTATGTCCCAACTGTTTTGATTCGCTCATGTATGTGACAACGTATTCGATATCAAAGAAAGAACTCTCGCTATTACTGAAACAAATAATAACACCAGAGTTTTCGATATCACAAACTAGTCAAAACATTTACTTAACTTTATCATCGGTGTAAGGACACAATTCGTAAATATAAATCAACATCCAGAAATCTTATACGTTTCGGTATTTCACATCAAATCTTTTATTTTAATATTTTATACAAAGCACACAGATATAGGTTAAAGACAAAGGGAAAATCTTAGTTCCTGAATTTTTTACATGCCTTTTTGCGATACATTGTTATCTATCGGAAATCAAAGTTATGGAACATGCTTTTTCCATAAAATAGTTATCAAAGATACCAGGATTATAATTTAGTACGCCAGACGCGCGTTTCGTCTACATAACACTCATCAGTGACGCTCAAATCAAAATATTTATAAAGCCAAACAAGTACAAAGTTGAAGAGCATTGAGGATCCAAAATTCCAACAGTTGTGTCAAATACGGCTTAGGTAATTTATGCCTGGGATAAGAAAATCCTTAGTTTTTCGAAAAATTCAAAGTTTTGTTAACAGGAAATTTATAAAAATGACCACATTATTGATATTCATGTCAACACCGAAATGTTGACTACTGGGCTGGTGATACCCTCGGGTACGGAACGTCCACCAGCAGTGGTATCGACCCAGTGGTGTAAATAGTTATCAAAGATACCAGGATTATAATTTAGTACGCCAGACGCGCGTTTCGTCTACATAAGACTCATCAGTGACGCTCATATCAAAATATTCACAAAGCCAAACAAATACAAAGTTGGAGAGCATTGAGGATCCAAAATTCAAAAAAGTTGTGCCAAATACGGCTAAGGTAATCTATGCCTGGGATAAGAAAATCCTTAGTTTATTCGAAAAATTCAAAGTTTTGTTAACAGGAAATTTATAAAAATGACTACATTATTGATATTCATGTCAACACCGAAATGTTGACTACTGGGCTGGTGATACCCTCGGGGACGGAGACTTTTTAACGATCTACCAGTGTGTAGATTTTTTGATTTTTTTCCAAACTGTGTATGGCTACCTCAAGTTTGAACATCGAAGTTTATATGTTCCAAGATATCAATTTCATGCTGCCAAACTAAACTCAATTTTAGATAAAGAATAGTATTTCCCCTGGATGCATTATGTATATGTGCGAACCAATGCTGATAGTTCTTAGATGTAAATCACTGTTTAATTATACTCTTTAACCAATCATTATTTAAAGCTAATGTTTCGTTCCATTCAAAACTAAGTCCTATCTAAAAAAAAAAAAAAAAAGATTTTACATATTGAGTCCATTTGAAGTTGGTAGGATCATTATTTCAAAGGTAATTGAATCATATGCCTAAGAAAGATCTATTACGGTTTGCTCTCTGCTTAAAAAGTTCTATAACAGGATGATGCCATCCTATTTTATTTTAGAGATATTCAAAGGAACTCGACCATGTTTTCCATAAACCATAATCATTGTTGTACTATTCCGCAGACCGAGAATATTAATCGGAACCGTAGAGGCCTTTATTCATCCTTTTGTTTTAATTCAGCCATGTTCACTCCAACCCCCTCCCCTCCAAACTTTTTTTATGAATATACAAAAATAGGTGAGATTACAGAACCGAAAAGTTGTTACTGGTCTTTCTGTAGAGAGCAAACAAATAGGTCTATACTGATATTTAGTGGGGAAACCTCAAATATTTTTTTCATTAATTTGAATATAATTATGCCTTTCCGACGCCATTATATTTCATGTAAATAACAATTAATTTCCTTGTTTGTTCAAGAGTCGTTTCCTGTTGTTGCTAATTACCTGGTGACACAAAATATATGAAACGAAATAGGAATTACTGAATTATGTTTATGCTAAGTAACATGCAAACTATATTGATCTATTTCATTGTGTATCAACTTGCAGGTATGTGAATTTTTACCTTTGCTTCCTACAGAATATAATACTGATATCATTTGAGAGAAATAGGTAGGTCCAATTTCTCCAGAATTCAATTTAGTTTCTAGAATTTCAAGAATTCGTTTAATTCTTTCTAAAGTTTCATTAATCAGTGGCGGGTCCAGGGTTTTTGAAAGATTAAAGAAATATCATATCGCTTTTTATATTGTCAAGCAGAGCGATGTAAACACAATTTTGGACGATTTTATGCTCGAGATAATAAATGTTTCCATCAAAGAGGACGGAAACCCTCTATTTCCCACTAAATCAGTCACTGTTGATTGAGATATGTTAATGAGTACTTTAAGGTTTTAATAAAAGTTTGGCCTAATTCCGAACATGTAATCAAATTAAATATGTTAAACCTCGCGGCATTCTGTAAACGGTGCATAATGTAATTCAGAAGTCGTCGTTGGTGATAATTTGCAATATTTTCTCTTTATTTTTGTTTTACGGTTTTCTCGTTGTGTGAAGCTTACTCTTTGTTCTTTGATGAAGGCCTTACGATTACGTATCTCTGGTGGATAGTTGTATCATTGGAAGCCCTGGATTACCATGCAAAAATTGAAATGTGAGCAAACTTGTCTAACGAACACAAGTTTCTATTGTTTCCACATGAGTAACTATCTTGGGCGTTCGAGTTTCTACAAAGCAATCATGATACAATTCCAATTAGATTTGTATTGATCAGGTACATTTTAAAGTTGTAAATTGGGACAGAATAAAAGGAGAAACACTACTCGATCAAAGCTCACTTTGTCAACGTATCTTACTAACAGTGATTCTTATATCTATATATTTGTTATATAAAGTTTTGATGCTTATAAAATACATTTAGTTGATTTTAGTAAAAGCTGTAAAAGCATCTCACGAATTCTTAATAGAGTTTTATGCGACTTTCATACAAGTGAGAGGTTTAACTAGGTTTAATCCACCATTTTGTACGTCGGAAAATGCCTATACCAACTCAGATATATAAAAGTTCTTATCCATTCGTTTGATGTGTTTCAGGTTTTGATTTTGCCATCTGATTAGGGACTTTCCGTTTTGAATTTTCCTCGTCGTTCGGTATTTTTGTGATTTTTCTTTTTATACATAGTAAATCTTTGTTTAACACTTCATGTTATTGTTCCTCAAGTTGCAAAAAAATACTTAAAATATTGTTTTTCCTGAAGCTTCACACGGAGACCAAATATTTCAAGAGGACATGTATGCTCGTATTGGAAGAACAGTTATCCTGCCATGTGAGATCTCAAAAGGGGCCTCAACACCGAGTTGGAGGAAAGGTTTAATCGTTTTAACTCAAGGAGGTGAAATAAACAGAAATGTCCGCGCACACAGAAGACTTAAAGTTATCGTCGACGGAAAGTTATATAATCTTAAAATATACAACATTACTGATCATGATTTTGGTACTTACTGGTGTGAGACACAACAAGACAACTCGATAAGAACTGAAGGGACAAAATTAATCAATTTAGGTATTTACATAACTGAACATGATTAGGCTTGATTTTGGAATATTATTTTAATATTCCTGTTTTAAAAGTGCCATCATAGAAAGCCTTTTAAGTGGGAGGATTTTAGAATGAGGGGTATTTCATAGATTGCTGGGAAAGATCCCAATGTCAAATGTATAAGGGGATTCTTTCATGGACTGCCTTCGCTGTATTAAAGCCTTTGTGTGCTGATGCGGCGTTTAGTTGAGTGAGATAAAAAAAAAAAACACAGACGGTCGTTCTTGGGATCAAGTGAAGGGAAAGTGTCATGTTTTGTGTAATTAAAGAACCGTTTTAACATATATTCTAGGGTTTTGTTGGTCCATTGAAAGGCAAAATCATGATTTACACGTGTTTTTGCAAGTTTGTTTCTTTTAATAAGTGCTAACGTCAGATATGCTTCTTGAAGATAAAGGCAAAAGTAGTATACCAGTGTTCAAAAGTCCTAAATTGATTGAGAGAGAAAAAATGCGGGTTACACAACTAAAACAGAGGGACACACATCAACTATAACATGAACAACAAGAATACTGAAGTGAAACAAAGACAAACGTCAACATACATGAAAACGAACTATGTGATAACTATAGTTATAAATGAAAACTATTTTTCATTTATAGTCATGGCTTTAACGTAAATAATCTGGTCTTGCTGTTTGAAATCGAATGTGAGGTGATACAGATTTTGAGAACGCAACTCAGCGGAACAAAAAAAACACCATTAGAACATATATTGCCGTGATGGGATCAAAACAAGGACTCAAACCTTAAATGCAGTATATACAATAAACAAAACTTTAAACCGTCCAGAGTATGAAAAACAGTGAATAAATTTAAAAGAGACTATATTAAATCATTGATATATAATTCAATACAATATAATGCACCAACATTAGTTGTCATATTTGTAAAATATGTCTCTGATTAAACAGTTACCGTAAGAAACCACATATTATGTAAAAAAGAGTGTACACGCTGAAACTGAAAATTTTCGCCTGCTTTACTTACGACAATCGATTTTAAGTTGAAAATTTAAAGATAACGGTTTTACTATAAGTATCACATAAACCTGATATCATCAATGATTCATGACAATGAGGTCAATGTCAGAATTAATCTTGCCAGACTGACATGTACATATAATAATCATTCCATACACCAAATATAGTTGATTATAGTATAGAAGTAATTGGTCAAACCATGAAACTTGACATTGACTAATTAACCAAAAAAATGAAGCCAATGTTAGAAAAATATATACTAGACAGACATGTACACATGGTACAGTAAACAATCAAATAAACATAGTTGACATATATCGCTTATAGCATCAAAGAAAAAATCTTAACTAGGAAATATTAACATTTACCAGTGAACCATGAAAGTAATGTCAAGACCAAAGGTTATATACCGCAGACTTATATATAAACCTTACAAGTATTCCATGCACCAAATATGGTTGGCTAATTTATCATTGTATCTAAGAAACCGACTTATCATGAAAAACAAAACATTGAACTATGAGCCATGAGAATCAGGTTTAGGTTCCTTAAAACCTGACAGACAGTCATGTACACCTTATCATGTTTCCATTGACCAATGTAGTTTACTTATCGATTGTCGTATTTGAAAAACAGACCAATACCAAAACACGTTTCATTAACAAAGTAACCATAACAATGACAACAACGTCGATGAAACATACCTGACATATGAACATCTTTCTATCATTGACAGGTACACCTTGCAATCATTCCATACACCACATATTGTTGACCTACTGGTTCTCCTATCTGAGAAACGTACCTTATCAGTGAATAATAAAAAAAAAAATACATTTTCTTTTCGAAATTATTTATGTAATGTGAGTGTTTTTTTTATTTATATCATTTGTTTTTATTTATGTAAGTGAATACTACATGTATAGCTACCATGTAGCTTATGTGTTCCTATTGCGAATTATATTTGATTATTGAAATTTTTCAGACAGGCATGCTATTAGTACTTTAAGTGATTCCTCTCCGTCTGAAAGTACAGGTATGTAAAGAATATTGTAAACATACATATATAGATATGAGAAGATGTGATATGAGAGCCAATTAGACAATTTTCCGTGCAAGTCACACGTTGACCATTATAGGTCAAAGTCCGGTCTTCAACACGTAGCCTTGACTCATATCGAACAACAAGCTAAATAGGGTCATATAAATGGCTAGTGTCAATCCATTCAAACAGGAAAACCAACGGTCTAATCTATATAAAAAAACGAGAAACACTAACGAATACTATCTACAAACGACAACTACTGAACATCAGACTCGTATATTTCAAAATGAGTAATAGCAGTTTAAATAATTTGCAAATACCTTAAACAATGTTCTATTTCCTCTAATACACAGTTTAACAAGTAATTGCACATATCACATAACGATAACCTCTCATTAGATTGCTTTTTCAGGTTTCCATCATTACATTTTTCTTCAGTAACTATTCACGAAAATTCATCGATATATTGCATTTGGATTGGTTATTCAGTTAATTCTGGCATATGTCATACAGATTTGACCTAATTTAAATGCTACAATGGTCTTGCATATATGTCTATTCTTCAGGAACATACATGTTTAAGATGTCAATGATATTTGATAAATATTTGTTTTAACCACAAACTGTTTCATTAAGTAAGATTATAATCACTGTAAATTAATCATTCCAAAAATCCTGGGCTTCATGATCAGTAAATAGAATATGTTCATTAGTTTGGTTTTGAGGAGGGTGTCTGTATGTCTTTGACCCTCTATTATGCAATAGTATTTGTTTTTCAGACTCGATATATATGGTATTAAACTAATAATATAGATGTTAGGTTGAAAACATTTGTGAAATTACAATGAGTAACTGGGTCAAATAACCATTAGTAAATTACACGATATTTTAAAAGAGTGTGACACCATCTCATTCTTCAGCCCACTGTATGAATATTCTCGTATAATTACAGCTTTTTGCAACCATAGCTATAGGCTGTTCCCACGTATCGACAAACCTGAAGATCATAAACGTCATTTTTTGAAAATTAAATATATTAGCAGAGGTATTGATTTTATCAACTTATCTAGTATATTTAATGACTCTACCGTTCAAAACTTTATACCTCCCTATTTTGATAATATAGAACCACCTATAATTTCATACACATACAATAAAACCCAGCAGAAGTTTAATTTTTAATTATACGTAGGTTACATCCGACGTGAATATAGATAGTAATGCTCCCTTAACTTGAAACTGTGAATCGTCGAAGTTTAGATATGTTCCCTATGGCCATGTTATTACAGGGGACCTCAATATCGTCCAGGACAGAGAGGTTAAAAACTTTTTGAAAAAAGGACCAAAATATCGTCCTCCATCTAAAATAGATTGGAAAGGGTGTCGTCAAGTCACCAAAGATGCTCTTTCCTCATTTTGTAAAAAATGGTGTAAACGGGAAAAATCTGATAAAAAATCTCTTGATTCTTATTTAAATAAATGTATAAATGTGGTAGATACATGTAAGAGAATATCATATTTTGAAAATAATTTAGAAGTAAATAAAAGAGTACATAATACAACTATTTCCAGAATAAGAAATAAACTTCAAATACTTTCAAAGCGGTATGTGTTTGTACCGGCCGACAAAGCAGCCAGCAATGTGGTTGTGGTATGACGTAAATACTACACGACGTTCGTAAGAATGAAATTTCAAATTCATCTACATTTAAGTCCATCCGCTTCACAGTGAGTCATATAGTAAACAAGCATATCACAACCACATCAAAGCTTAAGGCTTCTTCTGAACATTTGAAGGTCCCTACTATGTATTGGCTACCTAAACTACACAAAAAAACATTTAAATATCGTTTCATCTCGGCCTCTAGTAAGTGTTCTACAACTAATCTGTCAGTGCTCTTAACTACTTCATTAACTACTATCAAAGAGCTTATCATAAATTATTGTAATAAAATATATGAACATAGTGGTATAAACCATTTTTGGAGTATAAAAAATTATGATGGTCCTTTTTATTCTGTTAATAGTTTTGATTTTTCTACTCTTTACACTACACTTCCACACTATCTTATTAAACAAAAGTTTTCCTATTTAATTAAATGGTCGTTTGGTAAAGCTGAATGTAGATATATTTGCTGCAACTCATTTAAAGCCTTCTTCTCTAATGAGAAAGGTAAATATGCTAGATATACTTACTGGAGGTGTGATGAGATGATTAAGGCTGTTAATTTTCTCCTTGATAATATTTACGTACGTTTCGGCAACAAAGTTTATCGACAGGTTGTAGGTATCCCCATGGGCACTAATTGTGCCCCTTTAATAGCAGACTTGTTTTTGTACTGTTACGAATCACAGTTTATGACTAAACTCAGTAAAGACCCATCGAAATTGCATTTAATTGATAAATTCAACAACACTTACCGTTATCTTGATGATATTTTTTCGTTAAATAATCAAGAATTTTCTCAATATACTGCTGAAATTTACCCCAAGGAACTTACTTTAAATAAATCAAATGTATTCGTTAATAATGGTCCTTTCCTGGATTTAGATATTTCGGTTTTAAACGGGAAACTACACACTAAAATTTACGACAAAAGAGACGATTTTTCGTTCCCTATTGTTAATTTTCCATTTTTAGATGGTGATGTTCCTTTGGCACCATCTTACGGTGTTTATATTTCACAACTTGTTCGCTATGCCCGTGTCTGTTGTGACGTTTTTGATTTTAACGAACGCAACCTATGTATAACTGGTAAATTATTAAACCAGGGATATCGTTACCATAAATTACTTAATACCTTTACTAAATTTTTCCATAGATATAAAGATTTGGTTTTGAAGTTTGGTTGTACCTGTAGAAAACTTATTTCAAACGGGATAGCACATCCTCATTTTTACGGAAATGTTGTTAACCGTGCTCGGAAATTTAGAAATGATCCATGTAAACTTGTTGCTCCTTTAAATAAACTTATTCTTAAAGGTTACATATTCAACTCTGTAATAAGATCATTGAATATTGTTTTTATTGGTATAAATATTGACTTTGTTATCAGTAGATTAAAAGCTAACAAAATATTACTAGTATGTTATATACATATACATTTTCATGGATCTACTATCTGTTGATACCTGTAACTTGGCATTGTACAAGGTCATGTTTTTCTCTGGCTGTTTATGACGTCTTTACACTAAATCCATTGTATGTTGGATGTGTACAGATTGATTGCTTAGTCTTAGAGGCATGATTTTTTTATTAGTTGTTAATGGCTTTGAACTAGCTGTCAGATAACTGTGAGTACTCTCAGATCTGTTCATTGTGTCTTTTTGTGTCGGGATGTATAAGTACCGGGCCACGTCCACTTTTATTTTTTGTCTATCTGATGAGTTAAGCCTTTTTCAACTGATTTTTATAGTTCGTTCTTATGTTGTACTGTTATACCACTGTCCCAGGTTAGGGGGGGGGGGGGATCCCGCTCACATGTTTTACCCCGCCACATTATTTATGTATGTGCCTGTCCCAAGTCAGGAGCCTGTAATTCAGTGGTCGTTTGTTTATGTGTTACATATTTGTTTTTCGTTCATTTTTTTACATTAATAAGGCCTTTAGTTTTCTCGTTTGAATTGTTTTACATTGTCTTATCGGGGCCTTTTACAGCTGACTATATGCGGTATGGGATTTGCTCATTGTTGAAGGCCGTATGGTGACCTATAATTGTTAATGTTGGTGTCATTTTGGTCTTTTGTGGATAGTTGTCTCATTGGAAATCATACCACATCTTCTTTTCTATACATACCGTTTTGTTTGAAAACTTTCACTTGACCTTGACCTCAATTGCATGGTAAGTTGTCTTGAAGATTTAATTATTTTTAAGATTGATGTAGGTGAGAAACTTATTTAGTTGACTTTTGTTTTCGTTTCGTTTGAAGATTTACTGTAAAACGAAATAAGTGGGTAAATAATCATTTTGGTTTTAAATACAGGAATTCAGTTTGGTCAAAGCTTCTACTACAGTATTTCTGCAACAGGAATTGCGGTTATATGTCTGTCTATTGGATGCATTTATTTCATTAATAAATGTAGAAAAACAACTTCGAAGAGAAACAATCCAAGTTCAGATGACAATGAGGATCAGCTGGGTGCCCTGAATAGCAGTGGTACAAATAATGCAACAGTAAATGAAGAAGATGTTAGAAAAAATGAGCGTGAATCACCACACTATGAAATGATTAACGAGACTGCATTCATAGAAATGTCAAATTTTAACTCACACAAACATCCAAACCAATACATGCCTTTAATAGCTAGTGAAATGGAAGGTTTAAACAGTTACAGTACCCCAACAACATTGCAATAACCCACACAAGAATCAAAGTGATTAAAATCATTAGTGTAAAGATTGATAGAGAAGTGTACAAAATTTCATATCATATTTATGTCTCTTCCGTGTAGATACAGTGGTGTAAACAAAAGAACTTTCTAATTTGCCATCTTGCAATTCTAGTAAATGTAATATTTTTTTTATAAATTCAAACTATAGTTGAAAAACAGTAGTTGGTGTACTCATGCCATTGCTTAGGACCTATCATTAATTCTTGGACATCAGTTTAACCATGTCAAAATTCCTCCAAGATGGTGAAGCTAATACATACATACAGATCAAGTATACCTTGATGTTTTTTTAATACATCAAACTACCATAATGGTTAGAGGCAAAATTAATTTATACAGATGCTTTCAGATAAAAACTTTGACATAAACCCAAGTCAGTTGATGAAAAACATGTATTGGGTTAAAGAGAATTTAGTAAGGTTATGGGATAGCTAAATTCAAGTTTTATGTTAGACTTCTGTTTGCTTGACATCCATTTGTAAATATTACTCTTTCCCATTTAAACAACAAAAATGTATATGAATAAGAAACATGTAAAGATTATTTTATTTAAAATTGCAGCAATGATAGCACATTAAAATGAATGACATATGTTACATGATCTGTGATGATTTCAAAAAATTATATAACATTCAGCATCAAAATTGATTTGTAATACATTTAGCTACTCCTAAACCAGAACACTTTGTGGATCTGATCACTGGTTAATTGTACTCTTGATTTTTGGACATCAATCTTGGATACATTTTGTCTTCCACTCAAATTTTATAAGGCATTGATTTTCCTGATTTGACATTTCAATATTTCATCCATCTCAGTCCCAGTATTTTATAACACCATCCCATCCGCAGGATGCCACTTTTGATGTCTCATGAGGATGCCACAACACAGTGGAGCACACATCATCATGAGCTTTGAATTTTGTATAAAGTTTTGTTGTTTTCCAGTCCCATACATAAAGTTTTCCATCAGCATCTCCTGATATCACATAACTGAAATAAAAGTAAAATAATTAATACATTTGTAGCATTCAACTTTATACAATAGGATCTACCCCTTAAACTGACATTATCGCAAATCTTTGTTTCACATCTAATTTTCATTGTATTATTTTTGTTAATATCTATTTTCCTGACTTCGAGACAACACAAATGCTGTTCCTTTGCTTTGGTTTTGTAAAGTGCATGAAGTGGTCATTTTCATGATTATTAGAGATCTAGAGTATGTGTATCAAATGCCTGAAATTGTACAGGAAAATACATGTTTATTCCATTCATATCTTGTTCATATTTGGGCCAATTTAAGTTGAACATATAGAACCAATATTTGTCTTTTGATCAAGACTTATGATGACTCTAACAATTTTTTTTTTTTTTAATGTTTTATTGGGTTTCTGCTGTTTCTATTGTGTTGACTTACAAGCCACATCTGCTTTTTTATATGTTGATAAAAATAATATTCCTCTTTTCCCTGTTATGTTTAAAATACAAAATATTAAGGGTTTTTTGTTAATTTTTGTAAAGACAAAGTATTTTTTTTTTATCTGAAATGACCAACCAATGAAAAAAAACCACCAATAAATAATTAGCTATAATGATCATTTCTTAATCATTTCACTCTTGCAGCATGTTCAAATATTTTATATTAATTCATACCTCATATCTGGAGAAAAATCTGGTTGACAAGCATAACCTGCTACCTGTAAAGACACATAACATAATTAATTAACAAACTTTTGATACAGAGATATATCTTATCTGTATGTTATTTGGATAGTAAAATGCAAATGTTGTAATTAAAATTGCAAAACTTTAACATGTAACTATGCAAATCATACAAAGTCAATGAATATAAAAATAAGAAGATGTGGTATCATTGCCATTGAGACAACTATCCACCAGAGACTAAATGACTAAAGGTGCAGGGCCAAACAATCTCTATGGAAATGAAATATTCCAAATACCATTGTTTTTTCTGACATCGGACTCTGACTTCTTGTAAATTGAGTTTCACTGTCCGCATTGTGTGTCTATGTTTTTTTCTATATTGGCTAGAGGTATGGGGGAGAGTTGAAATCTCTTAAAATATGCTTGACCCGCCCCATTTTGCCTCTGTCCCAAGTCAGGAGCATCTGGCCTTCTTACTCTTGTATAAATTTTAATTTTAGTTCATTTATGTGTTTTGAAGTTTAGTATGGCCTCCATTATCATTGAACTAGTACACATTTATGTTTAGGGGCCAGCTGAATCACACCTTCGTGTACAGGATTTCCTTGTGTGTTGAAGGCCAATTGTTGGGCTTTGGTCAACTTGTTGTCTCCTTGACACCTTCCCCATTTCCATTCACAATTTTAAAAGTTTCAAAGTAAAAAAAAACATTATTTATTAGAATCATTTTGCAACAAATACATACCATATGACCAGTAAAAAGTTTCTTTCTCATGTATTTAAATCTGTTCAGTACATTAAATATACAGATCTTGTTATCCATAGATTGACATGCTAACCATTTTCCTAGGAGAAAATAAGTCAATGAAAATAATTGATTTATGCAAAATTTTTGGATAGTGAATATACATCCCAAATCTGTAACAAAAAAAATTCACCCATCTTTCTGTCTAAAAACTTTAATTCGTGTTCAGCTGTGGTTTGGTTTACAGGCAAGTTGGTGTGTGTTTGTTAAAAGTAAGCTATGTAGGTTATAAGCAAGTTAAATCAATACAACTCTTGAAAAAGCAATAGAAAATCTAAAAGAAAATGAATTATTTTCAATTTAGATATTTATTACAGCATCTAGAAACAGAACTAAGACTAAATGATTTTTTATTTGATTTAGATGGCTTAATTATTACTGATATTTTTTTCTATAAATAAAATATCAATCCAGATTTTTTTCCAGACATTTATTATATCAATTGTTGATTCATGATTGTGATTATTTATTGAGATTTCAAGAAATGTTGCATACAAATGATACTACTAAAATTTCATATGGGAGACATATGTTTTTGAAACTTTACAGTATATGATATAAAGCAGCACTATGTAATCCAAGCATTTTCAAAACTAGATGCATCTGGAGCACTTTTACTGATTGATTCTCATTAATCTAGAAATGCTCCCTCAAAAAAGTACATGGTGTTTAAGTTCTTGCATGCTCAAATGACCTAATTGGACCGTAAATGGCTGAATTCAAAAATATGTTACCTATGAAATATTATAAATTATAAATAGTATCAAAGTAGTTTTACATGAAATAGATGCCTTATAAATAAAATCAGGCATACTATTACTAATTTTATTTTCATCTTACCATTTGGTGACAGTTTAATAGCAGGCATAGAATGCATAGATGGATCAGCAATGTATTTAAAATCTACAGGAATTCCCCTGAAATAAAAGTGAAAGTTAGTTCAAATGTACATGTTGCAATATGAATTGAATTTGTAATGAGTATAATATGTTTTCCTAATTTTTACTAAAAACCTGAATTATTTGTTTTTCCATTACAAGAAATTAATGATAGATTGGTGTAAAGCCCATTGGCAAATATCACATGCATATCAGGACAAGAACTTGATAATGTAATTCGGACATTAACCCACTTTGTAGCAGATCAATGCTGAGTTAGTTTATGAAAGTGCTAGTTCACAGAGCAACAGTCTGTAGGAAGATATTTCAGATTATTTTGACACACATTCTGATTCTAAGATGTTTGTTACAATCTAGACATCTTGATTTTTTGTGTGCTACTGATTTGCTTTCTTTCTGATATACTTTAGAGAACAGCCCGGATTTTCCCTGATATTCAACATTGAAACCATGTAATTAATTGTTTATACAAGCAATTAAATGATTAGGTTAAGTGCTTCTATCACAGTTGGTGTCCACTGATGTTATCAAATGAAAACAGATGGTTAGCTGGTCAAGATTATTTAATTTCCATATCCTCTGCACTAAATTCATTTTATATTCTTGTCTTAAAAATATTCTTAGTCAAGGTATTTTGATGAAAAAAAATACTTTAAAAATGCATTTAAATAATATATAAATTTATTTTTTCTTTAGGATTTCTGCAGCTAATTTGGAAATGCTATGAAATTTTTTTTTTTGAATTTAGCAAATTTGATATTTTTCAACATTATACCATTAAAAAAAGGGTCCAGGACCAATCCAGTCTATCTTATCATAGTCTTTCGTAATTAATTCCATTTTTCATTTGCATATATTTGAAGCTGGTATACTCAGTGAAGGATCAATATTTTTTATGGAATACATTTTTTAGCATTTATTTTGATCTTTTTTAATTCCCACTTGTAGCTTGTAGTATATTTATTGTGTGTGTATATTAAGAATATAAATTAAAAAAAATGGTCTATGTTTTTGATACTAAAGGAGGTATTTCGGTTACAATCACATATCATCATCTGGTGGTATCCCTAACCTATATGTTTCCTTTCTTGTAATTCTTAGAATGGTTCGAATTTGGTTTCACTTATGGGGATACTCCTGAGAGGCGAGTTTAGACCCCCCTTTTCTGGGAGAAATTTGATTGATTAATTAGGGAATCACTAAAGTCTGACCGGAGCAGGCCCCTCTAAGGAAGTTTATGTACTCAAATAACTAAATTGAAATCAATCAGGTTCAGGACCAATCCATATATTCTTCATTTTAAGGCTAAAATATTACCTTATTCTGTTCACGTGCAAATGTGGAGTGGACACACATACCTTTTTATTTTCCACTAAATAGAGGAGCGATATGTATATTAGCCACTTTTATTGTTATAATATCGCATTGAAATGAGTGAGATCATTATCAGACGCTTAAAATAAGAGAAAATAAGTTGAAATATGAAATAAAATTGAGAATGGAAATGGGGAACGTGTCGAAGAGACAACAACCTGTCAGAAGAGCAGAAAACGATTGAAGGCACCAACGAGTCTTCAACACGGAGACAAATATGAAGATGTTTTGAAAATTAAAACTAAGAATGTGTCCACAGTACACAGATGCCCCACTTGCACTATCATTTTCTATGTTCAGTGATATTGGGGTAAAGATTCTTATCTGGCATTAAAATTAGAAAGATCATATCATAGGAAACATGTGTACTAAGATTCAACTTGATTGGATTCCAACTTCATCAAAAACTACCTTGACCAAAAACTTTAACCTGAGCGGGACAGACATAAGAATGGACGAACGAATGGACAAACAGAGGCTACAACCAGAAAACATATATCCCTCTCCTATTTTAGGTGGGGCAATAAAATAATAAACAGCTGCGCCATAATGTCATACCAGAAATTTATGAAAAAGGGGGGTTAGTTTAACAAAAAATTGTCAAAGCACTTAAAGGTTATTGTCTGAAAAGTAGAGAATCACTCCTTTTCATGATTAAAATCCCATAACTCAGAAATGTGAAAATCTAAAATTTATAAAAAGCGAAAGGGAGCTTAAATAAATAGATATAAACAATTCACCAAAGTTACATGAGAATTGCTGAAAGCGTTTATGAGTTTTTTCTCCAAATACTAGATAATGTTAATGTCTGACATGTAAAAGACATACGGACAAAGATATACAATAAGACTTCTTTTAACCAGGCGTATAAAAAGGGGGAGGGGTGTTCTTATCCCTAATTGTCTTTGCTTCGTGAATATTTTATATATAAAAAAATATATTAAGGAGATTTTGTTTTATCATTAAATCAAATTCATCAGAAAAATGTGAAAATTACAAACAATATGCATTTCTTATCAAAACTAATCTTCAAAATGACACTAATTATCAATTTATTCAACATTTTTTTTTTAAATGAAAATAAATAAAAAGAAATCATAACTTTATTTTATATTCCTTTAACTGAATTGAACATGATTGATAAAAAATAGTGACTTGATTCTCAAAATGTTATGAAGAATACACACAAATAGATAATGTTACATGTAGTAGAAATATTTATTCTTCAAGAAAAGACAGAAAAGGCCAAAATGTTGACTTTCTTATCAGATAATCTATGTGTAACATCTGTGGTCAGTTTATTGGGAAGAGTGATATATAAATTAGAAGGACTTCAAACTGTGAAGCTAATCAGTTGTGAAATTTGAGATTCCCTCAAATCTGAGGGCATTCTTCGGGCTGTACTATAAAGTAGATATATTCTCATCTCAATTTATTCATATCATCTTGTCTTTTTTTTTTATCAAATTCATGAAATAATTTCCCATAAATAATGTCATGACTATAATTTAAGCTGTTTTTAGAACAAAATACACCTTTCCAATTAAGTAGAAAAATATATCACATACCATTCCCAAATTCTCATACTTTTGTCGTCTGATGTTGACACAAATCTTCTGTTTTGATCAACAAATTCTAAAGCATTTACTGCACCTAAATGTCTGTCGTATTCTTGAACTATTTCACCTGACCTTATATCCCACTGAAATAATCAATAAATACATATTTGACAATTGTAATAAAAGATTATCAATTAATTTGATAACAAGATGACCATCATTAGATAAGATATCAAGAAGATATGTGTTTTTAAAAGAGTATTTGAACAATAGGAAACAGGTGTCTAACTCATTAATGGCAAGCCTCTGACCATATATGAAATAATTTTGTTCAGTAGTACATGAAAAATATTTGTCAAATATGCTTTTTAAAAAATAGAAAAATGATGAATACAATATATCTAAAGTTAAAACTCATAAATTTAAAATACAAAAGCCACATTAAATACTTTGGATTCATTTATTATTATAGCTTTTAAATTTTTACTTATGCTCAGATTGTAATGCAACTAAACTTACGCAGATAATTTTCTTGTCTGAAGTACCAGCCACAAACAAATGTTGTTTATCTTCATCTGGATTGAACCTTATACAATAAGGCACTTTCTTACTGGTAAATCTTGCCTTACATTCCCCTGTTAATACAGTATAAATACATAAGTTGTATATACATATAATACAAAATCATTATTTTTGTAAAACAACCAGAATCTGAGACCTGCTATCATGTTCTAAACTTTTTGAATGAATAGATTGGTTTATAAGGGATGGGTCATATAATTTTTCCCATATTGAAGGTGAGAAAATATATCTGCGGTATGAATTCCATTTTCCTGCTTTGAACAAGACTTCCAAAACAGTAGATACATTTAACAAGCATGACAAGGTAACAAATCGGAATTAAGACATTTTAACCTGTCTGAATTGTTCTAACTCTTCATGCTCTTTGAGATATACAATTTTTCTCTTTCTTTTAAAATCTTCATGCTCAGTGAAGCTTAACATAACTGTTTATTATTTTTTTCTACTACAGAAGAGCACCATCAAGGTGTATATGTATATGTATTTCTTTTAGAGGTGCTGATTATTGTTCTGACTCATAATTTAGTTTGTTTGTCTTCAGTTATCAGATTTCTTCGTGAATTATCATTCCTTTCTTACTTAAATGATTTAAACTATTGATGACTCATTGTTTATCTTTTAATAATTACTTTATGGTTTGCTTGAATGTCATTTCTAACATTTTTTTCACAAAAAGCAGTGACAACAACCCTAAACACTGCCACTCATATTTTCAATATCAAAAATTTCTAACATTTTTATGTTTAGCTTTGAGACAAAATAGTTAATGACATTTGACCTATATATCCATACCTGTTTCCGTATCCCAAAGTTTACAGAATCTGTCATAAGCACAGCTAAGGAATTCTGTCCCTGAGTTATTAAAACATGCATCACGAACAGCCTGTTTATGTCCACTGTATGTTCTGACTAGTCTACGGTCATTATATACTTCCCATATCTAAAAAATATTTTTTTTATTATTTTTTTTTCGATATTGAAGACCATGATGACAGCACACTTATGTTTTGAATATAATCTGATGAAATAAAATCATAAATACAAAACTAGAGGCTCTCAATAGCCTGTATCGCTCACCTGACTCTATTTGGGTTTTAGAATTCATATAAAAAAAGATAAAATTTGGCTACAAAGTAACAACACTTGGTCTGCACCAGATAAGAAACATTCATGCTATGTTTGGTTTCATTCCATTCAGTGGTTCTCTAAAAGAAGACATTTGTATGTATTTCCCATAGGGTCCTATGTTAAACTAAGTCCCCCTCTGGCCGCAATCTTGGATAATGGATCAGCTACAAAGTAACAAAACTTGGTCAGCACCTCATAAGGAACATTCATGCCATGTTTGGTTACATTCCATTCAGTGGTTCTCTAAAAGAAGTCATTTGTATGCATTTCCCATAGGGTCCTATGTTAAACTAAGTCCACTGCTGGCGGCCATCTTGGATGATGGATTGGCTACAAAGTAACAACACTTGGTCAGCACCTCATAAGGAACATTCATGCCATGTGTAAACTAAGTCCACTGCTGGCAGCCATCTTGGATGATGGATCGGCTACAAAGTAACAGCACTTGATCAGCATCTCATGAGGAACATTCATGCCATGTTTGGTTTCATTCCATTCAGTGGTTCTCTAAAAGAAGTCATTTGTATACATTTCCCATAGGGTCCTATGTTAAACTAAGTCCCCCACTGGCGGCCATCTTGGATGATGGATCGGCTCCAAAGTAACAACACTTGGTCAGCACCTCATAAGGAACATTCATGCTATGTGTAAACTAAGTCCACCGCTGGCAGCCATCTTGGATGATGGATCAGCTACAAAGTAACAGCACTTGATCAGCATCTCATGAGGAACATTCATGCCATGTTTGGTTTCATCCCATTTAGTGGTTCTCTAAAAGAAGTCATTTGTATGCATTTCCCATAGGGTCCTATGTTAAACTAAGTCCCCCACTGGCGGCCATCTTGGATGATGGATCGGCTCCAAAGTAACAACACTTGGTCAGCACCTAATAAGGAACATTCATGCCATGTGTAGTTTCATTCCATTCAGTGGTTCTCTTAAAGAAGTCATTTGTATGCATTTCCCATAGGGTCCTATGTTAAACTAAGTCCACCGCTGGCAGCCATCATGGATGATGGATCAGCTACAAAGTAACAACACTTAGTCAGCACCTCATAAGGCACATTCCTGCCATGTTTGGTTTTATTCCATTCAGTTGTTTTCTAAAAGAAGTCATTTGTATGCATTTCCCATAGGGTCCTATGTTAAACTAAGTCCCCCGCTGGCGGCCATCTTGGATGATGGATCGGCTACAAAGTAACAACACTTAGTCAGCACCTCATAAGGAACATTCATGCCATGTTTGGTTTCATTCCATTCAGTGGTTCTCTAGAAGAAGTTCAAAATGTAAAATGTTAACGACGACGGACGGACGACAACGGACGACGGACGCAAAGTGATGAGAAAAGCTCACATGGCCCTTCGGGCTAGATGGCTAAAAATGAGGTTAACAACAGAAATTTACTAAAATAAACATTTTGAATATATATAAATAATATGAGAAAAGAGATAATTGGCAATAAGATGGCTACCCAACAACATAAGAAAAGACTCAAAAGACATCATAGAGTCTTCAACAACTGATCAAACACAAAGATGGCGGCATATGGCACAACTAAAATTGCCTTTTGAATAGATAATTAGTGAATGATTTCAACAATAAAGACCAAATATATAACATTTACATATCATTACCTGTAGTTGTTCACAACTTTGTCCTTAAATTTGTAATCATGTCTCATTGGCAATCATCTCCCTATCTACAGTTTCTAAGCATTCAATACAGAAAATCTCTATCTTATAAAATGAAATAAAAGACTGAAATGCCAACCACTTTTGCTGTGATCAGTACAAGAAAAAGTTTGAGCTGTATATGGTGATTTTGACTATTTATTAGAATAAAATTTGCTATGAAAAAAATGTATATGATTCCTTTGCTTAGTCATGAACTGTCAAGAATAACTCAAGAGTTATCTCCACTTGAAAAAAATCCCAAAACATCTAAACATACTGTTACTTGATATGCTATTTCAGTAAGTTCTAAATATTACATTCATCATTTAAATCTCTGAGGGATTACTTCCAAACTCGGAATTTGTAACAAATTGGTAACGAAGTAAAGGACTTAACATGTCTATTGGGAAGAAATTTTTATGAGTAAATATAATTTCACATAGATAAATGTATTCTAATCCATTTACATGTATTTTGTGTGGATTTTGAACATATAGATGAATATTAATATTATAACTGTTTATCAATTTCCAATTTCCTATGAACTTGTATTTTGTGTGGATTTTGAACATATAGATGAATATTAATATTATAACTGTTTATCAATTTCCAATTTCCTATGAACTTGTATTCTGTGTTTGCTAATAACATGAAATCCTGTACTTTTTCAAATCCACAAATATGCAACTGTTCATCCATTCACACAAAAAATAGTTTCCACAGCAGTTAAGAAGTAAAGGTATAATTATGGTAAAATCACTTACCTTTAATTTTGAATCCATACCACACGATAAAATTAAGTGACCAGATTTTGGGAACCATTTTATGGTAGCGACACCCTTTGTATGACCTGTCCAGGTGTGGATTAATTTCTTTGGCAAGA
This sequence comes from Mytilus trossulus, assembly GCF_036588685.1. Classification (NCBI taxonomy): domain Eukaryota; kingdom Metazoa; phylum Mollusca; class Bivalvia; order Mytilida; family Mytilidae; genus Mytilus; species Mytilus trossulus. The sequence continues at coordinate 21,348,292 of NC_086382.1, read as the reverse complement.
AACATTTTTCTGGTGGTTCGTCTGATTTTAGATTTATACCAACATCCTGTGGTGGGCACAAGAATGATCTCCCTTGGTAGTCATAAGCATCTTTAACTATAAATAAAAATAATGCAAGAAGATTAAGCCAAAAATTTATTTTATAAGATAAGAACAAAGAAGTTTGTATTGCTGAAACTAGTATTTTGTGGAGAGAGATTGTTTCAAACCTATTGTTATTTTAGTTTATATTGTCAAAGGTTGTATGTGAATTGTTTTGCAAAAGCTGCCAATTTGTGGATGTTTTTAAAGTTATTTTGCTATAAAAACTAATGTTTTGTACAGTATTTTTATTTGGCAAACTTAATTTCTTTAAATAGATTTTTTTCTCTTAGAAGTCTTTGTTTTTCACCAAATGTTTTTTTATATAGTTTTACATTCATAAGTTATATTTTATGGTATTTTTTCTTCTTGATCAAATCAAATTATTTTAAAGGTTTACACAACCAAAGTTAAGTATTTTGAAGTTAGCACTATTAATGAGAATGTTTTGCATTGCTTTTTATGTCATTTGTTTTGTGGAAGATTTCTTGTCAATCCATTTTGTTGAGTTTGTATTATAAAAGTTAATATCTTGTAGACGGGCAAAGGCAAATGTTATGTTTTAAAGAAAATTTCTATCTAAGAGTTTGAACAGCCATTGGTGTTACTTACTTATATTTTGTGAAGTTTATGTTGTCTCAAACTTGTTTTTTTGTTCACATATTATTTTTTTTTTAATTCATTCATATATAATTATCTTGCATCATTGAAAAGGTGTAAATTGAAGTACTGAATATTGATTTTTTTTTAACTACTTTACATGTTCTGTTCAGTTTTTTAGATTTCATAAATTTGCTTTTCAAGGACGTACTATTCAACAAACCTTTTTTTATTTTACAAAAGTCATATTAATAATTTTTTACTAATTTTTTACTTCCTCAAAATAAATATGTCACCATACCATGAAGAGTTGTCTTCTCTTCTGATACTTTTTCTTCAGTCTGTTTTCCTGTTTTACTTCTCTTTGCAAGTATTTCATCAAGTTCCTTCTTTTCTTCCTATAAATACATGTCACTTGAATTATTACATGTATAAAGCAAACAAACAAAAAGTACTAGATGAATCAAAAACACATATACATGAAACAGGCATGCTTTATGTATTAAAATTAAGTCAAGCATTTATTAACAATATGTCAATTTTTTTTTTGGGGGGGGGGGGGGGGGGTCATTTGATCCTTGACCTTTGTTGGCATCTCAGAAAGATCAATAAATTTCATTACCTTTCTTCAACAGACTTTAATTTTTATTTCAAAAGCATTTAAAGAATTGACTGGAAAATTATCGTCACATATTTTGCATGTTTTGTTTGTACCTCATTTGGTTTCATAACAGTTTTCTCGTCGACAAACTTGCCCCATGGACCTAAGTAGCCCTCTATGTCTGAAGAATCATCATTTCTCTGTCTCTTCCTTTTGTCCTCAGGCCTCTTTTGTGTCAGCTCAAAAACAGTTTTACCTGTCAAATGTAAAGACATACAGTTTAGTCATGTTAAATTAGAAAGACACCAAATTACAAGCACAATTGTGAAGAAAACTACAAATCATCTCTTCTTTGTAATATTCATAAGATTGTTGGATGATTATATTACCATCCTCAATTTAAATTTAGAAATTGTTTTTGCTGTATCCCTCCCTAAACACATGTTTTTCTTTCTTTCTTTCAAGTTATGCTAAAAGTGTCATTTGTTTAAATTCGTATACTGGTGGTGAGGAATATTTTACTTAATATTTTTTTTTTTATTAAACATGCCAACTCAATGCAATGCTATTTTTCATGTAGGATTTTTTCTGAAAAAAGCCAAAATTGAATGAGATTTGATTTTTAAACAATTACATTTGTTGAATTGCACATTAAGTGACAGATAACCTGTGGATTCATTATTTTTGTTGGATACCAGTTTTCATTGATTTCAAGGGTACAGGTCAAAAAAGAAACGTTAAACAAATTACAAATTTACTATATCAAAGGTTGAATACAGATTTTTGCAAAACAACATCAAATATCCACTAAAATGCAAGTTTTTCTCATTCAACAAATATTAGTACCTAATAAATCAATCTATATTACACTATTTTACATCAATCCTACCTTTGTTGTCATCTGATTTAGAAGCATCACCAACCAGTTTTGCTTCTGCTACGACATTATCTACAGATGGATCAATGGCATATCCTGCAAAATAATATATAAATTTAAAGTCACCATAGATTTAACATAAAAACCATTCACAGACCAAGCTGCATTTTTTTTTTTTTTAATCTTAAAATTGAGACTTTGTATTTATTTTTTTTCTAATTCAGCCATTGGAGGAAATTATGAAATTTAAATATGTTTCCAACATTAGAAAAGTTTAACCTTCCATTTTAATGTCACAGGGAAAAGAGCTTGAAAAAAACCATATTGTTCATATTAACATTTGGTAATTTAGTTAAATCAAAAATAAATCTCTGATCCATCAAAGGTAATATCTTGGTGTGCAAATTGTCTGGATGTTCATGATGTATAAGTAAATATTTCTAATTCACTGTACCATAACTAGTGAATGTCTTCCTCTGGTTGTCAAACTGAAAGTCACTGATATGGGCAGGCTCTGCAAACCCTGACATCATGTTTCTAGGGGCCAACATCTGTTGTGTTTTGAAGGGGTTACCAGGACCAATCTGAAAAAAGAACATTTAAAAAAAATATATAACACTCTTAAGATTTGATATTTGTAGTAAGAGTGGAATATATGTACATGTATGTAATGAGCCAACATGGCCAATGTTATTATAATCTTAGACTCATCTCTACCAACTATGTATTATTTCAAACTTTGTATATCTTTTTTGTATGTCATTCTCTGTATCTTTGATTTAATTGGTTTTAATTAAATATAGTAGTTATTGATGTATGGACAAACAGACAGAATTTTGGTCGGAAAAGGGTATGCCATCTGCAACAACAGGTGACCTAAAATGGTTAACTTTTACAAACTGTGACTTGGATGGAGAGTTGTCTCATTGGCACTCATACTACATCTTCTTATATCTATATCCACTTTTTCTTGACCAGAGGATAAACAAAATATACTGAGAAGAACTCACACTACAATTCAGAAAACTTGCAATTGATTATCATGGTAACAAGCAAAATAAGGCTATTCCAAATAATACAAATCTTCAAATTCAATTCTATAGAAAATACTTAAAAAGTTATTCTTCATTCACATACCTCTGGTGCAAAAAGTTCTTCATATTTAGGATTATACTTGACTTCAATAGTTGTTGAATCTAAATGTCTGTTAACTTGGATATCATCCTGAAAAAAAAGAACAACAAAACATGACAAAACCCTTAAGCACTGTTAAAGTCAACATTCTGTTTGAATTGTGACTATTAAAGTTGAGTTCGTGAGTCCAAATATCTTCTGACTTTTAAAAGAAATAGTTACAAATATATTGGCACATTCATATCAAAATTAATGTTAGTTAAATTATCATACAATTATTAACTCTTGATCAAACATTTCATGATGCTATCTGGAAACAAAATAATTATATAATAAGAGGCAGGCATTACCTGTGAAAGAGGACGAAGTCTGTATAATTTTATTTTTTTAAACAAACATATATAAGTTATAAATCTGTTAAAAAAAAGGAAACAGAAATATTGTTACGTTTCTGATTTTTTTTTGAAACAGGTAAATACAGGTAAACCAGGTTAACGAAATAAAAAAAATATTACTAACAAATGTGTTTGTTTTTATAAACTGTGTTCCTCATTTGTATGTCATTTTCATGCTATTCATAATTCAATTGTAAATGAGCAACAAATTTTAATCAGGTAATTACAGGTAAAATGACAAGTAAGTCTTTCATCTAGTCTGAGTTGTCAGAATCGGAGGATTGGCTAGAATTTTCACCATGAAAATGTTTTTCAGAGTGGTAAAGTTTGATACAATCAGGTACGCAAAGGGGGACAACACAAAAAAAAGAAAAGTGAAAAGAAGTCCCTTTCGTCTTTTGTCACATTACATGTACATGCCTGACAATCCCTCATCAATGGAAACCAGATGCCATTTTTCAATCTAGAATTTTTTTCAACTGAACATTTTCATTGCGATTTCTGGCATACAAATTTGTTTGATTGACAATCAGAGTCCACATTTCATTTCTAAATAGGAAATTAAAAAAGTCAATCGGTTTTTGATCATCTGGAAGTTGTAAATTTAACCAAGGCGTTCCCATAAATGGGGCACATAACGTCAGAGAATCGTCACGTTTCAAACCAAAGTCATCATCTTCGCAAACTTTTATGTTCTTCAACATGTTCAAGGATTGATCATGGTCTATTTCTCTTACAAGTTCATTGTTTTGAAAGATATCTTCAGGCACGAAGCCATTCACTGTCGTCACCAGAATCTTGCAATATAATTGCATTAACTCATCATCAATCTCCGAGTTATCATCACTTTCCGCCATGATGATTTTATGTTTTTTTTTTAACCTCTTCAGATCTATTTTCTGCTATTTTTCTTTCATTAAAGTTTCGATGATTTCAAGCCCATGCCCGACTCAAATTACATAGCTGGCAATGACAAGGCTGACATCCAAAAACAGCGGCAGAGGGAGCAAAAGATCTACCACAGGAAAGTAACGTCATATTATAACACTGCAGGACGTCAAACAAGCAGCATATAAAATTGTGCTATTGTGGAGAACCTGAAACACCTCACCATTTCCTTCTGGAGTGTCCCTGCTATGAGAACAAACGAGAAAATATGTACATCAAATATCAAAAGAGGTCGGGTCAGAAACCTAAATTTAGCTACTATGCTAACGAGACTGGACGACGAGAACACAAAAGAGACAAAAGCCAAACTACAAGTGGCACATTACCAAAGATTACATTGACAGAATAGGCAGATTGAAGAGATTGTCATGAAATCCCTTCGAAAAATGACGCGACCAGCAGCAGTGGGTAAAAAAGTTGGCACAACTTATGCTGTGACTAGCGTAGTAAGGACTAATGAAGTTACAGGAAATGCCTGCCTCATATTACATATGTCACCGTAACAAATTATCAGCTGAATAAAGAAAGAGAAATACTATACTGATTTCGATTTACTATGATTTACTATCATTTACGCATTCATTCATTCATTCATTCATTGACAGACTATGACAATAGACTTTCACTATACTTTCTGCACGATAATTTAATGCATGTAATCCCGCCACAAATTGTCTGTACTATATATACTGTCTACCCGTAAAAATACGGGTATTCACACTTACTCAGCACATTAGAGCTGCGGGATCTATAACTTTTTCCCTATTTTCAGGTAAGCACATTTTCACTTTTAAAGGCCTTTTATTGCATGTTTTGCCTGTCAAATTCACGGTCCAAATTATAAGGAAACTTTTAATTACATAATTGTAATTCATTTATTAATGTATTTTCAGTGTGAATAAAATATTGGAAAGCTTATACTAGTCACTTATCAGCCCAAATAGAATAAAACCATGTGGCCATTTGACCCTGTGACACATAAAAGAAGGGGATACAAATAAGATTGTTGGGAAACAGATTATGTTGAATTCTTTTCAAAATATGGTTGTCATACTTTTGTAAATATTTCTGGTGCTGCTTTCAACTGAATCGTTGAAGAAATCGCATTTTGCTGATTTATTGGTCTGAGATGGGCCGTGAGATCCTCTAAACGATCTTTGTTTTCATGGTCTGAATTGTCTTCATCACTGCTATATTGTTGGAGTGCCAACATTTTAGGACATTTTCAATAATTGGCGTTGAAAGAGTCTACAGGCCAAAAAACGTTTCAAAAGCATTAACCGGAAATGAAATGCGTAAACAACAGTATCGAACAAAAATTTACTGCAGCAAATGAAATTGACTTTTATATTAAATTTCATTTTTTTCATTTATTGTCTGGTTTTGTTAAAGTTTTTGTCGATTGTAGAAATTAATTGAACGAAAGGAACATTTTCTTAATGAGGAATTCAATCAAATTTATGTCAAGTCTCGTTGATAATGAGAATGCATGATAATTAACGAGATTTTATCGCCATTTTCTTGACTTCCCGGATTGATGATGCTGTATCGTAAATATTTACATTTTTCCAATCATGAAGTTTGAATGCAACTGGTGAGCATGTTTCTATATCACAAAAAAATCATTTGTTCGAATTGCCACGTGAAAAATCATGCCATTTTTCGTAACTGCTCAAAAATTATTATAAACTTGGGTGTGCCAGTGACCTGTTTTTGTTTTTCTGCTGTCATCTTTCAGGTCGAAAAGTAGCTAAAAAATGTAGACAGATTTCAAGGATATGTTCAAAGTTACATTCCGATCTTTTCATAGTGATCCCTTAAAGCATCATGATATCCCAATACACAGCCCAATTCGTAATCAATCATTCTATGCTGCTTAGGGTCGGAATGTTAATCCAGATATTTTTTTGTAAAGAGTAAACCACAAAAAAATTATGATGGTGTAGTCCTGAATTTTGTTATCAGTGATGTGAAAGACCACTCTTTAAGTTGGTTGCATTTCTGTCAAAACTTTTGGTCTTATTGTCATACTGAACATAATTTTTGCATGTTTAGGGCATCATCACTCATGTCACTTGGGCCAGTCACCTGTCCCATGCTGTCGCTGGGCAATCAATTGTAATGCCGTTCATATTAAAGATATATAATATTTTTAATCACTTTGTCTTAACCTGAACCTCTGTGATACAATTCAGCGAGTATACTTACATAGTGAAATCCCATCTCACTAGGGAATCATTTTTGCATTGTTCATCAGGGTTGCTGCTTGCGATCAAAATACCAGACCAAGTATCTCTTTTAATGTCAGGACCAACAAATTATATTCATCAACTATGAAGAAACCACAAATTTAAATGTGAAATGAAAGACATATATTTTATTGGAATGTATATATGCAAACTTTAGCAAAACCACAAAGTTAAAAATCCAGGAAAATGCAAGTTTTCCTCATTCAATCCATGAAAATTGGTACATTGAAAATAGAAAATTATTGAAAACACAGTATTCAACATGTTCAAAGGGACTGCTCACTGATAATAATTTCATGAATTTATTAAATTTCTTTTTGGAATGCAGATCAGCAGTTATTTAATGTAGGTCTTGTTTTACTTCAATATTTGGCTACATGTGTACGTACCATTAACAGATTGTTTCATGTCCTTCACATGTTCTTAATCCTATAAGTCATTTGTAAGTTTAATAGTGCCCAGGGTGTTTGAGTAGAAAAATAAGAGAATGGAAATGGGGAATGTCATTGTGTCAAAGAGAAAACAACCTGACCAAAGAGCAGACAACAACCCAAGTCCACCATCATGGTCACCAATGGGTCTTCAATGCAGTTAGAAACTCCTGCACCCTGAGAAGTGCTTCAGCTGGCCCCTAAAAAATGTTAACTAGTTCAGTGATAATGGACATCATATTAAAGTAAACTCTGTAATATACACAAGAAACTTAAATAAAAAATCATAAAAGACTAACAAACGCCAGAGGCTTTTATTTAATACTTAGACATGTTAGATGAACTTATTTACTTTTCCAATATTGGTAATTTTTTTTTTAAACTGAAAAGAATTTTTTATAAGAATTTTTTCCAATGTACATTTTTTGTAAGTTAATAACTCAATAAAATTTGAAATTTAATAATATTCATGATATTGGGTATTTTTTTGATCGGTAGTAAAACTTTTTTCTAGATGGTGTCATGGTATGGCCACTGTACATGTATATGCTGTACACTATTAACATGATCAAGGGAAATAAATCAAATAAATTATTTTTTTAAACCCACAGGATTGACTTAGAAAATTCACAATCTTTCTAAAGTTAATTTAATGGTAATGGTTTTACAATAAATGATTTACAAGGCTAATGTTGTGTGTATCTATCTACAAAAAAATGTAAATTCTAATCATTTTGAAAAAACGGCATGGTCATCTGTCAGACTTATTGTAAGGCCAATGAACCAGCAAGGATAACTAGTGCCTTTAAGTATGTAATTATCATTAAATTATTGATACAATTCAGTATTCTCCCCAAAGTTGTGTTGCATCATTGTGATGTGATGCTTGATGGCTTGGATGTGATTTTATCCGAAATAATAAGTACCCTAAAGACAAGGTAAAGGGGACTTATATCATGTACAATGTATATATTTGCATTCTGTCAGTTAGTTTAAACATATTTATTTATAGTGGATTGGGAAACAAGTTTTGCAACTTATATTAATCCCTTTCCACTTTCTGTCAGTTGGTCAGTCATGTCAGTCTGGAAAATCAGTTTTCAATTTTTTTTTCTGCGTACTTAAAGATATTGATTTGATATTTGGTGTATTCTGAAAATGAAAACACATTTTTGACTTCTATAAGTCGAAAACAAATATTACTTGTTTTATAATATCTTGTTATTTTTTTTAATGTCTGAACCCTAACTGGTATTGTTACAAGTCAAGTTTGAATTTTATTATGATCTGTTGATTTTATGCAGAGCTATTGTTCTTGAATCGAAATGTTTTGCAGGAAAACTGGAAATCCTAGTCAATTTAGATTGGAATTGAATGTTACATGAACATGTAGGTGCAGGGTTCAAACTAACAATCTCAGTGTTGATAGACTGGCTAAAAATACATTAACTACATGAACATGTGTTTATAGCTGACTATATGCAGCATGGGCTTTGCTCATTGTTGAAGGCCGTACAGTGACCTATAATTGTTAATGTTTGTGTCATTTTGGTCTTTTGTGGATAGTTGTCTCATTGGCAATCATACCACATCTTCTTTTTATATGTACTTAAAACACTCATCCGCACACATGACAAAAGCCCCTGTAAATTAGGATGTTATGTAACACACTTTAAACAATGTATATATGATTGAAGATCAGTGATTAGGGCTATTAACTATAATTTTAAAGGGAAGTTGATAGATTTTTTACTTGACAAAATACTCAAAATGAGGAAATGTGAAAAAAAAGTGTTTTATTGGATTGCTGTCTCGTTGAAAATATATCTGATATACATTATGATATATAATATATATATTCATATATGCAACTTGAAAAACTTGAATATAAACTTCGAAATTATTATCACTATAGGAAATTGGATTTTTTCATCAATTTTATGAACATAATATTTGGAACATATTTAAAACTAAATAACTATATCATATCAAATTCTCCATAACAAAGCTAGAGAGACATCGAGAGACAATTCAAAATCAAGAAAATTTCAACAAAAAAACACCTGAAGTACATATGGACATGTTTACAGTACTATTACCATGACTACATTACCATGATTAAGTATCTTGTGAGTTTTCAACTTCAATTTTAGTTTTATTTGCAATTGTTAGTTACTCCTACTGTTTACATATATATTAAAATAAACTATATACATGCACATCATGCGACATGTATGGTGGTCTTTCAAAGACAAACACCTATCAAAAGATTATTAAAAATGTTTTGGAAGACTGAATGTTGACCCATAGATATCTTGCTCTTGTATTGCCTTTGGGTTGCTGTCTCATACAATATGTACTGTACCTATAATCAAATGATAATTCATTTATCTCATGGTAGGTTTGTTCAATTCCAATCTGGATTGACTAGGATTGTCAGTCGTTATTTTCTGAGGGGACACCACCATTTAAAAGTGTTTCCATATGATATAGCTATCAGTTCTGAAAGTGATTTTAGACACCAACAATCATTATAATTAATGTATTATCTTATATCAAAAACAAATATATTTTGTACAACAATACAATACAATACAAATAGTTTATTTACGTCTCACCATTAATATTACTTGTTTTCAAAATTCCAATAGGGAACATACTTTATATAATTGTTAAAAAATTGGTTTATTTAAACAATTAATATTACAATACATAACATATTACATGAACACATACAATAATATAAAATATTAATGCCATTCTAAAAAGAATTATGAGAGACGGGATTAAAATATCTATTGAAAATTAATACTAATAAATATCACTGTACAGCTAGATTAAAAAAAAATCCTTTAAATATTTATATTTACAGTTAAACAAATAAAAGAGAAAAAAAAAAGTTTAACGATATAAAAATCGACGTCTTCTATCTAAAATAAATTTGCAGATTTTGGCACTATAAATAATAATACTATCACAGTTACTGGCTAGAACAATAGACAAAAAGCATAATCAATTAGACTAATTCTCAGAGAGGTATTCATGTTCTTCATTCATTTTTAAGTGCTATCTTTGTAATACTTACAATACAAACGTAATCACATGAGAAAATGGAAATGAGTTGAGATATATTTGAAGGTGGATTGTAATTACATCTTTATTTGTCTCTTCTTTTGTGAAGATTACTCAAGGGTGACATGTATTTTATTTACAAGGCTGTTGTCCTATATACTTTATTGTAAGAGTTATATTTACCTTTTATTGCACACCATGGAAGATTGGATGGTGATTAATTTAGACATGAATATTGATTAAGTGAAATTTAGTACAAGTTTGACTGAAGTGTTGACAGATTTTTCCTGGTGGATGTTATTATATTTTTATTCAGAACTACATTTGTAGCAATACATTTTTGTACATACATTAAGTAATAAGAAATTAAAATGAAATTAAAAAAATACATGTATACATTTTAAAACATGTTTAACATGTTTAATTGCGAACAAAAAATAGATTTTTAAAGGCATGAAGCCAAATGAAATATTAACATGATAAACATGATAAAGTACAGACTTTTTTTTGATTTGCTAAATTTTTTCACCTTGAGTTTATTAGAAGTCCAGATATAAATTTGTCAAGATTCATTACAAGAAGTCCCAATAAAATACTTTTTGGTAGGAGTATTGCAAGGATCAAAAGAGGGCAGGCGATGTCATTGTGTGTACAAGGAGGTTTAATCTTTTTTGTAATTTGGCCTGAAGGTACAAAAATAAGTTTGCTGAAGGTTAGGTGCACACAGGGGTCGAAATTAGCGCTAGTCTGGGGCTAGTAAAATTTGCGTCGGACCAGTTGATTTTGTCAGCTGGTGGTCCGGCGGACCAGTAGAAATTTGTCGATAAAAATCACTGATTGCATCGCAATCTCCGTTTGTTTACAAAACAATTTACCTGTGAAATCAATTTAAACGGTACTGGGGGGTATTACAATTGATCAAGTTAATTAATATCTCGGGTGAGCTTCCTTCAGAACAATATAAAATTTTTGGAAGGAGTTAAACCACCGGACAAAAAAACGAAGATAACTGAAAATCAAAAGGAAGATTGAAATAAAGTATAAAAAAGTGTCAAAAGGAAACGCAAATACCAAAAATTATGGGAAAAAGATCGCGAATGGTTGCATTATATATAGTAGATCGGAATTTAATAAACTTTACAATATGGGAAAAATTTAATCCTGTCCCTTCCTGCTCATTCTGGTAACGAAAGCATCAAAATAAAATTAAACATCTGTCATTTAATTTATATTTCACGTGAATTTAAATTCATGTGAATTTCACCTCAAACGAGCTTATACGTGAAACTCATGTGAAATCGGTTTATGTGAGTTTCACATGAATCTCATGTGAAATTCACGTGAACTTCACATGAAAATTACATGAAATTTGTTCACGTGAAATTCACATGAATTTTTAAAATATAGTATTTCAAACAACATCTAAAATTTTTAATTTCAAGTAAAATCATGAAAAATACCATTTTTTTTTTTTGAAAAGTTCACGTGAAATTCATGTGAAATTTTTCACGTGAGAATCATGTGAATCTCAATTCACGTGAAATTCACATGAAAAGTTTCATGTATAAGCTCGTTTGAGGTGAATCTCACCTCACATGAAATTTTTCATGTGAGATTCATGTGAAATTCACGTGAGCAAATTTTGCCTGTGTAGTGCTTGTCAAATAAATGTGATTTTTGCAGGACCAGTAGATTTGGAGCGGGACCAGTAGAGTTTTCAGTCCACTGGTCCGGCGGTCCAGTACACAAAAAAGCTTAAATTCGACCCCTGTGCACATGTACAAGGACACATCTGCATTGTATTATATTTTAATGACCATCATCAAAGTGGTGAGATGAAACAAAACATCATGAACATACTGAAGTTAATAAAATATACTTTATACATGTATCTAAATATATATACTAGTAACGGGTCTGTACCAAACTGTCTAGACATAAGTTTTAAAAAAGGCAGTGTTACTATATATATTTACATGTATATGCATGTTGATTTGAACACGAGTAAAACTGTAAGTGGAAACTTCTTGTTGGGAATTTTTAAATGTTATGAATGTAATATAAGATCCTTGTAAATTGAATAAAGAAAATCATAAAGTTTCCTCCTGCATCATTTTATATAACATTAACAAGCTACATTCAGTTCCCTTCCAATGTTGTTTTTTTGTTGTTGTAAATTTTCTTAACAATAATTCAGAAAAAAGAAAGGGTGAAAAATGTCCATCCATATCATTGGTATGTTTCACAGTTAAGTGTGGCGTCCATGTACTGATCTACATGTAGCATACCTTATCGTTTAGAAGCCTGCATATGAGTGCCAGATTTTCTTGTTTGTGTTAACATGGTTAAAGACCCATTTGTGGCGTTTGACAGTTTTCGGGTTGTTGTCTCTTTGATACATTCCCTGTTTCCATGCTCTATTCGATTTTCTAAATAGTTAAATAATTGTATAAGAAATATGCACTAATATAAAAAAGAAGATGTGGTATGATCAATGAGACAACTATCCACAAAAGACCAAAATGACACAGAGTTTGTCTACCAAGATCGTAAGTTGGTACAGCTACATGTATGTGTGAGTTTGATTTCCTCTTGTAGTAAAATTTGCAGTCACATCATGATGTCATGGTACTTAAACAGTAGGTGTGGTTAAAACCTATACATTTGCTATACTAACAAATAGTTTAGTTTAAACATATTTATTTATAGTGGATTGGGAAACAAGTTTTGCAACTTATATTAATCCCTTTCCACTTTGCGGGTACGAGTGCTGCCTTGTAGCGGCATTAGCCTGCTCTTTTTCGAAATCTACAAGGGTGTCTTTAACGTGCAAGAGATATGGCTCTCTCTTAACACGGGTCAGCCATTTATCGTCCCCGTCCGACGGACTATCATCGATTCCTCAAGACCATACTCGCAAATGGTGTCAAGGGAGAGCCGAAAATTAAGTCCCTGAAATTTTCATCCCAGACGGGAATCGAACCAGGAACCTTTGTGTTAGTAGTCCGATGCACTAACCACTACACCACGGCTCTCATACTAACAAATATAGTCATATGTCTCATAAAAAGCTGCATATGTACATGTATATTATAAAACAGCTATGAAATTTCAAAGTTGTGAACTTCTAAAGGAATTTTACTATTTTAAAATATAATTGAAACTTTTGTTTGTTGTGTTTTCAAAACATTACGTGTTCCCCTACATAAGCACAGGTAAATTGTAAGTGAAGGTTATTTTGGGTGTGGTTATAGTTCAATATTGAATGGACATTATTCATTGTTATATACAGTATATTTGAAAGTGTTGTTGCAAGGTAGCTTTCAATATTAGGCATAGGATTATACTCTTATCTGAAATAAATCCATCTGTGAATTAAATAGTGAACACAAGGCTGTTCTTAAGAAATGAAATAATAATTCATACATTTTGTATCTTCTGATATTTATCAAGTTGCAGTTTTTGCAATACAATTATTTTAAATTTAAGGTATTATTTTTTAAATCCTTGAATTTTTGTTAAAAAATTTATTTAGTAGTCACCAGGCCCATGAGACATGTACACTGTTATACTGTTTGAGCTTCTTCATTCCAGAATTTCTGGAAATACCATCTCAGATACACAAAATATTGTTTGAAAATACATGTACAAGACCATGAAGACCATAATAATTCATGTAATTACTAGGACTCAAAAGTATCTTATCAGAGAAAAATTTGAAGTTGACAATTTACTTGTTATATAAAATTGCAGGAGCTATCATAAAAAAATAAATAGGACAGTTAGACACAAATTATTCTCTGTGCAAGAAAATGATGAACAGCTTTTCAAAACTTGTGAAAAAAGTGATATTTTTTTGATAAACATGATCAGCATGAAAACTTGAACGATATACTATATCAATGTTGTCAATTTTCTATTTAAATGTACAAATGTCAAGTTCATTTGATATTGTAAGATTAACACATCCCCTTAAGCATATTACAATGTATTAAGAAAGATTATCAATAATAAATCTTAAATGGATATTTTTACATGTATGGAGTTAAAGGCTATTAGATTAGGAACGAGAAAAAAGCGTTTTAGTGATTTTTAATTCATTTGTAAATGGTATAATTAAAAGAAGATTGAATAATTTCTTGTTTGTTAGTCATGTTAGTTAGCTGAAGGGTTTTAAGTTTCTATAAAATGCAAATTCTTTTATGATTGAAATTTCACTATGAAATGTGAATTTGAGTTGACAGCATTTATGGTGTTTATGTTTTGTTATCTTATAATATTCATGTACAATGTACTTTCAATTGTTCAAGTAACAATAATCTACTCTTGTAAAAATAGACGATATTTAATCTCATTCTGGATTGTGTAAAGATTTATAAATTAGATTTAAAGATAGCCATGATAACTGGGACAATACATAAGATTTTATCTTTACAAACTATTATGTATTTTCCAATATTGCACTTGTATCCCTTTAAAACTTCAGCCGTTAAAACTTCAGTGGTAATTGTGTAGGAACATTCCACAGTGTATATCTAACCTTATAAACAGGAAATATTCTATTGAAATCACTTCACATATGAAGAAGTTATATGTTGTACATCAGGAAATATTGAATATCTTATCTATGAGATTTAATCATGTTAATATAAGAATTATACATTTGTTAACGTTCAACTTTTAATACTTGTTTAATGGTCCTTAAGCTTGTAAATGGTCATTTGTTAATTGTACATGCATATATATATTATAATACCATGATTTTATAACCTGGCGTTCAGAGAAACCTGAATCAGCGAATTTTTTTTTTATGAAAGAAGGACTTCTAGTACTTTATTCTCTAAACTTAGCAAACATATCTACATTTTCTTATACATATCAATGTTGGATTAATATGTGGGGGTTTAATGCTTGAATAAAGCTGTTTAACTAAATGATACTAGTATTAGGACTTAAAAAAGATGATTGTCATGTTTGAAATACTTTGTACCGATGAGCATGATGAGGAATTAAAGGAAAAAAGTACTTTTTAAAGAATGAGGAATTAAAGGTTCTTACTTCTGAATATGGTTGTATGGTTCTTTGTTTCTTTTGACTTTGTTGTAAAGATATTTTACACTTTATAAATAGTTTTATGAAATAATAATTCAAAAAGGAAAAAGAAAATAAGGAAAATATTTGATAGTTAAAACAAACAAACATTTGTACTATGTTTTCCTTATTTTTTTCAATTTCAATGAAGAAAACAAAAGGACTGATACAAAATGTTGAATTTCTTCCAAATTTAGTCCTGTTAATTATATTTTGCATTAATCTAAAAATAGCTCAAGTCAGTATGACAACTCAGGTAGTACTGACTCGCATAATATTGAGGAATTATTCTATATGCATTGTACATGTATCACCATCTCGTTTTCCTCTATCAGAGACATATAAATATAAGACTCTGCCGCTATCAACTATAAATCTGTCAGTCTGTCTGATTGAATTGAAACAGTGCTGTACATTTAAAAACAAAAATCAACGCACCAGACCTGATATTCATGAATATAAATTACAGTAAGAATAAACAGTGATAAAAGATAATTAAAAACTAAAAGAAAGAAAGAAGATGCATAAAATTCTAATCATAAAATTTTAAAAGCAGATGCATAAAATTTCAAAGTAGATGCATAAAATTCTTTAGACCTGTTTAGCAATATCAGAAGTTGGATTTATTTTAACTTTTGTTGATGACTTAATTTAAAAATGTATTATAATTTTCTATTTTCAGATGATTGTACAACATGCCTTTCATTCAGCGAGGTATAGAACCAGTCAATGTCAGCCATGTTGAGGTTGATAAATCGGTAGCTAACGAATTGGAATGTGTGACCAACCACACCCTGAGTTCTGTCATTCAACAGCTCAGCAGCCTCAGTCACCATGCTGAGGACATGTTTGAAGACCTTTCAAAGGAGGCCTCTAACTTTTTGGGGAGAGCCAACCAATTACAAAACCGTATTGATCATCTAAGAGATAAAGTGAAACAGCTAGACGCAGAAAGAGAGCAAGGTAATTTAGAACTTAATGGTTGAGAATACACTGCTATAGATCACTTAAATGCAGTTTATTTTAAGCCTGTTTTTTCAATACTTAATTTTATGTAGTATGGCAAATTGGAAATTATTTTGAATTTTGGATAAGATACTTTTTTATTTTCTTCTTTAGATTTGCACAAATAACATTTGTGGAAAATCTATTAAAGTCACATGAAACCTCAAATTAAAAAAAAATGATGCATATATGTGCGTATAAAATAGATAGTTTTCATTCTTAAACTTATATGTACCTATACTTTTCTCTGAAGAAAATTCTTTAATTTGTCCACATTTAAAAGAAGTTTTCTTTTTTTTTCAATTGTTTGCTTAATTCACCAACATATTTCCCGTATGCAAATTAATCAAATCATGACTCTTCTCGTAAAAATCTGGTGATCGCAATACACATGGATCTATCACTGAAATAAACTATTATTTGATTGTACATGTTTAACATGTGCTCAATATCCATGCTTCTTTGTTGATTGATTACTATAAGGTGACAATCGGTAAACTCAACTTGAAACACGATAAGTAATGAGCAGCCATATTTTCACATCATTACAACAGAGAGAGAAAAAAATAGACGATACATTTGCGTAATAAATGATAAAATTGTGCACAGAAGTCTAGTAAGTCAATGATACATGCATTGGTTCAGGAATTGGATAAGCATTATTTTTCACCAATCACTTGTTTCATATATATGGCAATGTATGACTTTAAATTGAAAATAAATTTGATGTTGAATTTGAATAAAAAAAAGTAGTTGGGTGTCCACAATGAGAGGTATGACAGGTGGAAGTGACAAAACTATTTTTATATTTATAACTGTATGACATAAACTCTTGTTTATTTATTCATGTTCATTGATAAAGATAGATGAATACTTATTTAATAAAAATCTTTTATGAGTGCATTTCTTTTTTCAGTTTCCTTACAAGACATACATTTAAGAAAACCATACAAAAGTTCAAATCAACATGATCAACAGGTTGTTTCCAGGGCAACGATACCAAAATCTATACAACAGGCATATATTGAATGTACAAGACCTCCTGCTTTGGAGAAACTTAATGAGTTCAGGTATTTAGAAATTTCATATGGATTAAACTAGTTCAATGCAGGTTTTCTAAGGTAGAGGATCTGAGTTCAGAACAGTGATCCTCAACAGAATGAACATGATGAACAGCAGCTTTTACAAACCTTACACACTGATTTACCATGAAAATAAAATTGAGAATGGAAATGGGGAATGTGTCAAAGAGACAACAACCCGACCAAATAAAAAAACAACAGCAGAAGGTCACCAACAGGTCTTCAATGTAGCGAGAAATTGCGGCACCTGGAGCCGTCCTTCAGCTGGCCCCTAAACAAATATATACTTGTTCAGTGATAATTAAAGCATGTTAAGTGTAACTAGATATAAACAGATGGAGATATGGGGCAAACATAGGTGAAAGTACTACCCAATTACGCACACAAAACAAATAGCTCACAGCTTCAAAAATAGACCACATGTGACTGTCTATGAACATGATGAATATAAAAAGCTCTTAAATCCCTCTAAAAAATCCTGTAAAGTAAGAATTATTTCACATAGAATTTTGTATCTATACTAGGTAAAGGAGTAGGTCCAGTAAGACCCCTTTTTGGCCCCAAAATAAAGCAGTTTTACAAAATTGTTAAAATGTAAACTCTTAGTTATTTATTGGACAGTAGAATGCTTCTGCTACGTAAATATGGGCTATTTTTTACAATACAATGCACATATATCGGGTAATTGCACCATTAAGTCATGCTAAATTACTGAAAACCTCACAATTCTAGCATTTTAGTTATTTTTTTAGACGGTTTCCGTGTTAAACAACAGTCTGCACCAAAAACTTTTTCAACTACTAGTCCGAAGACCAATATCATGACATTTTTCTTATTGGTCCAAACAAAGTTTTGCAAAAACTTACTAGTCCAAATGAAATTTTACTAGTCTGGGGCATCGGACTAGTGGCTAACCGTGCAGACTGAAACAAAAGTGGCCGCATTCATGTTCATCCATAATATTGAAACGCAAGTTGTATTTTACAATAAGACATAACATATACAAAGGTTGAGAATGAACACGGATGCGGCCACTTTCATTTTTGACAAAAACCATCTGAAAAGTGGCATTTTTTCTGCATATTTGGTAGATTTTTCATATTTGACTGAGCCTGAATTGGATCGTTTTTTAATGTATAATGTGTTAAAATCTTTCACATAAACTAATCAAATCAAATGAAATAGACAATTAAGTGCTTAAAAAGTGGTCAAAATCTTTCGTCAGATGAACTTGAAACTTGAGGTCAAAAATGGTCCTTACCGGACCTACTCCTTTGAATGTGCTGTTATCATGGTTATATTGGATTGGTATTAACAAAGAAAATGAGAAATCTTTGTATTCTTTCAGTCATCATGACATGAACATAAAAAAAGGAAATAATGTACTTTTGGATCTTTTTTTATCACCTTAAGTAAATATATATTGTTATAGATATAGAACATGTAGAAGTAAATGCTTTACAAAGAAGGAAGAACATTCCTTTCAATCTGAGTGTTCATGCTTTGTCAGTTATCTATTTGTTTACTTAGATGACATAATCACATTGTCATGATTGTCAAGAGAGTCTATTGAAACTAGCGTTTTGTTAATTAATTTTTCACATATTTTTATACAAATATTTATATTTTGAGGACTTCCTTGATGGTAACATCATACTTGATGTGCATTGCAATTAAAATTTAAATACTGATATATATTATTTAATTTATTTCAAATTAGTTAACATTTTAAAGATTCAGGCCAAGAACATTGAAAAGATGAAGCTTATTGGAAATAGTCTATTTTATTAATTATACCCAGCTGTTGTCCAGCTGTAACTGATGATATTTGGAGTATATTTTCAGTACTGTAAATACAAAAATTATTTGGCATGTTGTGAAAATAGCGTCAGGACAAAAATTAAAAAAACTGGCATTTTGAATTTTGTTGGCTTTATAAAATGGATTGAGAATTTCCTGCAAATGCAATAATAAATCTCACATTTGAACTCAATAAGAAATGCACAATAACATTTCTGAATTTTCAGTTATCACAGTAGATTCATTGAGATTATAGGGTCAATATGTAGGTTCACAAGATTATTTTCAATATATGTTTTTCTTTTGCAGAGAGGATGGCAAGGACAGTATGAAGTTTTACACAGATCCTGGATACTTCTTTGAGTTATGGTTCTCAGATATACAGAAAGATATAGAACAAAAGAAAACAGAATACAAAGCAAAACGAAAGAAGGTTATCATCTGTGACATTTCTTTTCCAACTTGTGTATCATTATTTGCTATTACATGTACTAAACTAATATCACCTGATTGGCAATTTCTTTGCTATGTTTCACTGATATGTCATTATTTTTAATTACTCTATTACTTTCTCCAGTTTGGAAATTTCCTAAATGACTATCCAATTGAAGAATGCTAAATAGTCATGTAAATTTCACTTTATTAGTGTGATAATATTTATGTTATGATTAGATATGATCATCATGATTTTTTCTTCTTTTCAACTAAACACATAAAAAGATATCTCATAACCGAATGCAAACACTAAAGCCTTAGTTTATAAAAAGTAAGGAAATTGGTATGATTGCCATCCAAACAACTATCAAATAAAGTTCAAATGAAGTGAATGTAAACTATTGAAGACAACCATATAACCATATTCAACAATGAGAAAAATTAGTTCATCTATTTTACCTGATCATGCCTGAAATTTAAACGCTTTTTTTATACATTGAACATTGTTTAATCAAATTAATTTTAGGGACCTTATCACAAACAAAGAAACCTCTTAATTTTTTTTTAGAAAAAAATAAGCGTAGATTATTCAAACCTGATAAGAAAGTATGAATTTTAACAAATTTACTTGTGTAATTATATAATAATTTACTTCTTCAAGTAGATGAAAATAACTTGTACAAGTAGTATCCCTGACTGTCTTATGTCAACAGAACATCAAACATGTATTTAAAAAAAATGTTTATTTATTTTAATCATGTTACTAGTTATTGCTTGGTTTTGTTGTTGATCATGTAAATTTCATTTTCATAGTACTATTTCTATATTTTAGCAAAGGCCTAAAGAAACGAAAACAAGAGCAAAACCTAAAGAAATTAAATTAATCAAAGAAAAATATAAAGACAGAGCACAAGGAATAGAATTTAGTTCAGAATATCAGAATCCCCAACAAATATTGAAAGGATTACCTTCCTCTAATGCGACTTCTTTATCTAGTGCTGACATTCAAAATAAACCTTCTCAAAACCATGTTTCATCGCCACAGCAACAGAATGATATAGATCCTAGATATTCACAGGTAAGTAATAAAATTGTGAATGGAGATGGGGAAATATGCCAAAGAGACAACAACCCTACCAAATAGAAGATAACAGACAGCATAAGAACATGGATAAAGCAAAATAATTCTTTTCTAAAATTTACACAAGGGAAGAATAATTATAGATTATCATTGGTCATCTCAACTCTATTGCTTTTCTCACTTTCGCTGGTACCTATGACGACGTTGTCAGTTTCATGTCAATTTCGTTAGCAACGCCAAGTGGCCTCCTTAGTTTCTAGCGATAATTTTTCCATCTCAAGCGAGAAGCATGATCTGAAAATTATCACAAAAAAAGATCAAAGGAAAAATGCACAAAATAGCGATAAATAAAGAATATCATATGGCTTTTTCAATAGAACACCTGCATCAACTATTTAATTCCAAGAGCTTGGATAAAGCAAAATTTTCTTTTTTTCTACAATTAGCACATATATTTTAATTATCAGCAAATATCATCACACAACTCTCCATTCAGAAAGAAAAGAAGAGAAAAAGAACTACACACACATAAATTAAAGCACAAGTTCCTCAGAAGATTATATGAAGGTCACTAAAGTTAGGACCTATTACTGGTTATATGTCAACCCCTATATTTAACTGTTGCACATTATAGTATTACAAAAAAAGCTTCTGCTGTAATTATATCATGCTTATGGTTTTAACTTAAAATTGCCATTAAGAACTTAAGAGGAAAACAAAGAAAATTTCGATGTACTTGCTAAAAACCTACAGACTTAAAGGCTGTATTTGTAAGAGATTTGGGAGTTGGAATATGGTTCAAATTGAATTATCTCAAATCTATCAGAAAAAAATATCGTGAACAGATCCTGACGTAAAGTGAAAATTATGTAAAAATTGTGTCATAATACATCTTTATCTTGTCTTTTCCTTCACTTGGAAATTTTTTAACTTTTTATAAATCTTTTTTCAGGCACATGCGAACAAAAAGTCACAGTATATGAATGGTCCAAACGAATTACCATCACCTCAGGACCCACGAATTAGTCAGATGTCACAGCAGCATCAACAATATTATGATCCAAACTTACCAGATCATCCTCAACAACATCCCAGTCATCTACACCTTCAGCAGCAACATCAAAGAGGATCACGAGCACCGTCAATGATCAGTCCTGCTAGACCGCAGCAAGCTCCTCCTCCTCCTCCGCCTTTTGATCCAAACAGTGACAGGATGAGAGGGCAAAGAGACAGTTTGCCACCTCCTCCTCCCCCGCCCCCATTGGATTCTGACAGTTATAATCATAAGTCATACACGCCAAGTCCGCAGATGACTAGAAACCAACAAATGAATTATGACGCAAGAGGGGAATCACCGCAAGGAGGCTCACCAGTACGACAGCCTAGTAGTTATTCTTCTAGTCCCTCGAGGCGAACACCAGATCATCTACCTCCGCCACCCCCTCCTCCTCAATTCATGCCAGACACACCAATAGAAATTATGCCCCCACCTCCAATTTCTCCACCACCAATGGATGGAGGTGCTCCCCCACCCCCTCCTCCTCCTCCCCCTCCTCCACCACCACCCCCAGCAATGTCAATGCCTAATGGACATGTGAGAGCACCTTCTGATGGGGTGTCCATATCATCAACTAATAGTTCGTCAACGATAGGAAGGACAGAAGTTGAGCAACCCCCTGCACCAGTGGAAACGGAAAGAAGTGCTTTATTATCAGAAATTAGAATTGGGGATTGTAAGTATTTCTAAATGTTGCAGTAAAGATTTTGTTTTGGAATGCCTGCCATTTAGACGTTTATTTTTGTTTAAATTTGAGACAATAGGGATTAAAGATTAATTTAGTAACTGCAATAAGACAGCATTGATTGGTGAGGTTTTGTTCAATGAGACAGCAACCAAAATATATGAATAAAAGACAGATAAGGAATGTGTCAATGAGACAGCAACCAAAATATGCAGAAAACAAAAAATTGAGGTAACATGTTTTAAAGTCATTAATATGAGTTATCAGTAATACAAATTTTTGATATTTAATAGTTTTTGAATTTTTTTTACATTAGCAACTTAATGAAGAGCAAAGAAAGATAACTTTGATTGTTTTAAATTGTAGGCTGTATTTAATTTGAGAGCATTTTTTAGGAGAAACATTTTGGAATACTTCTGGCATTTTTTTACTTGCAACTGGTGAAAGGCACTATTTCCATACCATACAAATCTGTAGTCTTTGTGCCATTGTTTACATTGTAGCAGAACTTACTTAAAAAATACTGATACAAGAAACTGCAAAAAACAAACAGTGGCTCCCGTGAAAAAGAACATTCCTAAAAAAGTTAAATTATTTTCTAGTTATTTGCAATAGTAACTGTATCATTGTGTACTATAGTATTATACATGTATTTGGTTTATTTTTTTAGCTAAACATTAAATGTGAAAAATTGTCCTAACTATAATTACAAGAATTATGG
Source organism: Mytilus trossulus (assembly GCF_036588685.1). NCBI lineage: Eukaryota > Metazoa > Mollusca > Bivalvia > Mytilida > Mytilidae > Mytilus > Mytilus trossulus. The sequence goes on along the minus strand of NC_086382.1, from coordinate 21,324,947 downwards.
GAGAATTCAGTGAAATCAAAACAATTTATTGTGGTGTTTTGTAATTGATTTGTACAAAATGGGGATAAAGTATGATCATGCTTGAGAAATGAATTAAACATATATTTTCTTCTTCAGGGATGTCAAAGTTAAGAAAAACAGAAGAGAGAAAGAGAAAAGAAGAACAAAAGAAAACACCATCAGGACGATTTGATGTGCATTCAATTATGAACCGGGCATTTGAAATGAGAAGGAAAGCAATGGAAGCTAGTGATAGTGAGGGTGGGGAAGAGGACTCAGATGATAACGGGGAAGATGAATGGGACGAAGATTGATAAAAAAAAATGTGAAATTAGAAATTTTTAATGAAATTTGTGAAAATTCTTTGAAATTGTCATGGAATTATTTTAAACGATATACTATAGATGCACCTGGTAGGAAGTGTAAATGAGATGTGTATACATGTGAACTATCAAGCCTGTCTTGTTGAGATATTTGAATAAGTAGGTACAAAGGACGCATGAAAAGCTCTGCCTAAAATTTGTAAATTCGTAGATAATGGTTAGCTCTGAAGTCTAATGCATGTATGAAAGTAGTGTTGAAGAGCTGTCAGATTAATTGACTTGCATATGAGAAGCATTAATTGTAAAGGGATGTGATTTTCTGCCAATACAATGCCTCTCATCCTTATCTGTCTGGTAGCTATTAATCTGAAATATGTCTTTGCAATATTGTGAATTTGAAAGCATATTATTGAAAGACTATGTACTGTGAATGTACGAGCGGAAAGTTAAAAGTCATGATTATCTGATTATTTTCTCTTCATTGAATAATGTATCAAAATAATATGTTGAGTCCCTTTCTGATGACAAGGAAAATTTAGAAATTTAATACTTTTTTATCAAAATTTAACCTGAATAGGGAAATTGACTTGAAAATAGAATTATCAAAATATGGTTGACTTTCTTTGAAAATATTGGTTAAGTGTCAATATTTCAAGATTTCAGCAAATGTAGAAAGAATTGCTGTCATTTATTTAGCCCTAAGAGTTTGCTCAAATACAGTTAGTTGTAAAGAATTATTAAAGTAGTTGGCTTTTACAGTCATTCTATTTAATAAGCCTTGTGTATGTGATAGTTGTTTTCCTCAATTGTAGTTTGAATGTGAATTTATGCTCTCATTTGTACCAAACTTGCAAAGAAAGACAAAAGCAATTTTTAAAAAAAACTCCTAGTTACTAAATAGTAGACCCCTATTAAATGGTACTTATGTACACTTGATTTTTTTTAAACAGATAATATTTCTTGATAATTATGAATGGCAGAGGTAATAAATTGATGAATATATGTAATTTTTGAAGCTCAGAAGTCCAGATGTCTGTTCTTAACCCTTTAACAAAAGAATTGTTTAAACTATGTTATAATTATTATATTTCTGTTACAGAAAATATCTAAAGTGGATTTTATATAAAATTGTGTAAACAGGGCATGTTGATATATAGTTATTAAGTTCATGTATTGCAACTACAATGTAGTTTTATATAGACCTACTCTGTACATTTATAACTAAACCCAACTAGATGTATACAGTTAAAATTATTTATACAAGTTATATAAATTTTAAACATTGCCATGAAGCTTATTGTTATTAATTTTTTTTTGCCTTTTTTTGATAAATAAAAATAAATATAAATGCATGAAAATGCTCCTGCCAGTAGAAGCTTAACGTTGCAAGGGTACTATCATTATTATCATATGTAGCCAAAATATTGTCTTTGTATACTAAAACGTATATGACTAGTTCAAATTATACAAGTGATGTTTTTACACAAGTTGAAGTACTTAAATATAGTTGTTTTAAGTTTTGGTTCAAAAATTCATGAAAATCTGGTTTATGTTGGCCTTGGTTTACACATATTTTATTCTTAGATGTTTAAAATCCTTCAAACGCATCAGTACATCTGTAACAGTAAGTGCAGAATAACTTTCTCTGTAAAACATAAACAACAGTAATGATGCAATATCGTTTGAAAATGATAATTAAACTCCATTTAGGTCGTCCATTGATGATTGCAAATCTTCAAATACAGTACTGTAATTTCTTGATTTTAGTGCAGTAACCCTACAGTATAGGATGATTTGTTGCAATGTACATGTATTACTGTCATATTTTCATCATACTACAAATGTCTGTTGTTATATCTCATAAAAATTGTGATTTCAGTTGGAAAGTATTAATGAAAAAACTCAGGGGATATCTTTTTGTCTTTAGGAAAAGCACTTACAATAAAGGAAAAATACTATAGATTAGTGGATAGAATAAGTGTCTTAAGTCATGGTTCTATGTCTATTAAGAATAGTAGTCTCATGGAATGTTCTTATATTTCACTGGCCAGAAAGTAGGGCTAATTGTCATTTTCATCTCTCCAAATTTGTATTTTTGTTGAGTTAATGTGCATGCTCATCGTTTTGTCATAAAATTGAGTGATATATGTGTGTAATGTGTGAAAATTGTGTGATTTATATATGCAAAGTGCTACTGTTATGTAATGGTACTAATTAAGACTATAGTTAATTGATTTAGGTAAAGGATTTAAATATTTTCCACAAACTTCAAATTTTTAATTAACACTGTGAAAGATAAAGAAAACTCTTAACATTTATTACTGATTTAGTAAATACACTAATTATTTCTACCTATTTTTTTGTGTTTTTCCTTTGTTTGTTATACATTGGTGCTTATTTCTCTATTTTTAAATACTGATTGATTTCATTTTCTTTCATTAAAAATATTTTCAATATGAGAGCAAGTTTTCCTCTATAGTGTCCCAGGGTTCTTTTTTCCATGGACATATTTCTGAAGGAGAATTTCAAAATGGAACATTTCCAATAATCTTTATAATGTATAATATTTAGATAATAATTTGATAAAAGGGACCGATCAGCAATGTTGTTTAGTAAGAAAACAGAGAAATAAAGAAGGCAATTGTTTTTTACCCTACAAAAAACAAATCTATTATATAACTTTTTAAAGATTCTAATTCTATTTATAGAATAACATTAAAGATCTCTGGCATTGTGCAATTAAAAAAAAACAAAGAGATAACTCTATTAGAAACTAACTTTATAACTTCCCTTTAAAGTCTGAATTTCCATTCTTTGTGCTATAGATTATACTGAGTTGTGTCTTTTATAGGTCTTTTACTCTCTCAATAACTTTGGAAGTACTTACATTTTTTTTTTCTATTTTGTTTAGTTTCTTCTGAAAAATTGATATCACAATCTCAATTTTTTTTTATATTCAATAGAACTGAGCAGCCGTCTTATAATTCCATGTCACTTGTTTTGAATTTTGTTCCGTTTCAATTGTTTTGTTTGTTTGTTTGCATTGTTTTGTTTACTGCTGCTTATCAAGTGAACACTAGAGTCTTCCTTCATTGTACAAAGTTGTATATATAGAGAAGTATAGATATAGATATATATATATATAAAACATCTTATTTAACAAGTCATGTGCAATATTTGTCTTATTGATGTGTACATTAATAAAGATGTTAGATTTGAAATTGTAGAAGTCTAACTTTCATAGTGCAAAGGTCAAATCTGTGTAAGTTAATTTTCCCTTACATAAAAAGGAAGGTATGAACTAATAAATTTGATAAGGAACAAAACCAATAACATGATTTATTGAAATAAAATACGGACACAGAATTGTTTATTTTAATTACAAGCAATTTTTTTCTCGATTATATGAGGTTTATCTAAGAAAAGTTTACTTTGATAGTTAATTTAATGTTTAAAAGAATATTTACTTTTGCAATAATATACATTTAATTGTTCAATTCAATTTCCAGCACTTTGATTGTATTTTTCTATAATGTTTCCATCAGTCAGTCCTTTTCATACATTCATGCTATAGTTTTAGTTTTTACATTTTCTTTACTTTTCTTACAAGGAATGTTTTATTATTGTAAAGTTTTGAATTGAAATAAAGTTAAAAAGCACAGACTCGAAAGAAGTCTAATAGAGACTTAAGTTTGTGAGAAAATTTTTTTTCCATAATTTTGAGACCTACATTTTTTTTGGTACTATAATATCAAAGATTTAAGGAGAAGGATTCCTAAAAACAGTGTCAATTGGAAATATTATAAAAAAGTTATCATGTGTATTCATTTTTTTTTAATTTTCAATAAACAGTTGTAGGTGTGTGCTTTATAAATTATATCCATGGTGGTGTTGTTTTATGACTCTATCAAATAACTACACACTTTCACAGGATGTTTTAATCACATTATTTAAGTCTTAATTAAGAAACAAACACAAAACCACAGAGGAACCGCACCCCTGCAGTTGGTTAATATGAAGATATAAAAAGAAATCAATCTATGAATAACAGAATTTTGTCTCTGTATTGTAGGTTAAAGCATAATACCAGCTTCTTTCCCCTATCTTGTACCACCCCTTTCCATACAAGTAAATAGATAATTGTGTGCTATCTTTCCTGATTATTTAATATTTGGAGGCTCTGTATTTGAATCATGTATTTTGATTTTTGACATACACATTTGAAAAAGTTGAAATCTCATTTTGAATTTAAAAAAATACAAATTGAATTAATGAATTGTGCAAACCATACTTAAATGGATATGAATTTACGGAAATTTTCATGTGGGAAGACATTTCCAGTGTAGATTTAAAATTGAAATTTTCTGATATAATAAAAATACAGATATGTTATAATTTAGTTAGCACATACCTATATCAGAGATAACTTGTCCATGTGGTTTAGTATACCATCATTACAAAGTCATATCTTATAAGAAATCATTTGTATCATTCATATCATCTAATCATAGATTTTGCAAATCATTCCCTGTGAATTTTGTGAAAATTTATTGTGATATTAGTGTAGCATTAATAATAACACAATTCAATCTACCATGGAATAAACATGGTATATCTTTTTTTCTTCGTTTTGCATATTTGCTCACCTTTATAATAGTATTATATTAAATTATACTTGTATTTACACAAAAATAGCAGGTTTTCTGTCATAATACTTTGCAATTTTCAATTTCAAGTGTAAATTTGTTTTTTAAATTCTAAGAATGCGTTGCCTACAACTTAGTTATGTTTGATAATCTACCATAATTTTAAATATTTGGAATAAACCTAAAATTATAGAGTGATGAATAACCAGGAGCAAAAAAAATCAGGACCCAACAATTAAAAAATTCTGGGACAGTATTTTCTTCATACTTCAAAATATTCATACAAGATGTTAAAATGACATATACATTTTTCATAATCAGACTTACATGTATTTGTACTATTTAATATATTTTACACTGAATAAGGATATTTAAGTAATATTATATAATATATAGATTATTATAAAAAGGATATTATTTTCTGTGGTTTTATAATTCAATTTCACAGAAACCAAGAATTTAAAAACTTTTCAAATTCACATTAAGTATAAAAACAAGTATTGTCTACAATTGCTTTACCAAGCTTTCACCAATATCAATATCTGAGATGCATGTTTTTGAAACTGGATAGAACAGCTGCCAGCTTATACTTTTATTTGACTATTGTTGATATTCTGGTATGTGCTTGTAAGAACACTTAAACCTTTTTCTTGCAGGAAGCCTATTAAGGTTGAAATTGGGAATCATTTCAGTCTGAGGCTTTCAGTTGTTCATTTTAAAATGTCTGTAGTTATCATTATTATTGAATAAGTAATTAGTTGCTATATGTGGCCATAACATTAAAATTATATATGAATGTTATTGTACATTAAATTTGTACATTTTGTATAGACTTGTGCTGTAATAATAAATGCTGCTTACAAGGAAATTATTTCAATTATTGACAAGTCACCATCTTTTATCAATTAAAACTTTGTTCATGCCTCTTTATGCTCCTGTCTGACTGTCTGTCCATCCATCAGTCCAACAAACCAGTTTTCCACTCTTACACCTTTTTCTTCATGGTTGAAGATATTGATATAATATTTGGTGTATTTTTTTTATCATGAACAGTTACATATCAATTTCAAATTTTGTTCAAGTCTGATGATTTTGTGCAGAGTAATAGTCCTTGGATTTAGAAAATTCACTCAAATATTCAGTTATTCACACTTTTTCCCCATCATTCTAAAGATTTTGATTTGATATTTGTTATATAGTTTAATCATGACAAGTTAGAGATCAAACTTGGATTTTGAGTTGGTCTGATGATTTGGTACAGAGTAATGGTCCTTGTACTTAAAAAAATCACTGAAATAATCTGTTTTCCACCCTTTCTTGGGTCAGGCATGAAGATATTGATTTGAAATTTGTTATATATTTCTATCATTACAAGTTACTGATCAGATTTGAATTTTATCTGGTCTGACGATTTTGTGCACAGTTATGGTCCTTGGACTTAAAAAAAAATTTACTTAGAATCATCAGTTTTCCACACCTTTTTTTCCACATGCTTAAAGATATTAATTTGAAAATTGAGATATAGTTTTATCAGTACAAGTTACAGATCAAGTTCAAATTTTGTTTCGGCCTTATGATTTTGTGCAGAGTAATAGTCCTTGGACTTTCTTTCCTCCTATTGAAGATGTTGACTTGATATTTGTGATATAGTTTATACCATGACAAGTTATAGATCAAGTTAGAATTTTGTTCCAATACAAAGTATATTTAACTTGTTGGGGAATATGTATTACAATGCAATACTCACAGAATACTTGTTGTTAATGACATTTCAGCAAAATCAAGATTCAAAGTGACACATAAGATTTCCCTCTTTATAACAAAATTGAAGAAAGTAAAGCCTGTTATTTGTTTGAGGTAACAAAACTTAGGTGATTGACTGTTTAATAAATTGTTATGTCTACTTCCAGGATCATCCTATTGTTGCATGTAGATATCAATATTTAAAACATTTATAAAATCTACCTAATTGCCAATTACTAAGCAGTCATCACCATTTTTAAGGGCATACGACACAGTTACAAGGGAGGTAATGATGTTACTAACTTAAAATGTTATTTTCGCAACATCAAATTATGACATATCGGGAAAAGATGCATTTTTCAATTGATTTTTATCATTTAAACTGACTTAATTTGAAAACGAGTGCATGGACGCCAATTTTTTATAACAGTAATTTTTTTCATTTTGCAAGGAGATTTTGAGACCCAAATTTTATAAAACAAAATGGAATTTTTTTTTAATTTGATAAACAAGCAGCAAAAAATTACGTTTTTCCCTCTATTCATGAAAATTTGATAAATATGAGTTATTTCTTAATAAAAATTGTATAATTTTTAATGATACTTATAAAATCCAGAAATTACCGATTATTTAACAAAAAAAAACAATTTGTGTTTATCTTTTAAAACAAAAAAGTTATGTCTTTCTTTCGAAAAAGGAAATACGGATTCAAATCTGAATTTTGATCAAATAAACAAAATTTCTACCTCATTTTACTAAAAAAAGTAGCACATGAGGGTATATTTTTTATTACATATTTGATTTAATCAGGTAAAAAATAGCCTATATGCTTTTCATCAACTTGTAAATACAGGTTCAAAACTGTATCGTATGCCCTTAAGACTAATGTGTTATAACTTTTTGGATAACAATGCATAATGCAAACTAACAGAACTGTGAGTTTAAAAGTCACCATTGACGTGGTTGTATATCAATCTTGAAAAGGAACATCACCAATAAGTAATTTCATTTCAAAGTATTTGACAACCAAAAAAATAGTTGTCATAAAAATGCTTATTTTCATCTGAAAAATAGAAATTTATGTTGGAATGAAAAGCTGTATCTCGCTTCAAGCTTTTAACTGGAAAATTATAATTGTTAAAAAGTTGATCAGTTTGAAAATATTCCTTAAAATCCTCCTCTTTGAATAAGACCTATTTATTATTAAAGTTTTAAATTTAACCCATACTGAAGCAATAGATATATAGTATTTGGGTAAAGATTGCATAAAATGCATTTAAAACCCTACTATGTTACAGCTCTTCCAAGACTTATCACTACTTTTTTGATAAACAAAATATAATGCATTGATTATGACTTTCTATACATCCTCTCAATGAACATTTCCAGAAATTTATCAACCTTGTATATGCTCAGAAAATGCTTTTACACGTTTTCATACAATTTCACAACTTTTGCAAGGTGCATCTAATATCTAATATCTGTTCTTAAAATATATTTGATTTCGTTTTAAGAGCCATAATTAGAAATTGGAGTCCTTTGTCCAGAATTTTAATTGAATCAACTAAAACCATACAATATTTAATGTTACTTCCTACGGATACATTTAGTTTAATTCACTTATACTTTCTTTGCATCGGAATTACACATTTGTATTCAAAATCCAATTGTTGTTGTCATGATACAGGTAATGTTCTTATAAGATATTTCATGATCGTATGATACTTAACCCCTAATGGAAATGATTGTGCATGATATTCATATTCATATGATGAAGAAATAATCTTTCAAGCAGTTTAATTGAGATGGAGCTGGCATGCATGTTAGTAACTGTTAGTAATCCTTCTTAATTTATGTATCATTGTCATTTATATATAATAAGTAAATAAAATTGAAAATGGAAATGGGGAATGTGTCAAAGAGACAACAACCCGACCAAATAAAAAAACAACAGCAGAAGGTCACCAACAGGTCTTCAATGTAGCGAGATGTTTCCTTTGTTACCTATTCTGACATCGGACTCGGACTTCTTTTGAACTGAGTTTTATTGTGCGTGTTGATGTGTATTTTTTTTTACATTGGCTAGAGGTATTGGGTAGCGTTGATATCTCAAAATTTTGTTTAACACCGCCGCATTTTTTGCACCTGTTTAATACAAGGAGCCTCTGGCCTTTGTGAGTCTTGTATGATTTTGAATTTTAGTTCATTTATATATTTCGAAGTTAAGTATGACTTCCATTTTCACCAAACTAGTACACAATTTTGTTAATTGGCCAACGGACGCACGACTCTGGGTGCGGGATCTCGTTGTATTAAAACCCCATTGCATTGGTGACCTTCATCTGGTCTTTGTCTGGTTACGGTCTCTTTGACACGTTCCCCGTTTCCATTCTCAATTTTATTTTGACTCATAAGTCGTCGATCATCTTTATTTCCTTATACTAAATCAAATATCTTATGTCAAGAGACATTACTTTGATGTTGAAACAAATTGAGACTTATATATCATGATATCATGCAAAGATTTCATTCTTACTTGGATATGTGGTCATATTTAAAGGGTAACTGGCTACGAGATATATATAAAAAAAATAATCTTAAGATTGATTTGTTTTGTTCAATCATAAAAGTGGCACTAGCTGTCAAATCCATGGTCGCCGATTTTACTCAAATTTTCATATTTGTTTGATAACAATGTAAAACATTTATCTAAACTACCAAAAGTCTAAAATAAACAGTTTACAGAGCATGGGGTAGATAATGTGTAGGTTCGTTTCGGGTGTATTTTAGTCCAGACGCCAACTAATTAACTATCAATTTGACCTCAGATGACTATATAAGCGATGTAAACATAAATAAAGATATGAATAGATTAAACCAACACGGCAATGAGGGACATTGGTCAATTATTCCCCTTTAATGATAACCCAGGTGGCAGTGCTGTAGTTCAGGTCCAACACACACAGCATCTCTTATCTATATCCTATATAAACTTACAGTGTTGATATTTCTTTACATATAAATAATTATAAGTTTTGTTAATTGAAATGCCATTTACTTGTTGTTGTGTACCTGGATGTTCTAACAGAGGTGGACATCTTTTCCCAAAAAATGGGGAATTAAAAAAGAAATGGTTAAATGCAATCAAAAGAAACTCTTATGAAGAAAAACACAAAGAATGGACACCAAGCAAAAGCAGTGTTGTTTGTCAGGATCATTTTTTGCAAAATGATTATACATCAATTACAAGTTTTGGTAAGTGTATATTGAAATTAAATTCCAAAGATTTAATACTTAAAAAAATAATTTAAAAAAAGTCTAAAATATGCTTATGATATTTTTTTTTAATTCTTATTTAACCTCATAAAGGGAAGAATAAGACGAGAACATTTGTTGCAATAGAAATGTAAATAGAATATTTTCTTTATTTTATTTTGTTAACTCATGATAGAAAGATTTATTTTTAATGTGTCATTATTACATGTAGCATAATTTGTTAATTATCAATGTTTATACAGATAATGTACTTTCACATGTCATACCCTGCTGTGATGATTTCTAATGTGTTTGTTTAATCTGTTCAAAGTAAGCTGGATTAATGAAAACAGTGTATGATAAACAGATAAAAAAAAATATCAGGTCATCTTTTTAATATTAATGATTAATTATGTATTTATTCTTGTAGGCACAGATGTTAGCAGAAAACAGTTGAAAAAAGGATCAGTTCCATCTGTATTTTGTTGGAAAAGAAAATTATCCTCAAACACCCCAGACAGAAGTGATCGACTTTTTAAAAGAAACAAAACAAAATCTGAACTATCATTCACAGAAGAAAATATTGAAATAAATGATCCATGTACTTCTGATATAGGACGGGAAGAATGTGTCGAGTCTACAACAGCACCCATAGTACCTGATGCAGAGTCGCACATATTATATACTGCTGTTCCACTGAATAGTGAATTTAGCTGTCAAACGCCATCCTGGGTTTCCCTTTCTATAGAAAATTTTAGGCATGATGATGCTGGTGTATTGTTTTATACAGGGTTGGCAAATTACAATGACTTTATATTTGTCTTGGCTTCTTTTGGAGAGGGAATATACCACATGAACTACTTGTATAACAGGGTGGACCAACTTAATATTGAAAATCAATTTTTTTTAACCCTTATCAAGCTAAGAAGACACAAAACCAATTTTGAACTTAGTAGACTGTTTGGCATTTCTGAACATTCAGTGACAAATATATGGATCACATGGCTGAACTTTATGTCTAGACAATGGAAGGAGTTAGATTTGTGGCCAAGTCGAGATTTAGTCCGCTTTTTTAGTCCATCTGATTTCAAGCTGAAATTTCCATCAACTAGACTGCTTGTAGATGGGACAGAAATGCCTGTTAAGAAACCGAAGTCTCCAATCGCTCAACAGTCTACTTATTCTACATACAAGAACAGAAACACAGTTAAAGTCTTGGTAGGATGCTCACCCAGTGGTCTGGTGTCTTATGTTTCTGATTCATACGGCGGATCAGTAAGTGACCGTCAAATAGTGGAAAGGAGTAATCTTATTAACTTATGTGATCCTGGGGATTCCATTATGGCAGATAAAGGCTTCAACATTCAGGACTTATTTGCACCAAGCGACGTAACTATTAATATTCCAACATTTTTTAAGAAACGTAACAGAATGACTGGGAAAACAGTTTTAAGAGATAGAAAAATATCCAGTAAGCGTGTCCACATTGAACGAATCATAGGATTAGCAAAGACATTTAAAATCCTTACTGTTGCAATGAATAGAACAGAAACAAAACTTTCAAGTGATATAATTTTTGTAGTTTTCATGCTTTGCAACTTTAGGCAATGTATCATACCAAGACATGCGTAAACCTAAAAATGACAAAATCAAAGTGTAATTGAACTTGTATTTTAAAACATAATGAATGCATATAAATAATATTTAAAGCCTTAGTGTATGAATATAATTCAATATACATTTGTAAATAAAGTTAATATTCTTCTATTGATACATTGAAATCACCCGTGTCACCAGGAATACTTATCATAACTGTTGTACATAAATTTGTCAAGAACAACCTGCTTAAAATATTTTTCATAAAATGAAGTTAAAGAACCTTTCATCTCAACAATAAATCTGTCATTTCTTTCAATTGTTATTAATTTGTGATCTTCATGTGTGTAAACAAAAAAGTCACATGTTTGTTTTCCAGTGCAAAACAGTTGTCCCTGTATTTGATAGTAATAGTCATGTTTTGGGTCTAAAATCAACTCCCCATTTACCTCAGACAAGTAAGGAACAAATTTAGGTGTGATCAGTTCATTTCGTGCAGTATACGGACATTTGATTTCTAACAATGTATTGTTTTCTGTTAATCCATCTGGAGAAGCAGCTAGAAAAGGATGCATTTTTGACACAAATAATCCACATTTAACAGTTTCTAGCTTCGTAATCGATTCATATTTCTCTATTGCTACTGGTTCATACTGTCTACCATGCTTGATAGCTGCTGTATATAATGCAGAACTTCTCGTATATGATAAAGCAAGTTTGTGAAAGTCTGTCTTGTCTGTTGCTTTACATATTCTGCCAAAATTTGAAGATGTCAAACGCTTGCATCTCTCATTCAGCCATTGTTTGCTCTTGGATTGATCTACTGTTAATGCCTGTATTGAAATTATGTCTTCATCTGAAATTTGAAATAATTTGTTGTCTTTTAGCCAGTGATCCTCAGGTGAAAGCTTGAAATAATCATGATCTACTGCAACAGCATACAGATTAGCTGGTTGAAAAAGGTGTGATATAGGAAATGAACCAATGTTTGAATGGTTCAAACAAATATTCCTAAAATAGTCATTATATCCAATAACACTTCTAAACTTTTCCGGCCGTGGATCAAAACTTACATTCAAACCCTCGTTCGAAATTGGCAATTTCTGAGCTTTTATAGGTGAACCAGAAAATGGCTTACATTGATGAAAAGTTTGTAACCGTTGTGTACAAGTCTCTTCTGTCCTCAACTCCTTGAAACAAGAAAACTGGGTCATTCCAAAGAGGACTGCACATACATGTTTACAATGAGCTGTTGGGCCCATACCTGCAGCACATTCACACTGGGCCTCCATGATAGTTAGTTCTTTATTAATACAAACATCAACCTTGTATGTGATTTTTCTTTTCATCTCAGCATGACACTCCGATTTTACAAAAAAAAAATCATTTTCAGTCCCCAGTCGCAAGTATTTCAAAAATCTGTTATTATACAATTGCTTAGCTTTAGTGTCCAGTGTTTTTCCCATTGGTTCCAGATATATGTCTATTGATTTGAAAAGTCTGTCTCTGAATTCACATCTTTATATATAGAAGAAGATGGCAATGTCATGTTAAATTCATCCTCAGCAGTTTCTTTTCCAAAGTTCTGATTTCTGTCATATGATTCCAATCTAAGAATAAGTAAAAATATATTCATTGAATAGTTGGAAAATCCGTACAATTTTGCAAATAGCTACTTTAGACATTGCCTAATACAATTTTGCAAATAGCTACTTTAGACATTGCCTAATATCTATTTTAAATATACATGTATATTTAGCTACTAAATAGTAATTTATTGTCTGAAATATACAATTCTCTTGTAATATGTTTGAATATTCAATAAATTTAATTATATCTAAAAGAGACTTCAATATTTCAATTTAAACACATAGAAGACAAATATATATTAGACTTTAAATTAATCAAATGAACATTAAAAACATACCTTTCAATTAATTCTCTTTTTCTTCCTGATACACGTGCACCTCTTGTTTTTAATTCTTTTTAAAGCTCAGGCAGTGTCCAGCTTCCATAATTTGACATATTGGTAGTGAAATTGACTATTAAACAGTTTATAATAAATAATAATGAACCAAAGGAATTTATAATATCTAAATTATCAGTATAAAAATGTTTGTATATAGTATCAATGAATGCATGCTGGCTTTCTTATCATACAACAGATGTGGTTGGACCTGATCTACCACAGCGCCATCTGTAATTAAGTGGGGATAATCTTCACCAATGTCCCTCATTGGATTTTTATAGGTCTGTTTGATTTTATTTTTAAAGATTAAAAATATATGCTTCTCTTTGTTTTAAAACATATAAGAATGATTTTATATGGATCGAACCAGTAATCAAATGATTTACCGTAGTTTCCTTTTCATTGTTGACATTCTTTTTCTTTAAATAACCAGTACAGTACAATGTATGCGTTGTTAATCTGTAGCTAGGGTTAAAGTGAAGTTCACATGAATACGGATTTAATGAGGTCGAGTTATTCACTTGCAAGTGAATAAGTAATTATCAATGTTTCTTCGCTTAATTTGACAAAATTGAACCATTCTGACTGCTAAAAGCGAATTATTATTTCACTATTTCACTTTCATTATCGATTGAACAGAAAAAAAAATCTTACTTCAGATTTTGTTATATATCTCGTAGCTAGTGCCTCTTGAATGAAGGTGAAATAGTAAAATAACAATTCGTTTTTAACAGCCAGTATTGTTGATTTTTTTCAAATTAAGCTTAGTCATTGACAATACTGTCTAAAATCATGACCAACAAATCATTTGAATAAAAACTGCATGATGATTCACGCTTAATTATACCGTTGTTTTACAATCACACTTGTCAAATATATTTGTGGACATACATAAAATGATAATTTGAATATTTGTTTCTTTTGAATGACGAACGAATTTTTCAACAACCAATCGACATTTCCCATAGGAACCAACAGTGCTCCTCTTCTTGCCAATTTTTTCCTTTATTTAAAACAAACTTTACAAACAAAAACAAAATTTGACTTTTTTTGTTGTTGTGCTCACACATTGTTCTCAATAAAATAGAATTATACGCGACTATCATACATGCGAGAATTTAAGCTAGCTATAAGACCAGGTTTAATCTAACATTTTCACATTAAGAAATGCCTATACTAAGGCAGAAATATGATATCCGTTTCCCTTTGTTTGATGTGCTTCAGTTTTTGATTTTGCCATTTGATAAAAGTCTTTCCAGTTTGAATTTGCCTTGGAGTTCGTTTTTTTTTTGTAATTCTATTTTATATATGTTCCAGTTGAGATTGCATTTTCCTATCTTAATTTCCTTGATAGAGGGTTTCTGGTTACATGGACTCTAATAAACTATGAGTTCAAGGTAGTGTAGTTGAAAAAAAAATGAAATAACGCGTTATAAATTGCATGCGTCTGAAACGATTACCTGGCTTTACCTCCATACGGAATGCTCAATGCCGAATATTTGAAAGCCAAGGACGAATAAGAACCGAAACAGCTAAAGAGCTAAATAATATTAAACTGATGAAGCATGTAAATCCTTTTGAGACCAACTCTGCCTGAGGGAGTTAAAATATCACCCCATCGAACATTTTACGGACGCTTTCACAAGTTTATTGACCTCCGGCTTTCTCAACCAATGAATAAAATTGACAAAGGAAATGGGGAATGCATCAAAGCGACAACAACCCGACCAGAGACCAGACAGCAGCCGAAGGCCACCAATGGGTCTTCAATGTAGCGAAAAACTTTCGCACCCGTATGTGTCCATCAGCTGGCCCCTTAAAATATGTATACTAGTACAGTGATAATGGACGTCATACTAAACTCTGAATTATACTCAAGAAACTAAGATTAAAAATCAAACTGATTGACAAGAAATTACCAATAGCGCTGAAATAATGAACACCAATCAATCAAATGAAGAGGTTGACCGTACTGCAATATTTGTTTTACGGATGACGACGGATATGTTCCAAATGGAACCATAATCCCGTACTTTTTTCCTCTGATGTGCCATACGAAATAAGAATTATCATTGTTTTTTTCTTATGTTAGCAACATCATGGTTGCCATATGTGGAGTATGAGATTTACATACATGTGTATCTTGAACAAAACCATTTTGTTAAATATAAGATAGTTAGAGAAATTATTGTAAGTATTTTCATTGAAATAAAGTTTAACTTGAATCTGCGACATGTGATTTGACTTTACTGTCTCTGACGGACTTGCTACAATGTACATCTCATTATCGAGGACATGAACATCGTAGGTTTGATTCTGTTCAGGGACTCATCAAATACTAGTTCTTGATAATATGTTTGTAGCATTTATGAGGAAGGATACATTAAGAAACAAATATTGAAGAGGCATGTGGTAATGAAATTCACTGATGAAGTTAACACTTTTTCGATTTATCTGATTCAAATTATAGGGTTCACATTTTTTGGTTTGTTTTGACCCTGTGAATCAAATATAGTCGGATGAGTATATCCGACCTTATTAACATCTTCGATTTTATCTTTTTACTTTATCAGTATCAATATTTCCTAGTATCAATACTGAAGTAAGATCAAATGAACTATACTGACGAAACACAACATATATCTCGAAATATGAATTTATATATTTATTTGTATGAACAACTATTTAACATTTTTTTGAAAGAACATTAACAAAAAAACACGAAAAAATATCTATACCAAGGAAAGGCGAGACAAATGTATTATAGATTAATACAGTTCTGGTCAGCACAATAAACCTTCACAATCCTCGCAGGATCTTCTTCACAACTTACATTTTCCAAATATTTTTAAATACAAATAGTACACCTTTTCAGACCTCTGAATTGCTCGCTTATCCAACATTGACACCACAAAGTGATTCGTCGGTAACGTGGATGCCCATTTGTCTTGTTTTACTGCAGTGTTGCTATATGTAACAGGTTTTCGACAAGCCGGACACTTGAAACCCGTGGACTCATTTTCCTTTTTCGTAGATGATACAATGTAAGTTTTAATACACAATTGACAGAAAGTATGGAGACATGGCAATTATTTTTGAATTTTGAAATTTTTAAGACAAATAGTTCATGTTAATAAATCGCCAAAATTACCTATATCGTTTGTGGGTGTCGCAATAATAAATACTGAAGTTTATCCTTCTGTGTTGTCATAAACAACACAAAACAAACAAACACATATTTTATTTGCCTATCATTGCGCCCCAAATGAACAGAATAATTAAAATATAATTTTCAAACATCAAAAATAGGTTAAACAAAGTACATAATATGATTGATTTTGACTGAATTGAATTCTATAAAATGTCAAATCAAATGAAGTAAGCAATTTGTAATAATAAATATATATATATAATATAATATGACCTATTGTCTGTTACTCTGGTCCCTTTATTAGACAGCACACCTCATGGTATACTAATAATTTATTAAATGTAAAAGAAAGCATCTATGATCATACATTTTATTCTATATCTTTATATAGAGAAATCTAATTTGATATTGTTTGATACTATTTCTAGCTTTGGTTTTATATTGAAAATTTTGGGTGTAAAATCAAAATAAATAAAGTGTGAAATTCCAACAACAATAACAAATTTCTTAATTATTTATATGCATGATCGTTTATAAAAGCAGAAGTCGAATGATTGCTAATGATGATTTAATTAAAGCACTAACTAAAACAGACAAGACTTTGGTTAGTTAAAAAGCCACGAGCTATTATAGTTTATGTTGATAAGGGTACATATAAAGTACTGTTTTTCTAATTGATCTATATCTAACTTATTTCACACAGTATAACTTTCCCCGAAAAACTGCATGTAACGACAAATTTATTACTGTTAGGAGCAAAACGTATTGTCCATGGATGTATAATTCCAAACGTGTTGACCGGAATTATACGTATTAATTTTCCATCATTAGTAATTTGGTGAATGTTCTTAGAACTTTGTCCAGCAATATAGATATTGCCCTCAAAGTCTATTCCAATTCCCCGCGGATGGGACAACTGTTCACTTGTATACATAAACTTGACTGTGTCCCCTTCTAGACATGATATGGAATTATCTCCTTCTCCATATACATAATGTTTCGTCTCCGATTTAGACACAAAATATGAACAACCACTTGTAGATTTTTGTTTTACTTTCTTCCCTGATGAGTCAACCCATGTTAAATTCGATCTACTCGATATGATTAAATTGTTCCCTTCGACACAACATAATCCATATATTGTTATATCCTGTAAATCCAATGTTCGTAATAATTTCATTTTCGTAATGTCAACAAACACAATTTTGTTTCTACTATAAATCGCAATAGCGACTTGACACTGATCAACTTGTGTTATATCATTTGGATACTTTTCCAAAGCTAAAGAATCTATATATTTTCCATCGAGGCTATATTTTCCAACGTTGCATGTAATAAAGCTCGTTATAACAAGGTGATCACCAATGAAAATAGCACTAGTTTGACTGTTTTCAGCAGCATTAATTCTATGCAATATTTTAATGTCGCCACTATGAAAATTAACCCTTTGTCTGATACCCATAACTGGCAGCATACTAGAAAACTGGTCTTCAATTATATTTAGACAACCGAACGACTTTACGTTTGATTTAAATTTCTCAATCAGTTCAGATGGGACAAACTTAAAAGTAATATTTTTCATCTTTTTCATTTCTTCTGCCATTTCCTTTTCAACTATACTCATTTTTGGACCAATCTTGTTGACTTCCATTAAACACTGTTGGTCTGATCCATGTTCTATTGACCCTTTAAGAACTGAATGCCAGTTAGCCGAGGTACTTTTATAGCTCGAAAAAGTGTTAAGTTCATCTGTACATTTCATGAAAAAACGCTTCTTTGATGAGGCCACTTCGACCTTTATTTGCTCTTCTAACTTTTGTAAATGAACTATTGCTGCCATTTTCAGTGTTGACACTTCTTGAATAATGTTCTCAGATATGGTTTCGAATTTAGTCATGCTATCTTTCCGATTTTCAATTATTTGATGGAATTCCTTATTCCTTTCGTCAAGTTTTGTAACCAAAGAAGTTGTAAGTTTGGCTTGCTTTATACCTTTAGCAGCATTTTCGATTGAGATTACGTTTTCACATTTGCGATGAGAAAGAGTTGCACAAAGGGTACAACACGGCTTCGAATGGTCCACACAATAAACCTCTACGATCTTCTCATGATGTTCTTCACAACTCAGGACTTCAGATGTTTTCAAATCGAAACCTCCTGACTGAATTTCTTTGATTGAAATAAGTTTATGTTTAGCTGAAATTTTGAAAGATTTGTGACATTCATCGCACTGTTCACAAAAAGCCTCTTCACAAGATGTACACCAAGATATTGCCTTTTTGGTCTTATCATTAAATTGGCACGAGTTGCACAATTTTTCAGACCTTTGAATTGATCGCTTATCCAACATCGACCTCACAAAATGGTTCATCGGTAATGAGGAAGCCCATGCTTCTGGTTTATCTGGTCTGTTGACGTATGATACAAACTTTCGACAAACCGGACACTTGAATCCCTCGGACTGATTGTCTTTTTCTGTAGATGATACAATGTAAGTTTTAATACACGATTCACAGAAAGTGTGGAGACATGGCAAATATTTCGGAACTATAAAAGTTTCCAGACAAATTGTACACGTTAATAAATCATCAAAATGTTCCAAATCATTCGTAAATGTCGCCATTTTAAACATTGGACTTTCTCCTTCCTGGTTACCTTTGATGTAAATAGATTGTGTCGATAACTTAGATAGTATTTATAAATTGTCAAACGAGGCTTACGTAATGGATTGTTCAATTTAATTCAGATACAAAAATAGCATAGCAAACCACATAATTCAGGCTTTTGGATTAGTATTTACAGTTTAAACTAGAATGCATAAGAAAAAACGAAAATTGTGTACCCATGTTAATTACAATGTAAAATTAAGGGACTCGTGCATGTTTGTCAGGAATTCGTCAACTGAAATCTATTTCTATTAAAATGGTTATAATGAATTTAAGTCATTAATTCGGGGTTTTTTACTTGTTGACGAATTTTAATTAGTTTGTCATCATCCAGAAATTGACCTCATTATAATGATCCTACATATTAATTAAAAAACTTGGACCATGGTTAAAGAAAACGAAACCCGTAGACAAATTATCGTTCTGTCCTAGAACAATAGGCGTGTTCTTAGAAAGGAAAGAGATGGATAAAACTATGAACTTTTGTTAGACTAAGTACACCTTAATAGTTATCAAAGGTATCTGGATTATAATTTAGTACGCCAGACGTACGCGCGTTTCGTCTACATAAGGCCGTGTTCACATTGACCTAAACTCGGTTTTGAAATATTCTGATTTTGAAGTAGGCAAAGTTACTGATCATGTATGTAATGAAATAAATAGAGATGTAAATGACAGGCACAGAAAGATTTCTCTTTGGTATGTAGATTGAGATGGCGGAGCAGTTCTCGGTGAGATGATCATCGTATATAAAAGTGGTACAAAAATTAAATACAATACAAAGCCGACAAAATGCATTTCAGAATATGGGTTCCGTCTAGACGAAGATGAGGTTCTTATCAATGTAGACTTGTATTAATGGTGTCTTGTAAAAGACTTGTCGTTTAAAACAATTTTTGGAAGAAATATTTGACCTTTTAGTACCCAAAGAATTGAACCTTGGGAATTTCAAAGAAACGTCTCGTGGTGAACACAGTTGTCTACATCCTTTAAGGTGTAAAATTGTTCAATTGCGATATGGTTCATCAGCTATCTCATGTTTAATTTATGCCTGGATTACATATCCTTGAGATGAATTCAAAGGAAATATGCGTTTGGAAAAATGTTTTGGAAGACGACTACATTGTCAAGTAAGAGTACGTAGAAAAACAATTTTATCATTCTACATTGACTTTCCCTCTACATCAAGAAATGTTCACCGCTGAACAACGACGATTGGAAGGAATTCCCAGGGGCGGATCCAGGATTTCCAGTTAGGGGGGGCGCAATTTTTTTTCGCCGAGGGGAGCGAGGTAAAATCATTGAAATATTCTTCTCAAGGAGTGAAATGTAGATATCTCGAACTAATGTGTGTTAAAATTAGCGAGGAATAAAGTTTCAAGCTGAAACCACCTTAATCCACACCTGACAACAATCTACAGATAGACGTGCGGACAGAAGGACGCAAAGTGAGACGAGACAGATCACAATTGCTCACCTGAGCAATATATTTTTCAAACGAAAAGTTCTACTTTTACCAGCGATTTTTAATTGTCCTTTCATACTAGCTGGTTTGGGTTTTTTTTTAATTTTCGGAGGTCGTGCCAGACTTTACTGTGTTCGCCTCAAACAACTAAAATCAGAATGAGATACATTTACGCAGTTACATTTATTTTCTTGGGATCTCAAGCATACAGTAATACGGTACAAAATTCGGCTAAATATTTAGGTTGCAAGTGAGAAATAAATACAGACACAGAGATACTAATTAATAAACTAACCTGTCGCTTGAAACAGTATTTCTATCTTTCATTACGGATACTATAAAAGAATCTCACCTGCCGACTGTTTTCTTGACCGTGTCATGATGAAATTGTGAAAGTAAGTAAGGAATGTTTTGGAACTTCGATTATCAAACAAATTGATTATAAAAACCGCAAATACAATGTAACATTTGTTTTTACTGTAACTGCTAAAAACCTATTATATTTGTCATCAAACGCAGCTCCGCGTTTGACACCTTCCTTTGAAATTATTTTAGAACTTCTATAAAGCGTAGGTCACTTGATTAGTAGTCACGTTGATTCGGTTAAACTGACTGTTTTATATACTTTGAATGTTAAAAAAGATTGATTCAATGTTCTCTTTTGATACTTAAATATGTTGAAGTCAACCCATACTTTGCAAATTTTATTAGGGGGGGGGGGCACGCCCGCCACGCCCCCGCCTAAATCCGCCCCTGATTCCAATGTGTTACATGCACATTATAAAAGCTAGCTCCTTGTATCGCGTGTAATGATCTCGCAGATGCTATGACATTAAACATTCGCAAAGTTTTTGTTAAAAAACGATTAAACAAAACTATGAACTCTTTGGAAGTCAACAATTAATTATCTTTCAGTGCACATTAACCGACCCCTGTTTGAGAATATTTGTAAACTAATATGTGCCAACACTCCAGATATTGTATTGTTGAGATAAATGCCGTTCTACAGAGATAAAATAAAGAAAGAGTCAAGATAATCATTTGGTTTATTCCATAACTGTTGACGATTTTGAAAATTACAGTATTCTAATGACTCATTCATTGGATGAGGAAAGTTTTCTTTTACTTATATAAAATGTTTACACTTGAGTTGTATTGATTTTTTTCTTAAAATGTATCGCTTCGGACATAAAATAATTTGTGAATGATGTTTTAATCATTTGAAAGTATTTATCTATATGAACATTTTGTAAAAATCCCAGAGACAGTATCATGTCACAACAGGGAGTAAAATACTGATTAAACTAATATGTAAATAAAAGTATATGGCAAATATTCTCTATACAAATGCATATGAGAGGAGTTAATCTTTCAATTATCTGTTGGTACCAACTGTTCAGTTGATAATCTAGCATCCTAAGATAAAAAATGTGGTCTTATCTTTGCATATCTTTTATGTTGTAATTTAAGTAATTTTCAACTATTGAAGTAAACAAAAAAAAATAAACAAAAATAATCAATGTTAAGGGGAAAAAACTAAAGTAGGATTAGTTTAAATCCTTAACCAAAAGGCGGGCATCATTTTGTTTATGTAGAGGCCAAGAAGGAGAAAGTGTACAAGTTAAAAGAAACAAAATCACTTTCCTGGTGATTTATCTATAATAAGGATTGTTGTTATTGTTGTTATTATAACTGCGTGAGATTCAGATACATATTCTTCTTGCCTAATGATGAAACTTTTGGTTATCTCACCGTACATACATATTTTTCACTTTAGTTTTTCCCCTTTACATTGTTTTAAATGAAAGAAGATATGTCACGTCAGCACACAACAGACCACCACTGAGGTATTGATTCATTCGAGAAGGAGCAGAGGCTTCCACTAGAAACTTTATTATAAACAATATCATAATATCTGTTCCTGTTGGAACAAATATTATATACAATTCATTCCTATAGGAACATATACTGTAATACTTATTCCAATAGAAAAAATATTCCAGAATACTTTTTCCATTTGGATCTTATATTATGTAAAAAAATTCGTGAAAAGACCAGGGTTTAAATTCGCTACACTAAAAGCGCGTCTCGTCTCATGAAAACTTATCAATTACAATAGATTAAAAGCATAAACAGTTTGAATGTAGGAAATACAATATTCAAAAGATCCGATGTTCGTATTAATTTCATTTCTTAAATGTCAACAATAATAATATCATTGGAAATAGCAACTTTAATCTGATTAACTTGTGTTATGTCCGTTAGATACTTTTCGATAGCCAAAGCATTAACAAATTGACAATCCAGAATGTATTTTGAAACTTCACACGTGACCGGATCTAATATGACAAAGTAATCAGTATTTATTTCGTGCTAAATTTTTATGTTGCCGCCTTCGGAAATTAGCATTTTCTTTAAGAGAACTAGCAGACTTCAAACTAACCATACTATTTTATTAATTGCCTTCTTTCCTTTATTAAAGTTTATTACTAGGATGGTGGTTGGTTTGGATTGTTTAAGCCTGTTGTTGCATTTTCGGTTGAGATCAAGTTTTAACATTTGCGAAGGTACATCAAAAAAATATAAAAAAACAAACTTCGAATGATCGACACAATAAACCTCTACAATCTTCTCTTGATGTTATTTGCAACTCAAGACTCCAGATATTTTCAACTTGGAATTTCCAGACTGAATTTCATTGATCGACTTACGTTTGTGCTGAGACTTTGAAAGATTAATGACAATTTTCATACTGCTAACAAAATGCCTTTTCACAAAAAGTACACAAAGACATGGCCGTTTTTGTTTCATTGTTTATCTGACACGAGTTGTAAACTTTTTCTGACCTCTGGATTACTCGCTTATTCAACATCGACTTCATAGATAATGTGGAAACCCATGGTTCTGGTTTTTCTGCTGTTTTACTCTATGAAACAAATTTTTTGACAAACCGGA
The DNA here is from genome assembly GCF_036588685.1 of Mytilus trossulus. NCBI lineage: Eukaryota > Metazoa > Mollusca > Bivalvia > Mytilida > Mytilidae > Mytilus > Mytilus trossulus. Next base: position 21,301,178 of record NC_086382.1, on the reverse strand, counting down.
TTTGAATCCGTCAAATTTCGTTTCCTTTTCGGTAGAAGATACAATGTAGATTTTTTTTTACAGGATTCGCAGAAAGACATGCCAAGTATTTTGGAACTTTAATTGTACACGTCAATGAATCGTCAAACTGATAAATGTCGTTTAAAGGTGTTGCCATTTTTAAAATTGGACTTGATCCTTCCTGGTTACCTGTTTTTCTTATCATTGATATTTGATTTAAACAAAGCGAGAAATCGCTATATTGTTTCCGGCGTTGGCGGTATTGTCGTCAACAATGTTTTCATGTGTACTTAGGTCTAGTTAATGGTGAATCACAAGTGTAAGGAAAATGATATCGTGGTGTCAGTATATCCATACGGTCGGTCTTTCATTTGATCAATCCTGACACCCCTCGGTGTGTTCTACGACAAAAAAAATACTTAAAATGTGCATTATAATTATCTATAACAGAAACTTATGTTTGGTCACTCATGAAGGTTCTGTGCATTGTGAATTTAAGTGTTACGTTCATAGAAATAGTGTAGTAAAATCACAAAAATGATGAACTCCGAGGAAGTTCAAAACGGACAGTCAAATGTAAAACCAAAAGCTAAAACGAATCGAACGAATGAATAACAACTGTCATATTCCTGACTTGGTACAGGCATTTTCCTATGTAGAACATATTCATGCGATTTAAAAGTCGGGTAATCCAACGATTGCCTGTTTGCCACGAAGCACAACTGATAAATGAGAAAGTCGCTATGAGCCAGAACAATGTTACAACTTTAGGAAGTATAGAAAACTATCAAAATTGAATTGTACCTAATTAAACACTTAAATAACACATTGAAAGGACAAGAAACAAAACTTAAATAAATCTTATATAACCTTAGACTTTAACAAAGAGGCCCGGCCAACCTACTCTTTTTATTTCGCCTAATGCTTTTAAAAAAATCATCTGCAATCTTTTCAAAATGTCACAGCATCGCAAGATACACATGTACGTGCGCTATGATATTCCAACAAAATTACGTATATATATATATAATATGTTACCAAATTCTATATTCCTGCAATGAATTTTCTATAGATCATAACAAAGTTTATGTTGAAAAAACTAGACGCAAAAGTTCTTTTGACTTTTTAAAACTAATCAATTCATCCTAGTTTGGAATGTCTTTCATCAAGTGAAAAGGGCGAAATAAAGTACGAACTATTAGAGGATTCAAGATACTTTACAGCTTAGATCATCTATTCCTGGAGTAGAACTATTTAGTTTTTCGAAAGATTAAGCCCATTTAATGTCAGAAAGGTTTCAATCATTTTTCGATTTTTTACCCAGCAAGTGAAAAGTAAAATCACAAAAATACTGAACTCCGAGGAAAATTCCAAACGGAAAGTCCCTCATCAAATGGCAAAATCAAAGGATAAAACACATCAAACGAATAGACAACAACTGTCATATTCCTGACTTGGTACAGGCATTTTCAAATGTAGAAAATGGTGTATTGAACCTGATTTTATAGCGCGAAACCTCTCACTTTTATGACAGTCGCATCAAATTCCGTTATTTTTACAACGATGCGTGAACAAAACAGACATAATCCTAAATATGATTTGGGGAAAGCAGTTCTTACTGTTTTTTTATCTTTGAAATCCCAAAATTGCAATTCCAAATTGAAACTAAAGTGGGAAAACAACACATCTTAATTTCTAAATCTATTTGTATGGTCGTTTACTTATGACGCTTTGAGTATAGCATTAAGGAAATAAAATAGACAGGACTTCAGTTAATAAAAAAAACATTGAATATAAGGCAAATATTGTCTAAAAAGTAACTATAATAGGTTGATTAGGGTACATATTACTATTTTCCTATTTGATCATTATCAATCTTGCGTCAACTTATTTCACACAGTACCACTATTCCAGAAGAACTACATGTCACGACAAATTTATTACTATTAGGAGCAAAACGTATCGTCCATGGTCTTCTAATTCCAAAAGTGTCAATCGGAATTGTCCGTATTAAATTTCCGTCATCCGTTATTTGATGAATGTTCTTAGAACTCCATCCAGCAATAAAGATATTTCCCTCAAAGTCTATTCCGATTCCCCGTGGGGAGGACAATTGTTCATTTGTATACGTAAAATTGGTTCTGTCCCCTACTACACATGACACAGAATTATCCCCATCTCCATATATACAATCTTTCATATCCGATGTTGAAACATAAAACGAATTACCACGTGTTGGTTTTTGTTTAATTATCTCCCCTTTTGAACTTACCCATGTCAGTGTGGATCCATCGGATATAACGAATGAGTTTCCGTCGGCATAGCATAATCCATAGACGGGTAAATCTGAAAAATCCAATTTTCGTATTAACTTCATTTCTGAAATATCCACAAACAAAATTTTGTTACTTTTATACGTAGAAATAGCGACTTGAGTTCTATCAACTTGTGTTATATCTAGTGGATACTTTTCTACAGCTAAAGTTTGCAGTAATTCACCATTGAGGCTGTATTTTGCAACATTACTTTTGTAATAGCTTGTTATAATTAGGTTATCAGCAATGAATATTGCACTCATTAAACCACTTTCTGCAGCATTAATTCTATGCAAAATTTTAATGTCACCGCTTCGAAAATTTAACCTTTCTCTATATCCCCCAATATATAGTGTGCATGGAAACTTGTTTTCTATTATATCTACGGAACCCAACGACTCTACGATGCTTTTAAATTTCTCAATCAGGTCAGACGGGACAAACTTAATAGTCATTTCCTTCATCTTTTTTATAGTTTCTTCAATTTCCTTCTCAAGTATAGTCATTTTTGAATCGATCCTGTTGACTTCCATTAAACACTGTTGATCTGATCCTTGTTCTATGGAAACATTGAGAACTGACTGCCAGTTAGCCGATACACTTTTATAACTCGAAAAAGTGTTAATTTCATCGGTAAATTTCATAACCACATGTTTCTTTGAAGAGGCCAGATCGAACTTTATTTTCTCTTCTAGTTTGTTTAAATGATCTATAACTACCATTTTTAGTGTTGACACTTCTTGAATAATGTTTTCAGAGGTGCCTTCAAATATAGTCATACTATCTTTCCGTTTCGCAATAATTTCATCAAGTTCCTTATTCCTTTCGTCAAGTTTTTTAATCAAAGTAGTTGTAAGATTAAATTGCTTTATACCTTTGGCAGGATTTTCGATGGAGGTCACGTTTTCAAATTTGCGATGTGAAAGTTGTGCACATAGGTTGCAGCATGGTTGTGAATGATCCACGCAGTAAACCTCAACAATCTTTGAAGAATACTCTTCACATTTCAGCACTTCCGATATTTTCAAATTGGAATTTCCTGACTGAATTTCCTGCATTAAAATAACTTTGTGCTTTGCTGTAAATTTGAAAGATTTGTGACATTTATCACACTGTTCACAAAATGCCTCTTCACAAATAGTACACCAAGAAATTGCCGTTTTTGTCTCATTGTTTATTTGACATGAGTTACACAATTGTTCAGACATTTGAATTGCTCGATTATCCAGCATCGACTTCTCAATATAGTTCGTCTGTAGATTACATGCCCTTGTTTCTTGTTTTCCTTGTGTTTTGTCGGGTGAAACACCTGTACAACATACCGGACATTTTAATCCCTCAGACTGCTAGTCCGTTTGCGTAAATGATACAATGTAAAATTTAATGCACGATTCGCAGAAAGTATGTAGACATGGCAAATACTTCGGAACTTTGGAAGTTTCAAGACAAATAGAACACGTTAATGCATCGTTAAAAGATCTTAAAATGATTCGTGTCCTTTGTGTGTGACGTCGACATTTTAAATATTAAATTGTAACCTTCCTGTTCACCTATTTATTAGATACAGATGCACACAAGTTAATACAATGTTTCATAACAAAACATGGTAATATTATATTACACTACAAATAATACGTATTGTAGAAGCATTCTTTTTAATTTTTCATTTAAACGGGGTCTTCCAAAGGGGTATTGGCTGACATTATATATAGCAGATGTACTAAAAAGAAAATGTTGGCAATTTAAAGAAGATTTCAAAATTTGATGAACAGTTTGGCTGAACACGATTTCGCAAAATATAGTAGATAACTAAAAATGCGATGTCATATTCCATAATTCAAGCTTTTGGGATAGTTTCAAAAATCTAAAAAGTTAAAACTCAAATCTTTGAGTTGTTTTTATTTGTTAATCATTATTACTACTTTTGATTTAAAAAAAAAATCGTTCGTGGTTCATTTGAAATTATCAAATTTTGCAATTATAGAAATGAATTATTGGAATAAAATCAAGGCTAAAGTGAATCATCAAGTGTTAAGCTACTTTAGATTAGCTAGTTGTGGACTCAAATTTGATGGTAATAAGTGCCAGTCTTTGTAAGGATCAGAAATTTCAATTAAAAATTAAAACATGGTAAGAAAAAAAACGCCAGCATGAATATTCTATTTTGAAGTTGCCATCATCCTGAACTAGATATAGTATGTCTTTCGTTTCTGTATGACTGGTAATTCCAAATAATTAAAGATAAGTTTTAGTTAGACTTTTAAAAGCAAACTACGGAGTTATTTCCCTTTAAATGCATATTGTATCTTCTGTCACCAGAACAGGAAACGGAAAAGAAAGTTATTCTCGTGCATTATGAACTTAAATCAATGTTAACTTCAGTGTCTTTTTTTATTTGTCATGTTTTCACCACTGTCTGAATCTTAGACAGACTTGTACTTAAAAGTTCTATTAAACATATTGAGCATGTTTAATAAAAAAAAATGAAACACATCAACATGTGGTACAGTTACACAAGCAAAACAGTGTATCTGATTTTTCCTATAATTTCATCTAATACGACAAATGTTCCAAGCAAGGAAAGAGACAGAACAATTTTCATTTCCATTACGTTTTCTTCCTTTTTTTCAGACATAAGTTCAACGGTTGTAAGTTGTATTTCAATAAAATGTTCAAATCAGCATGCATTATAGTGTGTCCTGAACATTGTGATGATAAGGAAGCACTCCACAGTTAGGTGTGTAGTTTCGCATTTTGGCCCCTGTGGCTAGTGTGAAATAAAATTCATTTTTGGATAGCTGAGTACTAAAACAGCATTCGTATTGGGTTTATATGAACATCAAGATTATGTAATGCATGTAATATAGGCTGTTTTCTGTCTGACAGTTCGTATTTGCATGCCCATATCATACTTTGGTCCGGCAATTATTGAAATGTTTTTTCGCAGCTGACTAAAGTTCTCGTCAATTTATTTCCCTGAGAAACAATTTCCCAGTGAAACAATGTAATTTAAAAAAGATTAAAACCATACGCACAAAATAGTGCACCGTACTTCTATCTTCGCAGACACGGTATACTGATTACATTTTGTAACACAAATCACAGATAATTTATAATAATGTTTAAATTTTAAGAAAAGGGGTCATATTCATTTTTCATAGATTGATTAATTATTTTCTTAATGATTCTAGTATATAGTAGGGGAAATATTGTTTATGTCAAACAAGTTTGCATTCACTAGTGATTACTAGTTTGTCATTCTGTCCGTCAGGACAATTTTTCAAACATTTTATCCTCATGTTTGAATATATTCATTAGATATTTGGTATAAACTATGAACACTCATAATATTACTAGGAGGGGTGTCATTTTTTTTGGTGTTTCCAGTGGAAAAATTTTTTTTTGTGTTTCCAGAGGAAACATTTTGTTATGTTTCCAGGTTTGTCTAAAAAAAAATAACTACTTGTCAATGTTTTCCCCCTCCTAGTATGGGTTTATCTTAGAAATTTTTAATGTTTCAAAGGAACACATTTGATTTCATTCTTTTTTATGTGTATGGCAGGGGGAACACATTTTTTTTTGTGTTTCCAGACTTGTCTAGTAATTATTTTTTAATTACTTGTTAATTTATAATGATGCTGCCTAGTATTGGTTTCTCTGCTTCTGAAAGATTTCATTTTCATGTTTTTAAGAACAGATTTAATTCTAATCATTTTCCGTGTTTCGAGGAGGAACATTTTTTCTTTGTTTCCAGGGGAAACATTTTTTAGTGTGTTTCCAGGGCAAACCATTTTTTTTGTTTTTCCCGGGGAAACTTTTTTTTTTTTTCCAGTGGAAACTTTTTTTTTTGTTTCCAAGGAAAACATTTTTTTTTTGGTGTTTCCAGGGGAAACATTTTTGTTTGTGTTCCAGGGGAAAATATTTTTTTTTTTCCAGGGGAAACATTTTTTTTTGTGTTTCCAGGGGAAACATTTTTGTTTGTGTTCCAGGGGAAACATTTTTTTTTGTGTTTCCAGGGGAAACATTTTTTTTTGTGTTTCCAGGGGAAACATTTTTGTTTGTATTCCAGGAGAAACATTTTTTTTTGGTATTCCAGGGGAAACAATTTTTTAATGTTTCCATGTCTGTCTTGTAAGAATTTTTTGACTACTTAGGAAAGATTTCATTTTCATGTTTCCATTGGACATTAAATTATATACGTGTTTTCGTGTTTCCAGGAGGAACATTTGTTTTTGGTGTTTCCAGGGGTAACATTCTTTTATGGTGTTTCCAGGGCAAACTGTTTTTGTGTTTTTCCAGGGGAAACATTTTGTTGATGTTTACATTTTTGTCTAGTAATATTTTTTTAACTACTTATGAAAGATTTCATTTCATGTTTCCAAGGGACACATTCAATTCGATTTTTTTTGGGTATTTCCAGGAAAACCTTTTCTTTTTGCTTTTACAAGGGATACATTTTAATTTGTTGTTTCCAGGGAAAACTTTATTTTGTGTCTCAAAGGGAAACATTTTATTTATTTCAAGCGATGTTTAGTAAATGTTGTTTAACGACATGTTTATTTAAAAAATGGAGGCAAAATAATGCTTTTATTATTATGAAAAAATCTATGAAATTGCTAAAATACTCAAGAAAGCATTAAAACAAATAATTGTAGACAACCGAAGAGCTATCCAAAAAGCGTACCAATCAATGGATAAAACACAAATCAGTTTTGGTTTAGTGCCGTTAGTTTAAAAGATTTCCCTTGAAACTTTGAAAATATGCTTCCCCTGTAAGAGAAACCAATACTTGGCGACAGAATTATAAATTGACATGTAGTTAAACAATAATTACTAAACAACGCTGGAAACTTATAAAAAAAATGTTTCCCTTGGAAACACAAAAAAAAGATTCACCTGGAAACATCAAAATATAATGTTTCCCTTGAAAAGCAAAAAAATGCTTCTCCTGGAAGCACAAAAAATAATAAGAATTGAATGTGTCCCTTGGAAACATGAAATCTTTCCTATGTAGTTAAAAAAAATTACTAGACAAAAATGGAAACATTGAAATAATGTTTCCCGTGGAAACACAAAAATAAAAGTTTCCCCTGGAAACACAAAAAAACATGTTTCCCCTGGAAACATTAAAAAAATGTTTTCCGTGGAAACACAAAAATAAAAGTTTCCCCTGGAAACACAAAAAAACATGTTTCCCCTGGAAACACAAACAAACATGTTTCCCCTGGAAAAATTAAAAAAAAATGTTTCCCGTGGAAACACAAAAATAAAAGTTTCCCCTGGAAACACAAAAAACTATGTTTCCGCTGGAAACACAAAATAAAGTGTCCCCTGGAAACGCAAAAAAAAACATGTTTCCCCTGGAAACACAAACAAACATGTTTCCCCTGGAAATATTTTAAAAAAAATGTTTCCCGTGGAAACACAAAAATAAAAGTTTCCCCTGGAAACACAAAAAACTATGTTTCCCCTGGAAACACAAAATAAAGTGTCCCCTGGAACTCTAACAAAAAAAGTTTCCCCTGGAAACACAAAAAAAAATGTTTCCCCTATAAAAGACAAAATAAAGTTTCCCCTGGAAACACCAACAAAAACGTTTCCCCTGGAAACACAAAAAAAAAATGTTCCTCCTGGAAACACGAAAATTAAATTTGTTCCTTGAGAACATAAAAATGATATCTTTCCTAAGAGACCCCATACTAGGCGACATAATTATAAATTAACAAGTAGGTAAAAAATAATTACCAGACAACTGTAGAAGTACTAAAGAAACGTATTCCTTGGAAACATGAAAATTGTCTATGATAACCCCATACTAGGAGGGGGAAAACATTGACAAGTAGTTAATTTTTTTTTAGAAAAACCTGGAAACATAACAAAATGTTTCCCCTGGAAAACCAAAAAAATGTTTCCACTGGAAACACACAAAAAATTTGACCCCCCCCCCCCCAACCCCTTAAATAATATTATGAAATGTTCATAGTTCATATCTAATAAATAAATTCAAACATGAGGATAAAACTTTTAGAAAATTGTCCTGACGGACAGAATGACAAACTAGTGATCACTAGTGAATGCAAACTTGTTTGACATAAACAATGTTTCCCCTACTATATACTAGAATCATTAAGAAAATAATTAATCATTCTATGAACAAGAGGCTCTCAAGAGCCTGAATCGCTCACCTTAATTCTTTTGGTTAAATCTCTCATCAATGATTATTCTGGCTTTTCAATTTATTTAAATGGTTTTTTGGAATTTATTTTCTTCAAAAGCCAAAAAAAATAATCATTTTCTCCTATTTTCTACAAGGAAATAAAATATAAAATTTATACTAGATACTCTGAAACTCATTTAGCCTAAGTTTGGCTGAAATTGATACAGCCGTTTCAAAGGAGAAGATTTTTTAAAGTAAGTCAACATGATGAACAAATTGTGAAAAAAGTCTTTAAAGGGCAATAACTCCTTAAGGGGTCAATTGACAATTTTGGTCAAATTGACTTAATTGAAGATCTTACTTTGCTGAACATTATTGCTGTTTACAGTTTATTTCTATCTATAATTATATTCAAGATAATAAACAAAAACAGCAAAATTTCCTTAAAATTATCAATTCAGGGGCAGCAACCCAACAACAGGTTGTTTGATTCATCTGAAAATTTCAGGGCAGATAGATCTTGACCTGATAAACAATATTACCCAACGTCAGATTTGCTCTAAATGCTTTGGTTTTTGAGTTATAAGCCAAAAACTGCATTTGACCCCTATGTTCTATTTTTACCAATGGCGACCATGTTTGTTGATAGATCATAACTTCGGATACAATTTACAAACTAGATACCCTACGGAACATTCAGTTAAAGTTTGGAAGTATTTGGCCCAGTAGTTTCAGAGGAGAAGATTTTTGTAAAAGATTACTAAGATTTACGAAAAATGGTTAAAAATTGACTATAAAGGGCAATAACTCCTAAAGGGGTCAACTGACCATTTCCGTCATGTTGACTTATTTGTAAATCTTACTTTGCTGAACATTATTGCTGTTTACAGCAGTTTATCTCTATCTATAATAATATTCAAGATAATAACCAAAAACAGCAAAATTTCTTTAAAATTACCAATTCAGGGGCAGTAACCCAACAACAGGTTGTCTGATTCATCTGAAAATTTCAGGGCAGATAGATCTTGACCTGATAAACAATATTATCCCCTGTCAGATTTGCTCTAAATGCTTTGGCTTTTGAGTTTTAAGCCAAAAACTGCATTTGACCCCTATGTTCTATTTTTAGCAATGGCGACCATGTTTGTTGATAGATCACAACTTCGGATACAATTTATAAATTAGATACCCTAAGGAACATTCAGTTAAAGTTTGAAAGTATTTGGCCTAGTAGTTTCAGAGGAGAAGATTCTTGAAATAGTTTACGACGACAGACGACGACAGACGACGACAGACGACGACGACAGACGACGGACGACGGACGACGACGGACGCCAAGTGATGGCATAAGCTCACTTGTCCCTTCGGGACAGGTGAGCTAAAAATGAATATGACCCCTTTTCTTAGAATTTAAACATTATTGATAAATTATCTGTGATTTGTGTTACGTAATGTAACCAGTATACAGTGTCTGCGAAAATAGAAGTACGTTGAACTATTTTGTGCGTATGGATTTAAAAAAAAAATACATTGTTTCCTGGGGAAATTGTTTCTCAGGGAAATAAATTGACGAGAACTTTAGTCAGCTGCGGGTTTTTTTTCCAACTTTTTGTCGCACGAACTTTGTGATTAGATTTTACGAAAAAATGGAAAAGAAGTTGATAAAACATTTGTGGCTAATTTTATATTTTATTTTCTATCTGTAGAGTGCTACCTAATGATGGTAGGGGACAAATCACTTAATGGACAAATCAGTATATGTTCATATGGTCCGGAACATATTTATGTGTACGATATGTACGATAAGAAGGTACATATTTTTCTCTAGACGGTAACCAAAAAACCAAGGATAATGTTTCCCCAACACAGAATATTCGTTATAACTGTTTACCATCCCAAAGTACTCAACTGGCTGCTATAAAATCATTCTGTCCTACAGTCGATGTACGATCCCTGTTTCTCAGGGTAGATGTCATAGAAGAAGTTGCAACGCAGAAAAATACAAGATTCGTTACCATTCTAAAGACTCAATAGTAGCGGAACAGTTCTACATCGTTCACTGTTAATGATTTGGCTATCAGAAACATAGTAGACATAGCGATCAATCGTATTGCTAACCAGCACCTAATCGATAATTGTTTTTAGAGTGAAAGTCTTTGCAAAACCCGCAACATTTGCTTTACATGACTCTAAGGTGTCTATGATTGCATATATGTTTCAATCACTTTTTTTTTTAAATAGTCTGAAATTGAAAAATGATACGATAGAAGACAGCCAAGATACTTTTTTTAATATCCAATAGAATGTATTTGTATTAAAACCATATGAAATTAAAACGTCGGTCACCAAACCTTAAAGAGGAGAAATTTTAAAGAAAAGTCATCAAAAATTTGGGAATATGAAATACTAAATGAATTATGTAAAACTATACTCATTTATTCTGAAAGCAAAGTCATTAGACATCACACAGAGTTTGCGCTGTAGTCGTGAGTGGCTGATAACTAATATTGTGCCTATTGTTTGTGGCATATGATTTCCAATGAGAAAACTAGGTAACAGAAACCTATTCTAATGAAGCATCTCCCACAAACAATATCGAGGATATGCATCTGATACGTACTACAGATAAAATATTTTTTTTCCAATGATTTCAAATTTGTATTTGGACATTATTCCGTTGTAGCCAGACTCATACTCTACCTCATCTTCGCTAGCCAAGGGTTACGATCCACTCCCGCTCTCTTCACCCTTGGCGGATTGAGCCAACATTTGTGATAACAATGTTGCGCCATCTATCGGAAGATAAAAATCACGCCAATTCTGAATACATTAGTCTTGACCAATGGTAGCACTTGAACTCTTCAATTTGGAGGTAAAAACACGGTAGCGTCTAGATTCTACACACTTGGTAAAGCCGGAAATAGAAGCATACGTCAACATTCATGCATTTGTGCATGAAACATACACAGGAACTTCTATTTGTTGATTAAAAACATTCAAGTTTTCACTAAATATAGTCGTATGTTTAGGTATTTAAAGGCTTGTTGCACAAAAAACACGTGGCAATTGTTTACAAACACTTTCTACATTTACACGTGATCATGTTATAGGCGCATTTTGATTGGATGCAGTGAGTTTTGACTGCAACCAATAAAAATCCTTACCTTGTGTCTCCGAAATGCTATCTCAATCCGCCAAGGGTGAAGAGAGCGGGAGTGGATCGTAACCCTTGGCTAGCGAAGATAACTCTACCTGTCTGTTCTTTGCTTTCAACATAAGTCCCGTACTTGAAAGAGAAGTGCACAATGCCAATTTTATCCACTAAAATACAAAACCTCAAGTATAAGTAGTTTTCTGAATCAACAATGAATATTATTTTGATGATGCATAAAATGTTAACTGAGATATATCTGAGTGTGCATATAAAAAAGAATAATAAAGATCCTCTTTTAAAAATTCTCAATCAAAAAGGTAACATTAGTAATAGCCATTCGAGTCATAGAGAATAAACATCTTTCATAGAATTACCGAAAAACCTTCTTAACCAGGGCAAACTGGCTCTATTGGGGAACTAACTCAGGGCGAACAGATCCCTAGGGCAAAAAGATTCCCAGGGCGAACCTGTAATAAGGGCAAACGGGTCCGATACCATATAAATCAAATCAAATATTTTATTGTCATATAAACTTTACAGTTTGTGACCAACATATATTAATACAATAAACACAATAAACATATATACATACATATTAAACATACAAAATATCAACAGCATTAAAATTTATAACAACAAACAAGTTGTTAAGAGTCCCCTGCCCTCAGTTCTAATGACTTTTTCAAGAAGGATCCTAACTTATTTGTTTGTAAAGGCGATGATGGATTTAGTAAGTAATGATTTTTTTCTTCTTCATTTAAATTATGAAAGTTATTATTTTCTGCACATATTTGATGAAAAAATGCATTTCTTAGAGTTTTATTATACTCACAATATAGTAAAAAATGTTTCTCATCCTCTTGTATTTTACATTTATGGCAAAGACGTTCCTCTCTTCAACTTGGGATTTTAAAATATCTCCCCTTTTCAATCAAGAGGGAGGTATCACTTATTCTAAATTTAGTGACTAATCTCCTTATCTGAAAATTAGATGTATTTAGATAATATTCTAGTTTGTAATCTTTTTTAAGTTTTTTATAGAGAAAAAAATTACTTTTATCATCGATGTTTTGAAATTTATTTTGAATTAAATCTTCATATCTATTTTTCATTTTTAACTTTATATCGTTTTTTATTTTATTTACATCTGTTATGTCCTTACAAGTAGAAAGAATATTAAGGTCAACGTTAGTCTCTTTAACAATATTTTTAGCATATGTATACCATGACGCTAAGTTCCTGTCAAATCTAGAGACTGTGCTAGAGAAAAAGCTTCCTTTAACAATGGATTAATATTAGTATTATATAGTCTAGCTAAATATAAAAGGGTTTGTGTTTTAATAAAACATTCTATAGGCAATCTTCCTAATTCAACTCTTGCTCCTATGGCCCTATAGATATCGGAGGTGCACCAGTTCGATGCGGTGCAAATACTTTACACGAATAAGAACAACCATACTCGTTTCTTTCCCTCTCACAAAACATATCTTTTCAAGAATGAGAAGTTTTCTACCCCGTCAAGTCTTTATAGGATATCATAGAAATTATTCGACATGTCATGATAAACAAATATGGAAAATTATGAAGAATTCTTTGGATGGATACAGAGATATATGGTTTATGCCTCTTCGCCTGAAGGATTTCATATTAGGGACGAATTTTACACATGCTTATTTGGATGTTGATCAGTATTTTCGAAATTCACAAACAATAACAAACAATGATACATGCCCGAGAAGTGTGAAACCATATCTGATTCCATTCAAATCATTGTTCCACAGCGGATTTGATGCTTTACAAAAGAAAATTGATAAAAGACACATTGATTCATCCTTGCTCTCATATGCAACTGAAACACTTGTTTCTGGGTTTTTATATAGAAAAGGTTAGTATCAAATTTTACTTTCATTCAACCTGGCCAAACCCTTCTTTCAGTACAGCCAGGTATAATCCAATCCATGAACCTCTTTTTGGTGCTAAAAAGGACTGAATAACTGCATATATATATGTGTCAGTCCAAATAGGATCGGGGTCCGTTCGTGCCAATTCACGTTCGCACCCACTCATGTTCGCCCCCTTTCACTTTCGCGCCCTACATGTTAGCACCCAAAATCCGTTCGCATCTACATGTTCGCGCCCAATTTTAATTGGTTTTGTGTTGAATAACTTTGTAATCAAGTTTTTGCAAATGTATTCTTATAAGTATAATTGTTGTCAATGTCTCAAAATAAAGTGAGAAAGCATTTTTTTTGTGTTGAATAAATCTTAATCATATTTTGAATAGTGTATTGTTAAAAAAAAATTAATTCTTTCTAAATAAAGTGGAATTCTGTCAATGTTTTATTTTATGTTGAATAACTCTTCATCATGTTTTAGTTTAGCTGCGGAACTGTAGCTCATAGGTCCTTATGTTATTTTTTGATTATTTGCGGACCATAGATTTAGCTGCAGAACCGTAGCTCATAGGTCCTTATGTTATTTTTTGACTATTTGCGGACCATCTATGGTCCGCAAATAGTCAAGAAATAACATAAGTACAGTATGAGCTACGGTTCCGCAGCTAGTTTTGGTTAGTGTATTGCTATAACTTTGTTTCATTGACTTGTTTCAAAATGAAGTGAGATTCTGACTATGGTTTTTTTGTGTGTTCAATAAATTTTATCATGTTTTGGTCATAATATTGTATTGCTATATTTCATTGTTTCATTGTTTCAGATCAAAGGGACCAAGCTGTTAAAAACAATTATCTTTTGTGTTTTTCATTTAAAATCTTCAATGTTTCACCCATACCAAGCTATAATACATTCAGTACTTACACCAAAGCAATATAAAACAACAATCATGATTTTCAAATTATTCAATTGGAATTTGAAATAAAATTGGGCGCAAATGTGTAGAGTGCGAATGGACCTTTGGTGCGAACGTGCAAGGTGCGAATGTGTAGGGTGCGAAAGTGTATTGGACGCTGACGGACCTGATACCGTCCAAATAATAATGACGTCATGAAAGGATGTTATATTTTTTGGCTTTGATGCCTTACTTCGTCGCTGTAAGGAGTCTTTTATGAAAGCTCAAAATATAATAGCCTTTTTGGATGTCATAATTAGTTGCATATGGACTTATGTATGTGGGTGTTCTATAAACAATGAATATAAACATGAACAAATAGACCACTTTCTAGTTTGTCAATTATGAGAATTCACTTTGCTGAAAAATTCATGCAATATAGCATCATATATTTTCCAACCACTTGCTCAACATTGGAACAGAAGTGATGACGCCCCTAAATGACGGAACTTTTTGACGGAAACGCATAAAACTCGAAAGATGTATATTGGATTGTTATTCATATAATTCAACTAGTGATTAACAATGCTATAATGTTTGAATTATTTTAATTGCTGTGTTTTTCTAAAATGGTCTTTTTTATGAATGAAAAGATTTTCAATATTTATGGCAATATACATATTTGAATTTCCTACCATATAATATGCATGACATGATATGACAAGAAATGGTGCTATCCACAATGCATTGTTCTAATATTGAATAAACAAATACTCGTACTTGTCTTGTATTCTGCCTAGCTCTACTGTCAAACAGTCAGCCAGCGGTACCTCCTTTGGCCAAATAACACCTTTATTATCTGATTATCCGAAATTACTCTTGAAATGACCATTCCAAATAACACTTTTAATTTTTTTTTTAAATAGCAAATACTCATGATATCAGTAATGTCAGTGACTTCTTAATAATAGTATATTATAAATGTACTTTTATAACTTAAAAAATGATACATAGAAAGCAGGTTAGTTCATAAAGATCGTTATAAATAAAGCTTGTACATCCAACATGATACCTGTGAGCCTGGACCACAAGCCAAACCAGATCTGTTTAGTCTGGTAATTCATTAAAAAATAATCATCATAATCATGATAAAATTGATTTGGTTTACATATAGCAACACAAACATACTGAATCAAAATACATAACTTAAAATAAAGATCATGGAGATAAAGAATTTAAATAGCTGCATATAATGCATATTTAAAAATGCATAGAACAATCATGACAATATAACAATTATATTCGTAAGTTGAAATTAAAAGTTTTTTAGCCTTTATAAATTATATGAGTCACTCATAACTGCTCTATGATCATGATGTTTATCAATTTTTTTTAAAAGATGGACTTCAGATTGGATTTACAAGAAAAAAAGATAGTCTATGATGCCGGTTTTCCTTGAGTGGGCCATGTACCTATTATATTTCAACATGTTAAACCTATTAATGACAGACACTAAGACACCCAATTGACCAATGTACAATATGTAGTTGAGAAAAATTGAAAAAAGAAGAAAATAAGAAATTAAGATTTTTTTCTAACTGTCATTTGGGAATAATACTTACCTCCAAAATAATTTACTTTAACTAGTAAAAAAATAATAACACTGCAGAATGTCACCATGGTCATATAAAAAAAGAAGATGTGGTATGATTGCCAATGAGACAACTCACCACAAAAGACCAAATTGACACAGAAATTAACAGCTATAGTATAATCCTGTACATTGTCTAATGAATAAACTAAAACGTGTATGTAGGAAACAACCACATTATTTCTATTTCAGATTATCATGAAAGCCGTCTTCAAGCTGTTTTACGATTACAGAATCAAGGTCATATTAGTGTTATTATGGTGAATCACTTGTTCTCAAGACTGACAGCAAACTTTGGAAGAAATCATTTTGTGACGAATAAAAAAACTAGCAAATTGGATCTTGTAACTTGTCCTTGTTCCAGGAACTGTGGAGAGGAAATCATTTATGATAATATTGGAATAGGTAATTTGTTTATTTTTGTTAACATGTAGTCATATGAAACGAGTGACTGGTAAAAATAATGTTTATCCTATTCTTGAACCAATGCATGTATATGTTACAGGCAATTTCTAAATTTAGGCATTTTGTAAAATGACTGAATTTTCAGGCAATTTAGAAAATGCCTAACCTTGACAGGCATTATACAAAATGACTAAAAAAACCTAGTCATTTTGTAAAATGACTAAAATTTTGAAGCAAAATTCCACAAATTGCCTGTTGAGTTTCAGGCAATTTGTAGAAGGAGGATATCATTGAGATGCGTATGGCAAAATTTGACAAAAGCACAATATCTTGCAAAGAAAATAACTAATAGTTCGGTAGAACTAAGTTATTCTCCAAAAACCAGATCGAATTTTTTTTTATGCTTTATGATATGTTCTTTTTAGTGAAACTATGTACATGTGTTAAGTACGTACATGTACTTCCTCTGTATTTATGATACCAACTGTGAATTTATGATTATTTTGTCAAAATGGCAAAAAGACAAATTATTCTGTCAATAGAACAACATTTACAATCACATGTTTAGAAAATGTAGATTCAAAACAGTAAAGTGAAACATTTGAAGTAGAGAAAAGTTCGTTTTTAATTGACGGATTGCTGTTTTTTTTATACAAGATACTCTAAGGATGATTGTGGCCAAGTTTGGTTAAATTTAACCTAGTAGTTCATATGATATCATGCTCGTAAAAGTTAACAGACGAAGACAGAAGACAGCCGCCCAGAAGGGAATTTTAGCTCACTTGAGTCCTTTGGCTAGGAAAGCTAAAAATTGACGACGAAAAGAAAAATAACAGTGCATTGAGAGGAGCAGCATTTCAAAAAAAAGAGGGATCACCCTTCATTGGCAGATCTGTTTGAGTCCGTCTAAAGCTATAAGTCAAAAGATGCGGATAAAATAGTTTGATTTTTTTGGGAACATATGAAAAAGAAGATATGCATTGGTGACGTGTGTGCTTATTGCAAAACCTTATGTTGCCTAACGTTAAGTGTTATATCATTAAAGGTAATGAAAGAATTAAAAGTGTGATGATCCCGATTTTTCCTAATGTGGTCGGAATGCTAAATCAGATTTTACGCCAAACAATGTATTTGCCTAAAAACAGGTGAAATATTGTGTACAGTTCTGTCGTGCAAACTGTTTGGGAAATAAACAAAAATGTCAAGTTCTGTGCTTGTGTGAATTGTAGTCAACTGTGTTGACTTGAGTTATCAATGAGATATGCTCATAATTATAAATTAACTGTTAGCAAAACTTTGAATTTTTGAAAAACTAAGGCTTTTCTACCTCAGGAATAGATTACCTTAGCTGTATTTTGCAAATCTTTAAGGAATGTTTGGTCCTCAATGCTCTTCAACTTCGTACTTTATTTGGCTTTCATTTTTTTTATTCGAGCGTCACTGATGAGTCTTTTGTAGACGAAATGCGCGTCTGGCGTAAATATAAAATGTTGGTCCTGGTATCTATGATGAGTTTATTTGTAATAATTCAGTAAAATGTATTCTGGATTATTTTTTATAAAAGCTCTTCTTTTTTAATTCAGTAATTATCATAAATAAAACAGCTCTGGTGTTCAAAGCTTTCAATTGTTTTTCTTAACATTTTATTCGATAAAATAATTTTAGGCATTTTGTAAAATGCCTAGAAAATTTAGTCATTATGTATAATGACTAAATCTTGCAGGCATTATAGAAAATGCCTAAAGTTTTCAGGCATTTTACAAAATGCCTAAATTTAGAAAATGCCTGTAACATATATATCATAAACTTAGTCTTCTGTGCACCGTTTTATCATCTTTAAGGAATGCATATTGTATAATCATTAAGAAAAATATTTCTCTCAGTCTGATATGATATGAAAATTTGGCCATGGCAGCTAATTGATTGTCGTGTTTTGAAGCTGTAGTTAACTGATTGTCACCTTTTGTAAACAATCAACAAAGAAGCATTATGGATATTCAGTATAACATGTACAATAAGATAAAAGTTTATTTCAATGACAGATCCATGTTTATTGCGATCTTTCGATTTTTTAATAGAAAGGTCACACTCAGATAACAGCATACAGAAAACATATCAGCAAATTGTTTCACTGAAAGCAAACAATTAAAAAAAAGTAGAGTTCTTCTAAATTTTGACAAATTATTGTATTTTCAATTTGCTGAGAAACCAGAATATGTACATAAGTTTTATAATAAAAATTAGCCATTTAGTTGTAAAAAACATTTTTTTATTTGATTTGAAGTTTCATGACTTTCAACATGTCAAACTATATTTCTATTTAGAAGTGTGTGGGGACCTGGAGCCTCCTTATAGAGCTACATATTTAAATGTGCCACTCCTGATGTTATTTTGCCATTAAGGCCTCCCCCATTTAAAAAAAATCTAGGTCTGCACCTAATTATGTTACTGCCTTGGAATTTAGCCTCCAGTCAAATAACATTTAACAGTTAATAAAAATAAGATGAGGTATAATTGCCAATGGGAAAAACCTCTCCACTGGATACTAAATGGCCTAGAAGTTAGACCCAATTACAATGTAATATCAATGTTAAATATTAGTTAAAAGTCTGAGTCCTGCCATTTTTTAATCTAAATCCCACAAAAAGGACTTCTGATCTATCAATAATTTTAGCCTATTTTCTTCCTAAACTAATGCTCTTTTGATTTAACGTTTCAATTTTGAATTCATTTTTGGGATACGATTGCTGTCAAGCAATCTGTAGACTTTTACCGTTGACCCTATGATGCACTCCCTCACGTCATTCGTTTTATTCGAAACATTCAGCAACATCTCAGATTCTTATGATTGTCTTGCTTTAAAAGGTAAAAACAAGCAAAACAATTGAACATAAACAACTTTGCTGTAATGTTTTACTCATAATCTTCATGTGTGATATTTTCCTTGACTTATATGCGTGTTTTTAACAATACGGAAAATCAGAATTAAACAGTATTTATATTTAGTGTTTTTATAAATTTAGAAACACGTCAGAGGGAATTCCCAAATTTTGATAACTTGCGAGAGTTCTCTGAAAGCCGATCGATAATTCTATTTCTGTCACAAGAACTGAAGTGGAGTATTTCTATATTTTACCGTTATGAAACTGATATTTGATACTGTACTCTCATAAAGAAATGGAGAACCATTCATCATATCATTTAATAAAAGTTCTTGTTCCAAATCGCAAGTCGCGGTTTGTTTATGTATTAATGCCCATGCGTGGTCTCACTAATTAGAGACAAAAAGAATTGTAGAGATAAAAAGCGTCAAGAAGCGACAAGAACATTTCCTTTGCTCTTACACATGTTTAATTTCTTCATCTATCAATATGATAATAAAAAGTACACAATCTCTTCCTCGAAATTTTTTTATTTCTCATCTTTCAATATCATCCTAAAAAATATTTTGATGTATGTGATAACAAAATGTATTCTTGTTTAATTAGCTTCTTGTTGCTTTTTGTCACTATTTTTTTTTTCTTCTTGTCGCTTCTTGACGCTTTTTGTCGCTAATTAGTGAGACCCCACATGCGTGTAGTTTTCCTGATTTCAAGGGGTATCAGATTGAGTGGTTCCCCGCTTCATTGATTAATTTGAAACTCATGGGATTCTTTCTATGTCTGTCTGCATATGGAGGGCTATTGTTGTTGCATAATTTAAATTAAAATAAATGTTTCATCGTAAAAATTACCTATAACACCCCTTCAGCAGAAATGGAATCTTCCATATTATCGTTTCGAGTTGTCTCCCTTTTCGAAGTATTCGTCAAGAAGAATTAACTCGTTAATGCCGATAAACGTCGTATTATATTAAGAACGATCTCAATGTAAACAGAGGAGTGTGTACGGAAAGGAGTCCTGCCCTCTGACCCAAAGGAACTTCAATAATTAAAGAGAAAGAAATGGGGTTCCTCCTAAACTGGTCCGTCGTTCTATATATATAGCTTCGCACCGAAGGTCAGTGTAGCGATAAGTGAACACAACAGGGGTCCAGTTTAGGGTTCCTTCTAGAATTACGGTGATAAGATACGGAAGCAAGTTAACTCGTACCACGGCATTGGAACCAAAAAAGTTAACTTGTACTACTGGGAAGTCGTACCATTCAGAAAAATATATTAAAAAATATGATGTTTCATGGGTTTCTGTTTGTAAACTTAATAGAAATAAAGTTGAATTACTTGAATTTTACACAGGAGTTAAATGAAAACTTAGACAAAAATAAAAATGTATTAAAGCATTAATGTTTTAACTGATCTTTCAAACTAGAACATAGGCGGATCCAGCCCCCCCCCCCCCCTTTTTCGTGGAAAAAATTTGGTTGATTATAAAGGGAATCATTGAAGCATGACTGGAGCGGGCCCCCTCTTAGGTCAGTCAGCGGGCTCCCCCTTAGGAAAAGTTCTGGATCTGCCACTGTAGAACTTAATCCAGAGGAAAGTTAAAACATTGCTTTAACTGTACCTTATTAAAACATGTTGAATATATATATATCCAATTTAAGTTAATTAAAGCTGTAATCCATGATCGCAAATTGAATGCTATGTTTACAATTGTTGAAAGCCATGTGCTTTTTTTGCGGGGAAAATGCGGACCCCCTTAACATGAATCAGTTACATTTCATTGTTATTTATAGACAGTAAAAATAATTTTGGCAATCATTTTAACTGCTAAGATTTAATTATTCATGAAAAATTTTCTTCCGGTGAAACTGTTTATACTTTAATTATCTACATCTGCCAAAGTATTTTCTATCCAATATACAAGGAACATTAGCTACAAATTGGTCATTAATTGTACTTTCAAATTATATACATTTTACAGTCTTAAGAGGTATTGGGTGAAAGTAAAGTATATCATGTATATTCACCATTTGAATGCATTTAAATAAGTTGGTACGAGTTAGCAATGGTACGAGTTTGCATTGGTACAAGTTTTTTTAGTGGTACGAGTTTACAATGGTACAGGATAACTATAATTCGATGAAACACAATAAGTACATGGCTCATACACTTGTAACGGGGATTGGCTATTCTTTAAGTTGAGTGACTATTCAGATTGTTACATTTTGCATGTGCAGTCGAATTAGTTATGGGAATAATACTATCCAGCTATACCAGGGTTACAGGCCAAAAATGCTTGAGACTCACGCATGTTCATGCTTTTTTGTGGCAGTATTCTTGGATCTATTTTTTTCCTCTTTGATCTTTTCAATTTTGGCCAAATCTCATGCTTTTGTTTAATGAAAATTTGGCAGAACTGCTATACATGTGTCAATGAAAACTATGGCAATCGTATCCCTCAGAGCATTCTGCTCTTTGATTTTTTATATCACCAGACAAGAGCCTTTATGGTAGAATAATGTATTTTACTTTCAGGAAGTGAGTGTTTATGGTATGGAAGTCCAGATATAATGATGCTTCCCTATGGAGGAGTCTGTGGTATTGTAGTACCAGAAGATAGCGAGGACAATGAATTAATGTTAGAGAGTTACAATCTTGACACAAATCTGAAAACATTTATAGAAAATGGAGACACTTCATCTCTTCGTGGAGAAAATACTGTACAAAGGATAATATCTATGGCGATAACATTTTCTATGTATCAAAAAGTATCAAAACCAGCATTAAAACTTGAACAGACTCAGTCGGCATTCATGGTTCCAATTATTGCTGCCAATGCAAGACATTTTGATATTTATTTGTACGATTCCAAGAATGATATTCTTTTGCGTAATAATGGACCACCTATTCCATTATGGGAAGATGACACAATAAGAAAAAATCCTGCAAAATTAAACCTATCATCTGTGCTACAACTTTGGATGACTATTAATTATTTATCGATGCAATTGCAGCTTAGAAAAGAGGACATTGAGATTTTGTCTGGAAGTTGTGGCTTCCTCTCAAAATTGACAAAGGATAAATTGAAAGACATTGAAGAAACTTTACAAATGACAAAATGGTTTTATCCACCAGAGAAAAAGGAATTTGAGGTGCATTTCCAAACTCTTTCACCCTGAATGCATTTATCATCTAGGACAATCAAACATGAATCCAAATCAATAAATACAACTTTAAACATCGTTTCTCAGTGAAGAAACAGATTAAAGACAGACGGATACTGTTTCATATCATTGGCACTTTATAAAAAAAAGCATAATTTAAAGCTGTTCTTAAAAAGGCACATTACCAGACCTAGTATACATTCTTTTGATACTCTAGATTTGAGTAAAAAGTGACAAATCTTTTGATGTTGTTGAGATCACTCATTGCATTCTTCTGACAAATAGCAACTGATTATTGCATATTAAAATACTAGTGCATATATATATGAATGATAAATATAAAAATATAATTTCTTGGATCAATGTGGTTTTGTTAATAAACTGTTTTGTTTTTTGTCTTGTAAATTTCTCACATTTTGTGAATAGAAGATAACTATATTTAATGTATATAAGAGCCTTGAAAGTTCTACGTGTATATCATACAGGGTCAACCTGACCTTGGCCTCATCTCAAAGATTATTGAACACGTTTTAGGTTTCATGTTTGTCTCTTTCTCAGATACTATAAGCAATAGGTCAACTAATTTTTTGTGTATGTTGTATGGAATGTCAGATTGTAAAGTGTACATGGATGTGTGGCAAGTAAGATCTGACCTTGACAACGTTTACAGGGTTTATTGGTAACTTTTTAGTTATTTTTATAAGGTCTGTTTCTAAGATACTATAGTCAAATGGTAACATTGATTTGGTATATGTAAAGACTGTAAAGTGAAAATGTGCGTCTGTCAAGGTTTAACTCTCCTTGACCCCATTTCCAGGATTTATTGAACACTCTTGAGTTATCCTGGTTAGGTCTGTTTCTAAAATATAGCATGGAGATGTTATTTTTACAGATCAGCTAAAGGATCCTACAAATTAATATAAGATACAGTCACAGATAATAATTATATTTATAAGTACGTCTGAGCCAGTGACAACTCTACAACAAATTTATCCATCGGATCACCAGCAGTGATGGTGATACATGGCTGCGTACATTATGTATATACAACTCGTCTAAACATCAACCAAACAATGTTAGATCTGTAATCTGTTCTTCCCTCGCCGGAATTCGAACCCATGCTACTGAGATATCGTGACACCAAATCGCCTGCACTGTAACCGGCGCGCTAGACCACACGACCACCTGGGCTTCAAAATGAAGCTTCCGGTGGCCGGATGTTACCTTTCCACGTCAGTTTTAATCTAGCGTCGTATTACAGTACATGGTATATAAGGCATGAAGATATTATTTTTACAGATCAGCTAAATTATCTATAGTAAAGGATCCTACAAATATATATATAGTCAATAGGTCAACTAGATTTAATAGATGGTAAGACAGTAAAGTGAATTTGTCCGTCTGGCAAAGTTCATCTGACCTTGACCCAATTGTCAGGGTTTATTGGTCAATTTTCAGCTATTCTGATCAAGTTTGTTTAAAGACACTTTATATAGTCAATAGGTCAACTAGACATGGTGTATGGAATTCTGTAAAGTGACCATGTTCGTCTGGTAAGGTACAGCTGACCTTGATCAAATTTTCAGGGTTTATGGGTCACTGTTTATTTATCCTGGTTAGATCTATTTTTTAAGACACTATAGTCAATAGGTCAACTAGATTTGGTATATTGAAAAACTGTTAAGTGACCATGTCCGTCTCGCAAGGTTCAACTGACCTTGACCTCATTTTCAGGGAATATTGATCACTTTTTATTTATCCTGGTTAGATCTGTTTTTCGGACACTAAAGTCAACAGGTCAACTAGATTTGGTATATGGAAAGACTATAAAGTGAACGAGTCCGTCTGTCAAGATTTAACTGAACGTTCGTCTGTCAGGGTCCATCAATCCGTGATCTCATTTTCAGGGTTCATTGGTCAACATATAATTGTTCTTGATAGGTCGTTCCATAAATTGTTCTTGATATGTCGTTCCATAGAGTTTATAAGCGATTTAATTGCATTTGGACTATGCAGAAAAGATTAAAGAATTATTAAACAAGTGTTTATACTTTTGTTAAGATAAAAAGTCAAAAATTACTTCAGTATGCCAAAAAATAAACTAATCATGCCAGACGCATGTTTTGTCTACAAAAGACATGTTTATCAGTGACGCTCGAATAAAAAAATAATCTAAAAGGCCAAATAAAGTACGAAATTAAAGAGCATTGAGGAAAAATGTTTTGCCAAATACAGCCCCGGTAATATATGCCTGAGGTGGAAAAGCCTTAGTATTTCTAAAATTCAAAGTTTTGTTAACAGTTGATTTTTAATTATGACCATACCAATGACAACTTAAGTGCTGACTACTAGGTTGGAGATAACCTCGTGGATTTAAAACTCCACCAGCAGTGGCATCGACCAAGTGGTTGTAAATAAACTAATTATATAAACTTGAAATTAAGTATTTGCCCCACACTCGCGTTTCGTCTACAAAAGACTCATCGGTGACGCTCGAACAAAAACATAAAAAATAGATAAATTAAAAGGCCAAAAAAAGTACGACGTTGAAGAGCATTCAGGACCATAAAAAAAACCTAAAGGTTTGCATAACACAGCTAAGGTAATCTATTCATGAGGTATTTCTAAAATTATGTTCTTTTGGTTCAGTTTTAACAATTGGAACACAAACTTCAACAAGGATGTCTCTTTGGAAGTCGGTAACAATTGCTGTTGCAAACATCGAAAACAGTAGCGAATCCAGAAATTTTCATAATTGGGGGCCCACTAGCTGCCTAAGAGGAGGCCCGATCGCTTCACGCTTCAGTGAATCCCTATGTAAGCAACCAATTTTTTTTCTCAAAAGCGGGGCCCTGCCCCCCCCTCCCCCCCTAAATCCGCCTCTGGGAAACACTGGAAATCAATTTTGAATTCAGCCTTTTGAACGAGAGATGAAATGAAATGAAAACAACAACCAAAACCTAAATGTTCTTTAGAAAGAAATAATCCTGGGTGAGTACCCTGGTTCTAATTAAAAGTTAATAAGTCAATTTTTTAGCAAAAGAAAATCCCAAAAGTCTTTAGAATTATAAAAGCTAAAAGAAACTAACTGATACGATAGCATCTGTGATTATTCAATTGTATTTCAGTTAGTGGTATAGCAGGAGTTTCGGATAAAAAACATCTGCCTCTTAACTAACATTTTTCCAAATCAATTTCGGGAAATCCAAAAGTCATTCAGGGATAAACCTGCATACTGACATGTAAACATGCGCAATTATATCATATTATGTAATATGAACGTTCATTAAAATACTGTTTGAGGTTGAAACAAGGTGAGCTGTTGCAAAAAAAGTAACAAAACAAATCAAGATATATCATTAATCATATAATAATAACATGTAATATCCATCAATCACTCCATCATACATACGATGATGTTTTGCTTGGCTACCACATAATTTAACAAATGTGGTGGTCCTTTTCTATTTACCTGTTTGTAGAATGTATGAATGTATATGGACATTTTGATCCTTTGTTGTAATGCACATTGTTTTGAAGAGGAAGGTTCTTTCTTTTCAATATACTTATATAAACAAATTACCTGGGATTTGATTCGTTTACTATGAATTGAAGATTTATATAACACAATAAAATTGAGAAAGGAAATGGGGAATGTGTCAAAGCGACAACCCGACCATAGAGCAGACAACATAAACGAAGGCCACCAATGGGTCTTCAATGTAGCGAGAAACTCCCGTACCCGTAGGCGTCCTTCAGCTGGCCTCTTAAAAAATATGTATACTAGTACAGTGATAATGGACGTCATACTAAACTCCGAACTATACACAAGAAACTAAAATTAACAATCATACAAGACTAACAAAGGCCAGAGGCTCCTGACTTGGGACAGGCGCAAAATTTCGGCGGGGTTAAACATGCTCATAAGATCTCAACCCTCCCCCTATACCTCTAGCCAATGTAGAAAAGTAAACGCATAACAATACGCACATTAAAATTCAGTTCAAGAGAAGTCCGAGTCCGATGTCAGAAGATGAAACAAAAGAAAATAAATAAAATGACAATAATGCATAAATAACAGCAGACTACTAGCAGTTTACTGACATGCCAGCTCCAGACCTCAATTAAACTGATTGAAAGATTATGTCTTCATTATATGAATATCAGGCACAATCCCTCCCGTTAGGGGTTTAGTATCATACTATCATAAAATATATGAGAAGAACATAACCCGTGTCATGCCAACAACTGTTTTTTAAATAAATGTGTTTAGTTCCGATGCAAAGACCCTATAAGTGAATCAATATTAACGCCAAAATATGAAATCTTTAATGACCTGACACCAGTATCGTAACTATATCCCTTCTTTATAAGTCTGTTTAAAGGTTTTGTAAGCTTTTGAGGTGAATGCTGACATTTTTGTGCTTTGTAAAGAATATTACCATAAACTATTGGATGTGAAATACCTGAACGTATAAGATGTCTGCATGTTGAGTTATATTTACGAATTATTTCCTTATACCGATGATAAAATTTAGTAAATGTTTTGACTAGTTGGTGATATCGAAAACCCTGGTGTAATAATTTTTCAGTAATACATAAATTTTTCTCGCTAAAATCTAATACGTTGTTACAAACACGAGCGAATCGTACAAGTTGAGATATTTTAACACCATAACATGGTGACAAGGGAACGTCACCATTTAAAAATCATCTCTTTTATCATAGATTTTAGTATTAAGCTTTCCGTTAGTGATATAGATATCAAGATCGAGGAAAGGGCAGTGGTCATTGTTAGTATTAGCTTTATTTAAAGTAAGTTCAACAGGATAAATTTCTTTAGTATACATACTGAAGTCGTCATTATTTAGAGCCAAAATATCATCCAAATATCTGAAAGTATTGTTAAATTTTTGTATCAAATGTTGTTTCGATGGGTCTTTGCTAATTTTAGTAATAAATTGTAACTCATAACAATACAAAAACAGGTCCGCAATAAGTGGTGCACAGTTAGTCCCCATTGGTTTTCCAATAACATGACGATATACGGAATCTCCAAAGCGAACAAAGATGTTATCAAGTAAAAATTCAAGCGCATATATAGTATCAAAGCATGTCCAATTGACATAGTTCTTTTGTTTATTGCTACTAAAAAATTACCTAAAAGAGTTTGAACATATGTTCTCGCATTCTGACTTTTTAAAAGCCCAGTTAATTAGGGATGTTCGCTTATGACAAATAATAATCACGAAAATCACAACAAAAGACACCTAGACGTTTACATTAGAGAAAATTGACAACCTCATGAATCGGATCCAATTAGATAAATAAAATTAACACTAGTCTATAAAAATTGCATACAATAATATAGTAGTAAATCTGATGTAAAGCGATATCATATAATAGATAAATCTTTGCAACATAACTTACTTAAATTCTATAGCAAATGTTTCAGTGTGAAAAGGCTTACATTAGTTGGTTCAGAATTATATTCTTCATCATATATGATAAAGATCTGTGCACCAAAATAATTAGAGGATTCTGTTGCCGAGTCGTACATGAATCATTTGCGTTCGACTTACATTTTGACTGACTTTAATTTCTAGTTTTCCTGTCGAAGGTCGGTGGTTCTCTCCGAGTACTCCTGCTTCATACAGCAATGACAAAAGACCACCACGATACAGCCATGCAAGTGTGTTAAGAGTGACGTCAAGAACCAAACAAATCTTACAAGTAGTTGATACATATATAATTACAATGACCATTTTGTAATGTAATTATTAACATGTACTATTTTCAATTTTGAACAGCACTTTTTACTAAAGCAATAGTTTGGGCTAGGACACTGGGCATAGTTCAAGAATCGTTGACACGATGTCTCAGAAAGATGTGAATATATGTCCTAAAGTTGTCACATATTTAGTCTTCAATTATAAAACAATATTAGTGTGACTGTATTGTTAGTACTATCATCCTTAACAAACTGCAAAAACAGTTGATCTGCAAGGCTATACCAGCTTTGCTACAATACAGCATGTTCTGTGTTATAGCCCTAGATACAGCTGACGACAAAATGCATAACTTGACTATTAACAAAGGCTATATTTTCGGCTATATTTTTTGTTGTAGTAATAAACCGAATGGTATATGGCGCGGGGACTATATAGGCGATGTTGCCACGACACCACAGAAACAGGGATTTGAACGTTTCTAAAGGGGATAACAAAAACTAGCTAACCCTAATTTGCAGAAATGAATTTCATATGATATACCATTCAACATGTTAAACTTTCCTAGCTGATATACTTAGTCAGTTTACATGATTTAAACAGAAAATATAAAATATATTACGCTTACTTATAACTTCGTTGCAAATTAAACGTGTGGAATTTTACCTCGTCTAAAAAGACAGTCAATATTATTATTATTCCATGCAAACATTCTTTGTGGTCACATATATTACATGTATAGGGTGTTCCAGTCAATGTCCTGTGAAATCAGTTGTCATAAATTTTCATCTCTAAAAACAATATTTACGTCATTATTTCGAATACAAAATTAGCATAAATAATAAAGAAGGATAGGTTTAGTCATTTTGAATTATCCTATTTTCTGAGAGGTATATATACAAGGAAATTATCTTTTTTAGTGATAGGCTCACATCGAATAAGGAGTATTTACCTATAAATGTAAGTTTGATGTTATAACACATGCATATCATTTGCATATTTGTATCTAATGTAAATAATTATATACATAAAGCATACATGTAATTCTATAATCAGATTAGCATTATTTTTCTAAGTTTTGCTTACCAGAACTTGTAATTCAAGATTCAAATTATTTTTATTCTTCTATGTACTTCTTTAGAATGACTTCAGTTTGATAACAATAAAGTTAGATTTAGTAAAAAATATAAAATCATATCATACTTTTGAAAAAGTAGAAATATCAATTAAACGATACAAAACATAAACGTCTATTATGTTTTTTGTTCTCGTCATGTTTTATTTTTATTTTTCAGAATAAAGAAATTTTGCCACAGGAACTTATCATGCGCTGCAGTAGTATTTTAGTTATTCTGATACTGGTTTCTATCAGTGATGCATGGCTTTTCCGTCGTAATAAAAGTGTATGTATAAATTAAGATGTAAAAGGGGAAAAGAACTTGCTGTACACAATAATCAATTTATTTAATACTGCAGACAACACCACAATAAAAGTGTGTGAAAGGCATCTGATGGTTCTTGACGAATTGATTATGGCAAATATTTTTTGATAATATATATGTTCGTTTTGGTAGGTGACAGTAACTCTGTATACTACATTATCATGCAGACAATCTGTCCAAACAAACAATTCCCTATATCTAGCTATAGATAGGTAAATCTGGATGTAACGATATTTGTTATTCTTTTTTTTTTTTATTATAAAACATATACTTAAACAATAAACTCATGATAGATAACAGGATTGACACATTATATTTGCGACAGACGTGCGTTTCGTCTACAAAAGACTCATCAGCGACACTCCAATCAAAAATTATTAAGAAGGCCAGATAAGTTACAAATTTGAAGATCATTCATTTTGAGACCAAATATTATTAATAGTTTTGCCAAATATAGCTAAGGTAAACTATGAGATAGAAAAGCCTTTAAGTTAGTATTTCAAAAATTATATAAAAAAAAACGTCATCGTAAAACATTATTCCTGTTTTTAACAACAAATACAATCTTATTTTTAGAAATCTAGTGGATCAGGAGGATCAAATGTTAAAAGGGTAAGTAATGTAAATAATGCGACACAATGTATTTTTAGAATGATGGAAGCTAAATTCTATCTATGTAAATTACAAAATGTAATATCCTGCGTGGCCTGTTATCGCTATGACTATTATACGTAAAAGAGTAAAATGGTTATCATCGGTCGTGGTTTTAATTATTTTTGAAACACAAAAGCCGAATTTTGTCTGTTTCTTATGAAAAGGTTATTTCTTGTGTGCATCTTTATCCAATTTATAAGATAATCGGCAAAACAAATCACTACCTCAAGAGTTCAATTATTGCTCCCAATTAAAATTATCAAGGGGTCTAACACTGACTACAAGTAGTTTACATATTGAAGGTGTTTATTGCAAAAATGATATTCTGTTATATCTGTTTGCAGGGGGAATATCTACAGAGTAATTACTGATTCAGTACAAGCTTTATTTAAAAGATGTACTATGCATGTACATTTTCAATTAAGTAACTGTACTTCATTGCTAAAACCTCAGTCAGGTTGACTTTG
The DNA here is from genome assembly GCF_036588685.1 of Mytilus trossulus. Lineage (NCBI taxonomy): Eukaryota > Metazoa > Mollusca > Bivalvia > Mytilida > Mytilidae > Mytilus > Mytilus trossulus. The sequence goes on along the minus strand of NC_086382.1, from coordinate 21,270,372 downwards.
GACAGGTCGTTCTGTTTAGGCACTTTAGATTCAAAACTTTCGAACGAAGTATTTTTGTAATTAAACTTTTAGGTTTCAACAGTTCCCGTTTAGAATTAACTCAGAGACATTATCGCGCGCACGAAAAACGGTATATTATTCCTCTGCGCAAATACATATGCATGTCAAATAAACAGAAAACAAAACATCTTGAAACCCAGTTTTTAGTTCAACTATATCGTACTGTTTTTTGTCATGGCGGAAAGTGTTTTTAATACCAATTCAATGTAAGAGTTTTCATTATTTTTCCTTCAAATTGAATTTTTATTTACAGCTCCCCCATGATATGAACAAGAAAGGTCTTACAAATCTATACAACAGCAAAGTTACGAAAGTTGAAAGTGTTTCAAGGTATGTCATCTATTTAAGCAAAGAAATGGACATTATACCTTTTGTAGTAACTGTCATATTATACCAAACAACAGAATGAAACTAGTTAACTTGTTTAGAAAACAACCCTTTTTTAAGTCTATATCGTACTACTAAAATACTTATAACTAGGTTTTGATTGTTTTTTACTATACGGTATTTATGAAGTACCTACGTCATTACCGAAACCCATTGTCATGTGTTGCTAGAATCTATCTTCATCGCATATGAAAATCAGATGTTATTGCCAGTCAGACGATTAACCATCAAAGGTCAAATCAAAGACGAGGAAAATTTTCAAACGACCTTGACTATCAATGATGGTCTTGCATAGTCGGAAAGGTCAAATGAAGTGGATATTACAGGCAATAGTACAACCTTCAATAATGGAGAAAAGCCTGACGGGTCTATGTGTTTCATTTGCAATGCCTGCGACATTATGCTTGCTATTGATCAGCCATTTTTCAGCAGCATTGAAAGTTACATCAGGTCGTCCTTGTCGACAGTGCTTGCTCATTGGCTCATGATAGATATGTTAAAATAACGATAACCTTGATCACAAAAACAACGTTTTGATAATTTACAGCAACCAATATACTTGTAGCTCTACGGAGAATGATATCAGAGTTTAGATACACAAAAAAATGCGTGAGGCAAAGGACAAATTTAGAAATGTTTTTCGATCTATGGACGCCATGTTTGGAGCATTACTTATTGATTGAACCTTATACTTTGTAATTCAATTTGCTGAAAGTTGAATCGTAACAGATACAACACTGAATCTGATTCTTTATTCAATATAAACTCCATGTATTGACTATTTGTTAACGTAGTTATATGACTTGTGTATATTTTCAGTAAAACTAATGTAATCATTTTTTTCCAGACCATTGAACGGATTTCTAGGGAAAATTGGAATAAAACATACTGGAGTTGTAGCTACTACTAAAAATGGTGGAAGGTTTCTGGTCCACAAAGGCCCTGGTTATGGGAAGTCTTCAAGTACAGTCGTTGTCAACGCCAAACATATGTCAAACAAGTAAGAATTTGTATTCTGCATTTGTCATATGTAATTTGCTTATTTTCAGGGAACGTGTTTTACTACCACCTTTGTTGTTTTGATTATCGGTATAATTTTGATTTTGTCATGTCACTTATCGATTTGTCTATTGTTACAATTCCGAATTCGAAGATCTCCGTATCTGAAAACGTAACAAGGATGGTGCCTTTAGTGGAACAGAACCTGCTTACACTTTCAGTGCGCCCGAGTTCACTTCCTGTTTTTATAGGTCACGTATTGCTATTTTTGTTTTGTTTTATATGCGTCATATTTGGTAACTGTTGTTTGTCTAATCGTTATTTTGTGGTCATGTTGGTTGTTGAGTAGCTTTTATTTGACTTATTGATTAATCAGTTTCACCCGACGTCTCTTTATAATTAAAAAAAATCATAAAATAGTGCATTATAAACATTTATAATTTGACTGAAAACAAAACTTATTAGATTTTGGTGAAATATTTTATGTGCGGATTTTTATTGATATGCTGCTTAATGGCTTTAATTCATATCTCATATGTGTAATAATTTATTGTTTACTTTTTGTGCACAATAAACACAAACCAAAATAACTCGCGGCAGATATAAAAGACTGTTGTATATAATGAGTCTGAATGATCACTGGCACTTGTCTCAGAAAAAATATTCCTATATACATTGTACCTTAATATAACACACGGTACTTTCCTTGCATTTTAGTAAAAATGTCAGGCGTTGACGAAATTCAGTTATTTGCCGCTTTCTATGCTGTCAACCACACTAAAACTTATTATATCGTAAATCTAAATTTATTTATCTTTACAACGATGTATAACATGCCTACATTAGTTGTCGGAATCATCCGTAGCAGTCCTACCAAAGTATGTTAATCGTAATATTTTTGCCAACCGCTGAGGGATTGGCAATAAACGCGTCACGCCTCCTTATATATCTCGGTTTCCGATTGGTCAATTTTATGGGAAAGTCTAAATGATTATCGGAGTTATCTGATCTTTTTTCATTTTCATACGTAAAGTCAAGAGAGAGTCTGCATTTCATTGACGTCATGGGGAAATTTGTATCTAAAAAAGGAAACTCGTAACTTATTAGACATAACACTTGTGAGGTTTTTTCAAGGTATCTTATACAATTGTACTAACTGGATGATATGTTCTATTCATACGAAAACTAACAGTTTTCTCTAAAACAATTTTTATAATTAATCATTTACTGCGAGACGTTTATTGCTAATTTTGTGTCGGTAGACGAAATAATTACGATTGACATACTTGAGTAGGATTGCTACGGATGATTCTGACAACAAAAGTAGGCGTGTTATACACAATAGTGAAGATAAATCAATTTAGATTTACGGCATGACAACTCTTAATGGGGTTGACAGTCGATAAATTGACATATAACGGAATTTCGTCACCGCCTGACATTTTCTTAATCGCGAGTTAAGTACCTTGCGTTATATTAAGGTATATAGGGGGAAAATTCTGAGACAAGTGCCTGTGTGAATGATCTACGAAACAACATATCTTTTAACATGTTAAATATTTTAGATGCTATACATTTATGAGGTTCTTGTGTGGTTTACAGATATATGTTATCCCGCTAACCACACATTTATAATTCTGGTACCTTTGATAACTATTAAAAGATTAATACATAATCATATTACACGCTCAATCTCCTGCATAATGATTATGAATGAAATGCTATGTTGTTGTTTCAGATTTAATACCAACTATTTTTATTCTCGTAACCCGAGCAAGATCCATCGGCGGAGGTATCAATTTTACTGCAACACATTTAATAATAATGCTTTGTATTTCAGATGGACAAAAACAGGAGAAAAAACAGCATCTGGTGGAAAAACAATTTCTGATGTCATGAAAGATGGCTTTGTCAACAAAAAGTATGGATTTCTTCCAAACCAAAAAATATGTTGGGGGGCTTCTAAGAATATAATGAAAAATGCGGATCGACAAAAGCGAAGTTGTTAGAATATCACTTGAATTGTTTCTTTTTTGTATGCATGATATATTTTATATCAAAATCTTTTTAAACATGTAAAGAATAATTATTTAGATAAGTACATTCCAAAATCTATTTTGCTAAGATGTGTTTTATACAAAGATGTAGAGGTAACTTAAGTATCTTTTTATAATCCTTGTATCTATGATGAGTTCATTTACATTTCGGTAAATATAATGTTCATACACTGTTTGCCAAAAGTCATGTTTTGAATTATCAGGTCAATTCAAGTTCTTAAATCTATGAAAAAACATGGTGATATAAAGCTACATAAATATGCAAGATCTTATATTTTTATTATATCATAAAAACGTCAATATTCAAATGATTTTTATTTTTTTAATTACTTAGGAAAACATTCTTATCTAATGAAGCTTTTTTTTATAACCCTTTTCTTAATGACTAGAATGAGTTATGCGAACAATCGTGGCAGTCAAAGAAGATCATCTTAATGATATTAAACATTTTACTTTCACATTAAAGTAAGATGTATGAGATAACTTTCATCGTATTATGGAAACTATTGGCGGAGAAAATGTTAGCATTAACGTCAAACCCTTGGTCTGTAATGGGACGTTTTTTTTTGTTTGAAGTGCATTATCGTTATTATTTACTGTGTGCAAATCAAATTGTGCACGTAATGCATGCTGTTATTGTAATTGTTATTCTATGTTGTGTTAATGCTATTATTCTTGTCTTATTATATATTGTGTCGCATACTTTTACAAAATAGAGTGCCAAAGTAAAATAAAACATTTGTATCTGATCTGATGTTATCTTATCTATTCTCATTATGTTTTTCTTATTCTAAGTCATTGCTAAAATCACCGAAGAACTAGTAGCTATCCCAATCTATGCAAATACTGAAGACAATGGTCAGGCTACGGATTCGAAAACTACTTTTTCATTTATTTTGAAATTTAATCCCTTACTATAGCAAGGTGAATATAATGATTTTTTTCTATTCTGACAAAGAGTTGACACGAACTGCACTTCATTGCCTTACATAAATGGTGTATTATAAAGAACATGTTGGATTGACGTTTGCCAGAAATCTTAAACAAGATTATGTCAGAACTTCAAAGATTCGATCAGCATACAATATTGTCCAAATAAAATAGTTATATATAAACGGTACCAATGTTTCTGCACAAGATGCGAATTTCGACAATCTATGTCACTATTTTAGAAGCATTCACTTCTGGTTTGCTCAAATAATGTTGTCAATCAAACGCGAGTGTCATGCAAATGAGGGGGTAAACTATCTATAAATCAGGTTTAATCCACCATTTTCTACAAAGGAAAATGCAAGTCAGGAATATGACCGTTGTTTGCCATTCGTTTAATATGTTTAAGCTTTTGATTTTGCCTTTTGATACGAACTCTACGTTGAATTACTTGGAGTTCGGTACTTTTAAAATTTTGTTTCGTTTCTTTTCTTATAATATGAACATCAAAAAGCGCAAGCACGATAGAAGTAAAACAAACAGTTTAGTTTCTGACATATGCAGCTTGGTCCGATAAAAAACTACTAAAACAGATTGAATATAAATATTCTCAAAATTCAAGATTGTTTGTTGTTCCCAGCCGTCTCATGCTGCATCAGCATAATTATCTTTACATGGTTTACAACATAAACTCATTATTGAAGATTGTTTTGTATAGCGAACAATGAGGTAAACAATTTTTAAAATACCACACAAAACACATGCACATCAATAAAAAGCAGTTAGATACAATTTTCTATAAATATCAAAATAACAATGAAATTCTTACATTTGATAAGGATGCTGGCACATTCTTCATGTCTTCATATCGCATTATTCAATTAGACGCTAATATACAAACATATACTTCCTCCCTGAAAAGTATGGTTCGAAACAAGGAAAACGATACGGATTACTAAATCAGATTTTAATTGTAATTTGGTTGACATCTCTTTTTCGTATTTTTCATTATGAAACCAAATTACACCATTTAAATTATTTTCCTATAAAGAACATCCCAATGAGCAGTGCCATCTTTTGTTTTTCATAGATACTAATGATGGTCGTTTGAATCATGATACAACTTTATATAACACATTTTATTTTATTTTTTTTAAATTTAGAGCAGTCATCTTATCTACGGGTTTTCGTTTCTCTAATTCCCCAATAATACAGTATGCTTGATTTCGGATTCCAAAATAAAGTTTCTTTTGTAGCAATAGACGCGTGAGCCATCGACGCGCCTGCTACTGCACTTCAATATGTTCGTGTGTTTCCATTTGTTTCAAAACTTGATTTACAAGTATATCAAAAATGGGTTTACGAGTTTTGAATATCGGTATAATACTGTTCATTCTCACTTGTGACTGATGTTTGTGTGTTGCTAAATACATTCATATGTTGAGTACCACTTATCTATGACTAGCATTTGCTTCATCAGATTTTATTAGAAGCAGTTAATCTGCTTCCGTGTGTAGGTAGCTAACTTCGTAAATTGTCAGCAGCAGTCGTGTGTGTTTCATTGTAATTTTTCGCTAATTTTGTCACTTCATTGTCTTAACTCCAAAAGACAAGATTATTTGTAGTTTGCCATCAGATTTTGTTTGCAGTCACGTCTAGCAAAATAGTGTTCGTTAGGATCCTGAACGTTATTTAAGTTAGTGCAAGAAATCAGTCCTTTTTTATTAGCTCACCTGGCCCGAAGGGCCAAGTGAGCTTATGCCATCACTTGGCGTCCGTCGTCGTCCGTCGTCTGTCGTCGTCTGTCGTCGTAAACTATATCAAGAATCTTCAACCTCTGAAACTACTACGCCAAATACTTCCAAACTTTAACTGAATGTTCCTTAGGGTATCTAGTTTATAAAGTGTATCCGAAGTTTTGATCTATCAACAAACATGGTCGCCATTGCTAAAAATAGAACATAGGGGTCAAATGCAGTTTTTGGCTTATATCTCAAAAACGAAAGCATTTAGAGCAAATCTGACATGGGGTTAAAATGTTCATTAGGTCAAGATCTATCAGCCCTGAAATTTTCAGATGAATCAAACAACCCATTGTTGGGTTGCTGCCACTTAATTGGTAATTTTAAGGAAATTTTGCAGTTTTTGGTCATTATCTTGAATATTATTATAAATAAAGATAAACTGTAAACAGCAAAAATGATCAGCAAAGTAAGATCTACAAATAAGTTAATATGACCAAAATTGTCAATTGACCCCTTAAGGGGTTATTGTCCTTTAATGACAATTTTTCACAATTTGTTCATCATATTTGCTAACTTTAAAAAATCTTCTCCTCTAAAACTACTGAACCAAATTCAACAAAACTTCCACTGAATGATCAGTAGGGTGTATAAAATAAAGTTTGTGTTTTATTTTTCTATTTCGTCAAAAAACATGGCCATCATGGCTAAAAATAGAACACAGGGTAAAATGCAGTTTTTGGCTTATATCTAAAAAACTCCAGCAGTTAGAGCAAATAAGACAAGAAGTTAAAGTATTTATCAGGTCAAGGTCTACCTGTCCAGAAATTTTCAGCCGAATTGGGTAACTCGTTTTTCAGGTATTATGCCCCTGAATTGATGATTTTAAAGAAATTTTTAAGTTTTTGGTTATTATCTTGAATATTATTATAGATACAGATAAACTGTTAATAGCAAAAATGTTAAGCAAAGTAAGATCTACAAATAAGTCAATTTGACCAAAATTGTCAATTGACCCCTTAAGGAGTTATTGCCCTTTAAAGACTTTTTTTCACAATTTGTCCATCATGTTGACCTACTTTTAAAAAATCTTCTCCTTTGAAACTGCTGTATCAATTTCAGCCAAATTTAGGCTAAATGAGTTTCAGAGTATCTAGTATAAATTTTATATTTTATTTCCTTGTATGTCAAGAAACATAGCTCCTATGGCTAAAATAGAACATAGGAGAAAATGATTTTTTTTTTGCTTTTGAAGAAAATAGGACGATTCAAAGAACATTTAAATAAATTGAAAAGCCAAAATAATCATTGATGAGAGATTTAACCAAAAAAATTAAGGTGAGCGATTCAGGCTCTTGAGAGCCTCTTGTTTTTATGTTTTTCGTCATTTTGTAAAGCTATTATCGAGCTTGTCAGTCAATGTCTTTTAAACTGAGATAACAGTTCGTAAAAACAAATTGTGAGCTGTGAGATCATAAGTGCGCGCAAGGTTTCAGATCATGATCCCATTTGACAATTCCCCATTAATTATTTATGTTACTGTTTGTTCAAAAGTGTTGTTTTTTTCGGTGATTGTAAGATTGAAATTTAAAAATATGTTCACTTCGGGCTCTATTTAGCATCCGTCCTTTCGACTCAATTACTGATTTTTTTCCATTTAAATATTATCAGCTCGTCTCAGGTCATTTCTATCAATTTGTTATTTCGTGTTTTTTTATAAATTACTCTACGATAGGTTGTTTATTTCATTCTTCAAGTACGTACGGTGACCTATACAGTTGTTCACATCCTTGTTCTTTATCCAATGAAAATTTTTAAATAAATATCAAATTATGCTGTTACTCAATGTGTATACTTCAAAGTAATAGAAATTAAGTATACAATGTAAAGAATTAAGTGTTTAAAAATGTTTTTAAGATCAGCAATTATCCATTACTTAAATAGGCTTTTAACCAACCACTTTTGCCAAGTATTTTGTATTGAAGTTGCGGATCATGTGAATAGAAACCAATTTAGGTAGACAAAGACATCCTGGTTTGTTTTACACTAAATTAGAGCAAGGCCAGCTCTAGATATCACAAGACCTTATAACGGTCAGATGTATATGCACACAAAGCGCTTTTTGTTATATATTTATTGTAAACGAACTGTTCCTTTTTTTTGTTATGACTTTCAAAATAGAAATCTAACAATGGTAAGCTAACTTAAACAAGATATTTAATTATCCTTTTAAATACAATAAATAAAGTATTTTGTGGGTTTTCAATCGTTAGACAGAAACACTTAGAAATTCTCCGTGGTGGTCCGTTTTCGAAAAACAAGTAGCAGTTATGTTTGATGTAAAAGATAGGATATTGAAAATAAATTTATGTCACAGAACATCAAAAAACACTTCCTGAAAGACCGGGGCTAGGGTATAAAATTGAAAAATCTATGAAAATATGGATATATTTGAATTTAAGGCAGGGTTTAGGTCTATGGATGATGAATATTACTCTTGATAAATAAACTCAGCATAGATACCAGGATTTAAATTTGTATTTACGCTAGGCGCGCGTTTCGTATGCAAAAGACTCATCAGTGACGCTCAAATCCTAAAAAGTTAAAAAGGCACAAAAAGTACGAAGTTGAAGAGCATAGGGGACCAAAATTCCAAAAGGTTTTGCCAAATACAGATAAGGTAATCTATTTCTTAGGTATAAAAGCCTTAGTATTTCAGAAATTCAAAAATTAGTTTATATATCAATGATAATTCATGTCAGCACAGAAGTGCTGACTACTGGGCTGGTGATACCCTCAGGGAATTAATTATAAAGCTCCACCAGCAATGGCATTGACCCAGTGGTTGTAAATAAACTCATATATATATCAGGATGAGATTTTGGTAAGATTGGTTCCGCACATTTCGTTGCTCTCACTGTGTCAATAAACTTATGTCAAATAAAGTTCGAATTAAAAAAGCACTTAGGATCTCTGCTGTATGTCCTCGGGGGAATTGCTAGCCCAGTTTTTTTGGTCATAGCACGATTACAGATATACTTGTTGTTAGAAATGTAGTTATGTATTATGAAGTAAGGAGATGAATATTCCTAGTGTATAAGTTTGCATCCCGTCTCGTAGTTTTTCATAATCTGTTTTATTTTCTGTTTGTTTAAACTTATCTCCAACGATTTTATTTCGATTAATATATCCAAATATCGTTGACTCAAGCATTACCCAAAGAGACATTAGTTATTGAAATGCGTATAATCTGGTACAGCAAATTTGTCATTTTGATTGCTGTTGCTTTACAAAAAAGCAGTCTTTCAACTGGGAACACAATCTCACTAGTATTGGTTTTTTTTAACATAGATCAAGAGATGGTAGATTCTCGATTGAATTGTTTATATTTTGTTATGTCGGGGACTTTTATAGCCTGCTATGCGGTATATATTTTCCTCGTGACTAAAGAATCTACTGCTGGCATCTACGTCATTTGGTCCGTGGTTGAAAATTGCTCCTAAGCCATCATACCACATCTTCATATCGCTTATATAATTCGGATGTACTGCATATATTTAACCATTTCTATAAATAACGGCAGAAGTAGTGTAGTGTACCGATGTTCAAAAGTCATAAATCGATTGAGAGTAAACCAAAATTTGGAGAGAAACACATCAACTATAGGAGGACAACAACGGAAGACCAGAAACACTGTTTTAACAAAAACAAATGCCAATGGAACATACATAGGAACGAACTATTTGAAAACAACTGTCACATTCCTTGCTTGGTACATTAAAGTTTTAGGAAACAAAAAACAATGGTGGTTTCGTGGCTAGTCAAACCTCCCGCTTATATAAAAATGTCAAAAAATACCGTTGAAATGACAAAAGGTATGTCGTAGAAAAACTTGATTACTTCAAAACTATCTTATAAATATGATAATACATCTTAGTTAACTTGTTTGAAGTAAACATCTATGGAAACTTCAATTCACTACAATGATCAGTGCATGAATTTTTTAACTTTTACTTTTGGTGGCGGAATCTATATTGATATGAAAATTAAACATTTTCTAATGGAACAATACTGAATTATAAGTTCGCTCATTTTTTGTACCTCGATCTATATTTTATCTAAATTATCTTTTGAGAAATGGACATCAGGAAACTACTGATAACTCAAATTTATCAAAATTAAAATCCATTCTATAATTAACACAATTAGAGATAAGAAGAGCAGGTGAATATGGTAAATTAAATATATTAAAAAAATATATATTATTCCTCGTAGAAGAACTGCACAAACGACAAGTTGTAAACACTCAATGAGTTCACTGGTGTTGTAATAATGTCCGTTTTGCTGAACTTCCTCATTGTAAACGCCGAACTCTCCCAAAGATGAAAAATTTTCCATAAATGGTTTCTTCAATCAAATTGACACGTGTATTTGAAGTGTTTCCCCCCGATGTTAAATATATATAAAGATAAGTTTTTCGAAAACGCCTCAACAACCGACACATTATAATTATATGAGTTGAAGGTAATTGCATGCATTTTTTATTAATGTCCATATTTACATATATATATGTATAGTTTTAATTTTATGTATTCAGTTGTGGTTGCTTTCTTTTTCTCGATTTCTTAATTGTTTGTTTGTTTTTTGTAATATTTTTTTCACAGAATATTAAGCTTGCCGACTGTTTTTGCAATATTAAAAATTTTGATTAGAGTATTTTACAATTTTCTATAATTGTTTTTGAAAAGTCACAAACCTACCGAAAGAAAAGTGAAGTATGAACCGAACGATAACGCTGCACGGAGTTTATAAAGGCATAATACCAATTATGTTTTATTTGGCTCAAGACAAGTTAAGGAGGTGTGGATAAATATCAAGCTAAGGATAAACAAAAGATGGTTGCGAAGTTGTTTTTTTAAGTTTTTGTATCCTTTTCGTGATTGAGGTAACAGCTATAATATCTCATTCTCAAAATGACTAATTTTTATACAACATATTGTTTATTAAATAATAATTATAAAACAACAAAAAATTAGTTTCGATTATTTTGTTTTGTTTTTCAGAACAAAGCAAATCAATCCAAGTTATAAGTTATGCGGTGCACGCTCCTATTAGTTTTGCTTGTAATGGTTTTTAAAACTGATGCCTGTTTTAGAAGCGGCGTATGTATGATTTTGTAAAGTATGATACAATACTAGTATCACACTTTTTAACCGGCAAATATTACCGGTAACACAGATATTCAATGTACTATTTTTTCGCCAAGTCATATAGATAAATCTGTTTTCAAAGCTTTCTGGTAAAAAATTAACTTGTTTCACGTTTTGACCATGCAATAGGTCACGTTTCTGTCGAATATGAACATGGAATTTAAAATATCAATGAATCAAGTCGTGTGTAAAGGTGTTATCCCCCAACAAAATATCGAATATTGCAATTTGCATAAAAACTACAATATGTTTGTCATTTGTAAGGTTTCCTGAAGAAATATTAAGATACGCAGTTATTTTTCTATTGTTTATTCTGGGAACAACGTTTTGGTGTAGCCGAAATATGAAACTTCTGTTGAAAATGTCAATAAGTGAAGAAAGCTACAGATTGAATAAACATTTTGCATTCATTATCACTGAATGATATAAGAACTAAAGACACCAGTAGCCGTAGGTTTATCAAGATAGTTGAAAAAATTAAGGGTTGAAAAATGTCAAAAAAAGTTTCACTTTCTCTTTTATAATGAACTTACCGATGCAGAAAATACATTACATTCAATCTTATAAATCCGAGGCCACGTTACCAATCTACCATCTACAATAACAGAATTCAAACAACAAATAGCAATTAAGTTTGAATAAGTAAAGTTAATAAAGGACTGACAGTGCATCCTTCCCGAAAATAGCTTTAATTATTTATATTGTACAAATGTGGTTTGGAACACAAGATCATAATGTAATCGATTTAACTCTAACTGGAGATCATGTTACTACAAAATTATTTTGGGCCGGTTCGTTTCTGGCATCCAATGTATTACCAATGCATAAACAGCTACAGGTTTACGTTCGTTTTTAAAAAAATCCCGGAATATACCAGAAAACATCGTTTTAATTTGACCGCCGATTCATTTCCAAGATTTATACTTGTGGTTACGTTTGACTGAAAAAATCAATATTTGGGGGATACGGGATTTTAATATTCTTATAAAAAAAAACTCACAAATGTCATATATATACCAAAGACCTACAAATTAAAAACTTCCAATCATTTTCACAGAATCAGTACTGCGATAATATATCGAAATAAAATCCACACAAAAATAGCTAGCCGGCTACCTGAGATAAATTTGAATGGGAATATCGTTGTAATCTACAATAAATATGAAAAGTTTGGGAATGCATGTACCTTCGATGTAACACACAACCCCTCGCTTACATATACATATAGAAAAATTGAAATAAAGTAACTCGAGGAACTATTTTTCGTTTTAAAACACGTCAAAACCACAAAACACACATTTGGTGGCAAAAAAGCGCTACAATCCACCACTACGTATAAGATTGTTCGTATTTTGTTTCGTTTGAACCGGTGTAGGTCGACCAAGTGGTCGGTGTACACCTAATAGGTAAAAAAAAACAAACATATTTTTGTCTCCATAAGACTCGAACTTCCGGAATCTCTGCGATACAAAGCAGGTCTGAGCTTAAACAGTACTTTTTCAGCGTGACCCCTTTCGGCTGACTAAGTAGTAACTACTGAAGGGAGTCAATTCTTTCGAATATGAATACGGAGTTTAAAATATCAATGAATCAAGTCGAGTGTCAAGAAAAAAATATCAAATCTTGCAATTTTCATAAAAGAAACTACAACTGCTTGGTATTTGTAAGGTTTTCTGAAGAAGAAAACACTTTTTTTTTATTTGACTACTGTATTAAAAACGATAGCATGGGCGATTTCACCTTTCCAGGCTTACGTGTAGAGCTGTCTTTGACCTCTTTTTCAAACGTTTTTCCATATAAAGATTCGCAATTGTTGTATCATTGCTTAATCTGGCAAAAAAAGTGTTTGTGTAGCAGAAATATGAAAGTTATGTTGAAAATGTCAATCAGTTAAGAAGACTACAGCATTTTTAATAATAATCACTGCATTATAAAAGACCTCAAGGCCCTGTGGCCTTATGTTCATAAAGAAAATGTGTACCGGAAGGGTAGGCAGATTCTATTCCATATGAGACTTACGTCGCGTTGTTCATGGTTGGCGAAGAAAAGTTGAACAGTGAAATTCTGTCTTCCACAATCAAGAAAAAAGATATGATTGTGGTTACGATAATTGGAACATATTATTCACATATGCTACCATCTAATTTCAGGGGTCATCAAGCTCAGGGTCCGGATCGGTAGGTAATACAATATAATTAGTTTTGACAATTAAAAATGAAAAGAGTGAAAAAGGGGAACGAACATCGCAATTATGTTAAAAAGACTTTTCATTGCAAGAGAAAGCCTGAATTAGCCATTCCGGAATGCACGATCTCTAAGCATTATAGCGATAAAATCCTTTCAAAATCAGGTTGAAACAATCGTTTTCTCAATTTTTCAATTATTTTGGGGGAATTTTCTTACATGATTGGTTAGGGTTAACTTAAACAACATTTTGCTAGTAAAAATTCTAAGTTGTAGTTATAATGGAGAGAAAATAGTTATCATCCAAAAAAGAAGTGATGCTAAAAGTAAATAAAACAAAGTTGTCAACATTACAAACGAAAAAATAATATGTAGCATAGTTTATGTTTTGCAATAAGTTTTTAAGCGATACAAGTATTAATACTAAACATGCTGGCATCTGCATTTTTGGTTTTGTTTTGAATAGTTTTTATATAACATTGTAGTATTCCTATGACGAGGACATAGATGGTTTAAGGAGACTTTACAACAGTCCAGTTACGAAAGTCGAAAGTTACTCCAGGTAAACCGGTCTTTGATTATTTTTTTATTATTATTAAAACAGAAATTCATTAACTTCATAAAAAAATACAGACTGTACAATTTCTTTCCATAAAATGACGCATTACTGAGACAGCACAGAAAGCTAAATCTTGTTCAATTTAAACTCAAAATATTAAGTTTTGATAAGTTACCTTAATTTTACCGCTCTTATTTATTGATCTGGAAGGGTGATTTAAAGAAACCATATTTTACTACCATATTGTCTTATTATTATCTGATATGTAAACTTGATTTATTTTGGTGCACTCATGTTGCTGGATTTCTATCTAGTTGTTGTTTATCTTTTAGTTGACTGAAACGTAGTATTGCCAAACATGCTTATTTTAGTTACAGTATTTAAGTCTGGACACTTATTTCTAAAACCATTATCATCTATATTTCTTGAGGTAATACTTAAAGAACATTATAAATTAATAAAAAGAAGAAGATCTGAGGTAAACTGCTCAACACAAATTTACAAAAGGTGATCAAAAGACATTTGACGTTCATTAATAAGGTTTCTTGTATGTTGTCCATATGTTTTGTATGAAGTTGGATTTGATTCGGAAAGGGGAACATGAACCCCTAGATGCCACATCATATAAAAAAAACATTCATATAAGATATGGGCTCGGTCTGTTTTGGGTTCAGTATTGTTATGATTTTTTTCAGATGGTCAAAGACTGGAGAAAAACAATCTCTGATATCATGAAGGATGGTCATGTCGATCGCAAATATGGATTTTTATTTAACAGGAAAATGTGCTGGCAGTCTTCTAAAAGTATAATGGACAAGGCGGGACGCAGAAAAAGGCGAGCCTGTCGTTAAACAGTAAAACATTCTAACGCATAAATTTTAATAAATTGATTACATCTGTTGATTTGAAATTCCATTAAATGTTTGAGATTGTTTGTAAATTGTCTATGGAAACATGCACAGAAACAAATTTTAAATAATGTAAGACTTGGTTTCATATCATCAAGAGGTACAGTGCAGGTCTTCAAATGATATACGTATTTAGTATTATATAACCTCCTATACATTTCTAGGAATATGATTGGAATAGGAATATAAAAGCGTCTGAATGGAGACGGTGCATATTACATATTAGGTTAGTAGGGGAACGGGGCTTATTTCAATACACGGTTAGTATGCTCTTCAACTTTGAACTTGTTTGGCTATAAAAATATTTCGATATGAGCGTCACTGATGAGTCGATTTAGACGAAACGCGCGTCTGACGTACTAAATTATAATTCTGATACATTTGATAACTATTAGTAGTGGTGTTACGACCCTTTATAAATATCCAATATTAGGCCAATGAAAGAAAAATATAAACTTGTATGAGGCTGAGAAACTGGGGAAGGGCGAAGTTCTACCGAGCTCATCCACAGTTTTGCGCCGAGTACAAAAAAAGTTTTTATTTGTATGACATTGACCTACTATTGTTTTTATACTGCAACTTAATATAATACATTGATTGGTTATTAAATCATAACACAATTGTCAATTTTTTTTTCATCCCTTAATGAACCCCTGATTGTGAAGAAAGTGTTGCATGATGAAATTGACATTATACAAAATATAGCTATGTTACTATATTTAGGAAATAAACACAACTAGTTGCAGTATAAAAAAAAAAGTCATGACTGAGAAAAATCTTAAAGGTTTCAACAGATTAGAGATTGATATTGAAGATTGAAATAAATTCATGAAACACATTTCAAGCTATATATAACAAGTGACTATGTGGAACGCATCTATCCCATCGAACTAGAGATAACGGCTACTACAGATACAGCTAAGTCGGCCTCATATCTTGACTTACATCTAGAAATTGACAATGAGGGTCGGTTGAAAACAAAACTTCACGACAAAAGAGATGATTTCAGCTTTCCAGTTGTGAACTTTCCATTTCTTAGTTACAACATTCCAGCAGCACCTGCATACGGGGTATATATCTCCCAATTGATACGATATGCCTTTGCTTGCATTTCCTATCCTGATTTTCTTGATAGAGGGTTGCTGCTCACAAGGAAGTTATTAAACCAAGAGTTCCATATGGTGAAGTTGAAATCATCCCTTCCTAAATTTTACGGACGCCATCACGAGTTGGTTGACCGTTATGGAATAACCGTTTCACAAATGATATCGGATATGTTCGTTACGTCGTAACTACGATCCCCTTCCCTTTCATGAATATGACCTACCGAATTAGACTATTTATCGGATTTGTTATCACATAAGCAACACGACGGGTGCCACATGTGGAGCATGATCTGCTTACCCTTCCGGAGCACCTGAGATCATTTTAATGGGTTTTGTGGTTTTTTTTTATTCTTTAGTTTTCTATGTTGTGTCATGTGTACTATTGTTTGTCTGTTTGTCTTTTTCATTTTTAGCAAAGGCGTTGTCAGTTTATTTTAGATTTATGAGTTTGACTGTCCCTTTGGTATCTTTCTTCCCTCTTTGCTATTGTTGGTATCTGTTTTTGTATGACCAAGGAAGAAGTTTCTTAATGCTAACGGTATCGACGACTTGCTAATTTTTAAAGGTCACTAGTCAAAATATCACACGTTAAGATAGTCATTAAGATAATTTCGTTACATAGTGTGCTAGTGATGTTATACGGTATATATGGTAACAGCTACACTATGGAATTTACTGACTCCATGTATACCGTATTGGGTCCCTATCACACTATGTAACTAATACTAGTAATCTTTGTCAATATTTTAATCAACCTACGCGACATAGCCGCATTGAGATTAAAGTATATATGTATCTTCGATTCACAATGACTATGTAACAGCAGAATATTGGTCATACAGTTTACTGAACCGGAACTTATCTGAATGTATTTGATCGTTCCCAGAGTTAAATGATAATGGAGATAGACCCATCTCCTCCTGGCTTTATTTCAAATTACATGCATTCCTTTAATTCGCTGTGTAACAATCAGAATATCTTCCCTTTTTTCTGAATAATTCTATGAGATTTACACAACATGATTTGGAGGATACATCAATGAGACACCAAACAAAAAGAAGCAAAACATCCAAAATAATGACTCACGAGGAAACTTACGGACTTTACCAACAGACTAGTGTCAAGACAATAGATCTGAATCACCCTGAATTTAATAAAAATGATATCATTTTGACACCTATTAGTGTTTATTGTGTGTACATATGTTCGAGATAATAAATAGTAAACCATAATTGTGCCAGTAGTCAACCCGTCTGTCTAAGCCACGTGTAGTTGGTTGGTCGAGTATAGTCCCTAGTGTTGACAGTGGGTCACTTGCTATTTTTTTTTATACCCCTTCCAAATTTAGTTCTCCAATTTGAGGCATAAAACATGGGTGCCCCTACTTGCAATTTGAGGCATAAAACATGGAGAACTAATTATACTGTAAAAAAAATGTGGGTCCAGAATTTTAAAGGAAAGTAGTGATTTGGTACAGCTGAAAAAGGTTAAAAATTAACACTTCGGAAGCTGTCAAAAGATTTCAAGACCCCCTAAACATAAAATTGTCCATATTTTGAGTTAGAGCCGATGCAGTTTTCTATAATTTTGATATAATTTGCATTAAAAGTAGTACACCACACTTTAATGAGAAAGCGCAGGTGGGATTTTTTAAATTTTCATTTATGTTCTAAAGGAAATGCACTACGAAATAATTGTGGTCTCGGACCGGTTGTAGTTTGTCTTGTTTTTTTTAGGTCTATAAGAGTCGCGTTGTAAGTCGAATGTTGTCGGCAATTCATTTATTGGTCTTTTCATTAAGAAATGACTGTTATAATTTTTTAGTTGAATGTTAAAAATCTAAAACAATTGATAATAAAATCAATTTGGTGCAATGGATAAATTTTTAATGACACAAACAACAACTATACATAGTCTTACGTAAAAAGTTAAATTATAAGGGTTCATTCAACCTATGCCAACATTTTGAAATTTAGGTATAAATTGTATGAAAAAATGTTGGCATAGGTTTAATAATTTGTTACAAATTAAGTGTTATAAAATTAATCAGGGGCTAATCAATTTACAACCAGTTTAAACCTACCGTTAAAGAATAAAGGTTTTACAAGTACAACACAAGTGAAAATTTAGTTATAATTGTGTGTGTTGAGGATCTCTTTTTCATATAGGAACTAGTTAAAAATTAATATAATGAAATGATGAGGAAAAAGAAGAATTTTATTGATTTTTATTAAAGAAGCAAGCATTTGTCATATTAAATATATATCAGTGTCATTCTCATTAATACATGTAATATAAAATATATGATCAAAATATTAAATTTTATATATAAAATAGTTTTCTTCAAATACAATGGCATAATACACTATTGATACTCGTGTATTTAATAAGCACTGAATCATGTAAAATATCTATTATAAATGTTCACTATAAATTCTCACATATAGATAAAGGAAGATGTGGTGTGAGTGACAATGAGACATGATCTCTCCATCCAAATAACATTTATAAAAGTTCGCCGTGATATAACCTTTTTGTGCTAATGCGGCGTAAAGCAACAATCATTTATAAAAGTAAACCAGTATAGGTCAATGTACAGCCTTCAACACGGAGCATTGGCTCACACCTTTGTTTAGTATACACACAATAATTGAACTACAAACATGCAATTGTGAATTTCTAGAAAAATATGGAAATAAATGCAGAAGAATGTATTCCTTAACCAGAAATATTTATCATACACTGAGTTTACCAGCTCTTTATTACTCTAAATGTATGCACATAGGAAATTGATTTGAAAACGAAGGATTATCAAAAGATATACTGGATTGGTCCTGGACTCGATTGATTTTAACGTATAAATTACATAAACAAACGACAACTACTGTACATAGAATTAGAAAATTTTACTATTATGATTGTCTCAAAAGTCATACTATAAGATATGATGCTGCCTCTGCACAATCAACTGGTGTCATGTTATCCTTTGGTCTCTTGTGCAAGTTTCACAAAGATATCTCAGGAGTAAGACTTGTCATAGAATGATTTTAAAGTTTATTCTAGTCCTTAATGGGTTTCACAAAGTGGTCCTAAATTTTTACATTTTCTAAAGTTGGTCACAAAGTAAGGACTACACAAGCGGTTTCTAATGATGGTCTTATGATAGTCACAAGTTTGTTTGTATAAATTACACTAATTTTTTAGAAGTTTTGCAAATTTACTCGTTATCATCATTTTATCAACAAAATAATGAAAAAAAATGATCATAAACATTTGCAATAATAAAATAGCTTTTTATATCTTTTTTTCTCAAGTATTGTTATGTTTAAGTGTTTAATTTCAGAAAGATAGTCTTTTTTTCTCTCATTTTATTTTTTTTAAATTTTGCTAGTATCAAGGGTTCTATTTAACAATTTTTGTCCTTTTAGCATGTTTAGAAAAAAAATATTCCATTTTTACTACAACACAATTTTCTAAATACTCTATTTTTGTTTCTGAAATTTCAAAGAGTATTTTTAATGCTTGAATATACTGACTATATTTTACCTTTTTTTAATTAATAATGAGTATAACAACACCTATTGTATTTTGTTTGTAGGCATATATTGAATATGTTTTTATCAAATGTTGGCATAGGTTGAAGACACC